>NC_133127.1:45391024-45694054 GCF_048418815.1 Hemitrygon akajei | reverse complement strand
AACTTCTGCCATCTCCACAGGATCCCACCAACAATCACATCTTTCTTTCTCCCCCCCCCCCACCCCACCCCCACTTTCTGCACAACTCCCTTGTCCATTCGTCCTTCCCCACCGATCTCCCTCCCAGCACTTATCCTTGCAAGCAGAACAAGTGCTATAGCTGCCCCTACATCTCCTCCCTCACTGCCATTCAGGGTCCCAAACTGTCCTTCCACCTTGGTACTCCTGGTGTGGCCTCCTGTATATCGGTAAGACTCGACGTAGATTGGGAGACCATCTCGCTGAGCAGCTGCGCTCCGTCTTCCAGAAGAAGCAGGATCTCTCAGTGGCCACCCACTTCAATTCCTCTTTCCATCCCCATTCTGTTATGCCAATCCCTGGCCTCCTCTACTGTCGTGATGAAACCACACTCAGGTGGAGGAACAACAGCTCATATTCCATCTGGGTAGCCTCCAGCCTAATGGCATGAACATCAATATCTTGAACTTGCAGTAATTTCCTCCCACTTTCACCATTCCCCATCCCCTTTTCCCTCTCTCATCTTACCTCCTTGCCTGCCTGTCACCTCCCTCTGGTGCTTCTTCCCTCTTTTCTTCCTTCCATGGTCTTCTGTCCTCTCCGATCAGACTGTCCCTTCTTCAGCCTTGTATCTCTTCCTCCAGTCAACTTATCAGCTCTTTACTTCATCCCTCCCCCTCCCGGTTTCACCTATCACCTTGTGTTTCTCTCTTCCCTTCCCCCAACTTTTAAGCCTACTCCTCATCCTTTTTTCTCTCCAGTCCCACCAAAGGGTTTCGGCCTGAAACGTCCACTGTATTTTTTTCCATAGATGCTGCCTGCTCTGCTGAGTTCCTCCAGCATTTTGTGAGTGTTGCTTTGATTTCCAACATCTGCAGATTTTCTCTTGTTGTGATGAAGCGGTGTTTGATGGCTCTGCACCTGTACTCACTGGACTTTTGAAGTCTTATGGTCTTAGGACAATTGCCCATTCCTAGTTGTCTTTGAGAAGGTGATGGTGAGTTGATTTCTTTATGTGCTTTAGTCCTCACCGTATGGAGACTAAACTCTCTAATGCTGTTTGGGAGGGAGTACTGGGATTTCGACCCAGCCACAGTGAAGGAACAGCGATATATTTACAAGACAGGGTGTTGTGTGGTTTTGGAGGTTAACTTCCAGGTGGTGATGCTTGCATGCTTTTTCTGTCTGTGACCTTCTAGTTAGTAGAGGCTATGAGTTTGGTAGGTGATGTTTGTGGAGTCTTGCTGAGTTGTACAGCCTGTAGATTGTACAGAATGTTATTACTCCCTGATAATGAAGTAAGTGAATGTTATGGATGGGGTGCCTGTCAAGTGGGTGTTGAGCTTTTGAGTGCTTAAGGGTATCTAATGTTTTCTGGGGAGTCTGAGATTGTGGACAGCATTACCTGATGGCAAGTCTTTCTCTTGCCTTTGATCTTTCCATTTCTTCACTGATGAAGAAATAGTAGAAAAAAAGTACCTGGGGATATAAGAGAGAGGTGAAGTGGCACTGACCTTTAAATATCTGGAGGTCTGTTTTGAGATCTCGACCTATCCAATGTCTGCTGCTGTCAGGTGTCAATTCAGGTGAGTCCTTGGCGCCGATAGCTGTGATGACTTCAGCTAGCCGAGCTGCCAGTCCCCCTGACAGGATCTCAGGGGTGATAAGGACGTAACAGAACTTTTAAACTTGTTAATATCTGCAAAATAAGAAAGTGAATATCACCATGTGTAAGGTAAAAGCTGACATAAAGAAACCATTTTAAAAGATAACACTAATGAAAATGGATATTTATTAGGGTGATACAATGTTGAGTCTGTTGTAAGATAATGTTTGATCCCATGTCTCAAGTCCCAATTCCTGCCTAATCTGTACACTCTGTGACTCCCTCAGAGTTTACCAATCTCAGCATTGCATGTATGGAGTGATGGAGGGTGTGTGGTTAACTTGGATACATTTATGTATTTTGTATTCTGCAGTTTGGAACTTTGGAGTGGCCTGCCTTAATTGTGGAGAATATTGTGAGTGCTTTGTCTTTAATGATTCTTGGAAAGAGTGATAAAGAGTTATTTCTCAGTAGGAAGGATTATTGGTCTAAATGCTGTCTTTTGGAAAATGTAATTTAAGTACAAGTTGTTATAACTGGGAAAGGGAGATATTAAAATGTCTTTATGTGGTTTGTATCTCAAAGAAAAACTTATATTTTATTGGGATATAACTCAGTTAGTAAATTGGAATAACATTCCTGTTTGTTCCAGTCTTTGTTAAGTGCTGCAAATGACGCAGGGAATGGATTGGGAAGATTAGCATTGGATCAAGCTTCATCGCTGTTGCCTGTTTAGTGAACTATGGGGTATGAACTCTGTACACCAGAATACTTCCTTGCATAGTTAAACCCAACTAAGTCAATTTCTGCATCTAATCTTTGACGGAAGATCCTAATGAACTTTATGCCAAAGTTTTGGATATCTTATGTTGTCCATCCTCTCAAATGAATGTGAAGGATTTTCATTGTGGATCGGAGGTGGGGAGATTTGTTAATTGTAAATTTCTTTGTGTTATCATATTAGAGGGTCTGTCCTGGGACCAGCACACATTATAAAGAGGCACAATGACGCTCCTACTTCTGTGCAGATTCAACATGCCATCTAAAACTTTGACGAACCTCTGTAGGTGCACAGTGGAGAGTATCCTGACTGGTTGCGTCATGGCCTGGTATGGAAACAACCATGTCGACGAATGGAAAAACCTACAGAAAGTGGTGAACACAGCTTAGTCCACCACAGGAGAAGCTCTCTCCACCACTGAGCACCAGTCTGCACCACTACAAGGAGTGCGGTCAAAAGAAAGTAAGGACCCCCCACCATCCAGGCCATGCTCTCTTGTTGTTGCTGCCACTAGGAAGGAGATACAGGAGCCTTAGGTCCAACATCACCAGATTCAGGAACAGTTATTACCCTTCAACCATCAGGTTCTTGAACTGGCATGAATAATTTCACTCACCTCAACAATAAACTGATTTCACAACATATGGACTCACTTTTAAGGACTCTACAACTCATGTTCTCAGCATTATTTATTTATCTATTATTTGTATAGTTTGTATTCTGTTGCAGATTAATTGTTTGTTAGTCTTTGACTAGATTTTCATTGATTTTCTGTTCTACTGTGAATGCCTGCAAGGAAGTGAATCTCAAGGTAGTATATGCTGACAAAAATACTTTGATAATAAATTTACTTTGAACTTTTGTATGTTGCTCAATATTTTTCACTAACTCAAGCCCTAGAAATCACCTACATAATCTAGACACATTTCTTACCCTGCAATAATGTCTGCCATGTTCACTTACCCTTCCAGTAACTTTAAAGGATATTTTGTGGAGACAGGGTAGGTGATGACTTTCCAGTGTAATTAGAAATGCCTAGAAGGCAGGGATCACTGTGGCCTGATACATCATGAGTTATGTGTCAGATCTGAGGTCTTGATATTCAAATACCTTCTTCCTCCATCAACTGAAGACTATGTTGGTATATTGAAGGTGATGTTAAGTTTTATTACCAATGTCTGCCTTTGCTGGGAGATATGAGAGGTGGTCCATGTTTTCCAGAGTTTTTTTTGGGTGGTCATGTGTGCTGTGAAGGTGTTCATTGAGAACCTTGGGTCTCTGAAAGCTGAGAGCAGGTCAAGTCGTTGAGTTTATTATGATATGCAGAAGTAGGATGAGGTAAATGGTACAGTGAAAACCTTGCATCACAGACACGAAGATCAGACAACAGAACCTAAATTATGCATGACGGTGAAGTAAAAGATTGTGCAGAAAAAGACAGTGGACAGAATAAAACATAGTTAGAGATGTGCAATAAGCAGCCCACATCAGTTGTCCAAGACTTCTCAAAATGGTAGTGTATGTGGGACAGTATTGAGTTACAGAAACTGTTCACAAAAGCACCACCGTTTACCCTCTCATATGCCTGAAGGATGTGCTCAAAGCTTTCTTGGAAAAAGTGTCACATTTTCATTGACTCCTGGGAGTCTCTAGTCTATGGCCATTCAAAGTAGGGAAAGATTATGTGGAACAGTACTGAGTCTGTGCAGCAGAAGCACACAGAAGCTCTTCTTTATTGGAGAGGGGAGTACACTATGCCACAAGCTAAACACCAGCCTCCACAGCACTCTCCTCCATCCACCAGACATCAGGCGTCCCTGTCCCATCTGTGCAAGAGTCCCTGATCTGCATATTGGCCACATCAGTCACAATGAACATCTCCCTGAACTGAAATCAATGTAAGCTGTTCTTGATCCCAATAAGAGAAAGACAGTTACTATATTGACTATAAATCACTTTAGAGATATCCTGAAGTTATTAAAATAAACATTTTGTAAATACAAATTCCTGCTTCCTTGTCTCAATGTAGTCTTTTTAAGCCCATAACCCCGCCTGGGGTATAGGCTGCTGATATTAGCTTGCCGGAGTCCTCTGTCCTGGGCCAGTTCCTCAAGTTGTCCCCAGGGGTAGCTCATCTTTGAAGATTTTACCTTTTCTTGGGATGAAGCATTAAGACTCTCTGTTGGTGTTTCTGTAGCTCTGGGTTTTTATGAGGAAGGGATTGCTAGCGCTATGCCTAGCCCTCCGCCTTTCGCAGCCAGGCTTGGGACCGTCTATGGCGGACTGTACAAAGTTGAAATGATTTTTAAAAAAACAGGATTCTATTTGCGCTCAGAAATCTGTAAAATGTTGTACAATATATATTTTTGAATACATTGAAATTCCTAATGAAATTACTACATTAGATATTTGGATTTATACAGTGCCTTTAACAAATTTAAAAAGTCTTCTCAACTACAATGTTATCAAACAAAAATTTGAGACCAATTTAGTTGGGGCTCAAAGCATAGAAAAGAGGTGGGTTTTAAGGAGCATCATCCGGTTGAGTACAAAATTTAATTAAAGTTTATCGTCATGGGTGTACATATCCAGTCTATAAATGTCATGAAGATAGAACTAATTTCACATATTAAGGTTTATGTGACCAAAAGTGTGGTCACTAAAATCAGGGAAGTCCAAAAGACTGGTATTACCTTGAGTTCTTGGGAGTTGTCAGGCTACAGGAGAATACAGAACATTAAGACCATGAACAGATTTGAAGATAATTGCAAAACGTTTAAAAGGGAAGCATTGTTTATTCAGGAGTCACTGGAGGTCAGCAAGGGCTGATGGATGAATGGGACTATGTGTGACAAAGGACACAAGCAGCGAAGCTCTGGATGAGCTCAAGTTCATATAGGTAGACATCAGATAGGATAGCAGTGGAATAGTGAAAAGGGCAAGTCTACTGGCTTCAGCAGGAGCCGAGTTGAAGCAGTGTGAAGTCAGCTATTGTCAAGGGATGGAATGAAGGTTTGTGGTGCAAGCTACTCACCCCGATGTCAAGTAGAAAAGTTGTGATCTCTCTGCTTCAGCTTTGGCTAGTTATCAGGGAAGGTCTGCACTTTTGGTATTGGTTTATTATTGTCATGTTTACTGAAATATAGCAAAAAATTTTTGTTTGCATGCCATCCAACAGTTCATTCCAAACTTAAATACGTTGAGGTATTTAAAGGGAAAATGGAATGCAGAGTAGAGTGTTACAGAGAAATCAGTGCAAGCAAACAAATAAGGTTCAGTGGTTATGAAGAGGTAGATTCGGTGATCGAGATTTTGTCTTGTTGAAGAATTCCATTCAAAGGTCTACTAACACAGGATAGAAGCCTGTCCTTGTTTGTGTTTTCAGTTTTTGTATCTTCTGCCCAATGGGAGGGGGTAAAGAGAGAATGACCAGGGTGGGAGTGGACCTTGATTACGTTGGCTGCTTTATCTTGGCTGATCCTCAGCTTTGGTTTAAATTTGAATTCACAATTGAAAGTGTGCGTCACATACACCTAACTTTTCTCTCCCTCTTTTCTTCATTGCAGGAGAGCTGCTAAAGTCATGACTTCAAAAGTACAGTTGCTGTGCTGGGGTCATGCTAGTCTGGGGCAGCTTGGTTTGGGTGAGGGACACGAAAACATAGTCATCCAGCCCAGGACCTCCTCATTCTTCAGCAGCAAATCTGTGCGGGAAGTGGCCTGTGGGCGATACCATACGGCTTTCGTTCTGCAAGACGGAAGTGTCTACACATGTGGCTCTAACATCTGGGGACAGCTGGGCCATGAGAAGTCAGGGTATAGTCCAGGTAAGGACCACACATGTTCATATCCAGTGTTCCCAGAGTTACAATGGGTGTATTCAGGGGTGGGAGGTGGTTTACATCTCTGGATCTTTTGTAAATTGGCTTTATCTTGTATAAAGGGAAAGGGATTTAAGTGGGATCAGAGGGTGACCTTTTTTACCCAGAGACTGGTGAACACTTGGAATACACTGCCAGAGTGAGTGTTGGGAGCAGAGTCGCAATGTTTAAGTAATGTCTAATCAAGCACTTGAGCTCCCTAGGCACTTAAGGTCAAGTGGTGGAAGATGGATTAATAAGGAGGGATGCTCACTGATTGTCAGGGATGTGGTGGGCCAAATGGCCTGTTTCCATTCTGTTTGTCTGTCTCTTAGATAAGTGTGAGAGTTGCATTTTAAAAAGATGGATTTTGAGGGTAGGACTTTCAGGGTCTCTCAGGACTCCAGTACGTGGTTCCCTGAAAGTGGCATCACTGGTAGGTAAGGTGATGAATAAGGCTTTTAGCATGCTTGCTTTCATCAGTCAGAAGATGGGATGTTATGTTGCAACTGTACAAGACGTTGGTGAGATTGCACTTGGGATTTGTGTTTGGGTTTGGTAACCCTGTTAGAGGAAAGATGCCATTAAGCTGGAATGAATGCAGAGGAGACACATTAGGATGTTACTGAGACTTGGGGAACTGTTATGGGAAGAGGCTGAGCTGTTTCGGACTTTTTTCATTGGAGTATAGGAGAATGTCGGGTGATCTTTTAGAACGGTAAAAGATCATCATAGTACTAATAGTGGGAATATTCACAGTTTCTTTGCCAGGGCTGGGGAATGAAGAACTGGAGCGCATAGCTTTGGGGTGAGTGAGAAGAGATTTAACAAGAATCTGAGAGGCAACTTTTTCATCCAGAACATAGTCTGTATATGGAATGAGGGTTAGAAGAAGTGGTTGAGGCAGGTACATTTAACAGTTTTAAAACATTTAAATTTAAATGTTACATGGATAGGAAAGGTTGGAGAAAAATGAGCCAAATATGGGGAAATGGGACTAGCTAAGATGAAAATCTTGGTTGGGATGGATGGGTTGGGCTGAAGGAAGTGTTTACATGCTGCAAGATGTGATGAGATGTCACTGCTTAATGACTAACCTCCAGCCGGCATGAAAGCTACGGGCGCTGACTGAGCAGAAATTCCCGGCCTAGTCTACAGTGTGAATTGCACAGGTTTTGCTGTCATTAACACAGTGATTTATTTCTCTTTCTTTTTCTTTCTTTCCCTTAATCTCTCCCTCCATTTCACTCTCTCCCCCTTTCTCTCTCCCCCCCTCTCTCCCCCCTCTCTCCCCCCTCTCTCCCCCCTCTCTCCCCCCTCTCTCCCCCCCTCTCTCCCCCCCTCTCTCCCCCCCTCTCTCCCCCCTCTCTCCCCCCTCTCTCCCCCCTCTCTCCCCCCTCTCTCCCCCCTCTCCCCCCCTCTCTCCCCCCCCTCTCTCCCTCCCCCCTCTCTCCCTCCCCCCTCTCTCCCTCCCCCCTCTCTCCCTCCCCCCTCTCTCTCTCCCCCCTCTCTCTCTCCCCCCTCTCTCTCCCCCCCCTCTCTCTCTCCCCCCCTCTCTCTCTCCCCCCCTCTCTCTCTCCCCCCTCTCTCTCTCCCCCCTCTCTCTCTCCCCCCTCTCTCTCCCCCCCATCTTTTCACCCCCCTCTCTTTCCCCCCCTTTCTCTTCCCCCCCTCCCCCACTCCACTGGTGATCATCATTTTAGCTGCCAGGACCTTAAACTCCTAGAATTCCCTTCCTGTGTCTCTGCTCCTCTCTTTCCTGCTTTAAAATACTGCCTAAAAATGACATCTTCCTGTACAAGCTTAAATTCATTTAAAAAAATCCTGCAGAAGCTGGAAATCTGAGACTATCTGGAAACTAGTTGTGATGGCACATGGTATGATTGCCTTTGTCAGGTGAGACATTGAATGCAGAATTTGGACATCATGTTGCAGCTAAATAGAATGTGGTGAGATCTCACCTGGAGTAATGTGTATCGTTCTGGTCACCATACTGTGAGAGGGTACAGAGTGGATTTGCTAGAATGTTGCCAGAATTGAAGGCTTGAGTTGTAGGAGAGACTAGATAGGCTGGGACTGTTTTCCCTGGTGTGATAGAAGCTGAGGGTTTACCTTACAGAGGTAAATGAAATCATGAGGGGCATGCACTCAGTGATCACTTTTTTAGGTATACCTGTACACCTTGTCAATGCAAATATCCAACCAGCCAATCATGTGACAGCAAATCAATGCCTAAAAGCACACAGACATGGTCAAGAGGTTCATTTGTTATTCAGATCAAACATCAGAATGGTGAGGAAATGTGACCTAAGTGATTGTGACTGGAATGATTGTTGGTGCCAGATGGGGAGGTTTGTGTATCTCAGAAACTGCTGATCTCCTGGGCTTTTCATAAACCACAGGTTTTGGGGTTTATAGAAAATGATGCAAGAAACAAGACACCTCCAGTGAGTAGCAGTTCTGTGGAAATTGTGGTAAGGGAAAGGTTAAAGCCCGGCGTTATTGTAGTCAAGCGAGATCTTTGAAATGAGACCACTGGAGATACCCCTGCTTACGACAAATGAGATAGGCTGGGTTGACTGCAACATACTGTACTCAAGTCAGACTCGTGAGACTTTTCCAGAACTGTCTTCTTGAGGCCATGGGGGGTGGGGGGAGGTGATGGAGACAGATGAGACGAGGATAACAGAAGGATATGAAACATAAATAACTATGAAGATGGACCTGTGAAGCACAGTGTTGACTTGCTGGCAGGAAACAAAACTATTAACTACTTTATTAATCATGCTTTTTCTTGGAAATTATCACTGCAGTTAATAGCCTGTAACTTCCCTTTTGGAGTTGAGCTTGAGATCCATCTGTATAATGTGGCATCTTTACACTGTGATCTGAAGTCTCAAAGGTGCAGGATGGTTGCAGCATGCCGAGTACAGGCTGAGTTGAAGCGGTGGGGCCCGGGGCCCAAGAGCAGGGTATGAACCAATGTTTGGCCTTTGCTGGAGTGGACTTGGAGGTGATTCAAAGAGGCAGAGTTGAAGTGGTGGTGCCTAAGCCCGAGAGCGAGCAACAAGCCAGTGTTTGACTGATTTAAGCCCCAGACCCAAATGGAAAGTTTGGGTTCAAGCAGAATTGAAGCTGTGGGGGCCAGGCCCAAGAGCATGTCGAAGCAGCGGGGCCTGGGTCCAACAGCAAGGAACAACCTGAGGTTTGTCTGATTTAAACGCCGGGCCAGATTGAAAAGTTCAGGGTGTCAGGGCCGGTGCTCAGCTCACTGCTCCACACAATTTACTCGCCTCTACACTGAACTGAAGCTGTAGTCTGCATCTACCGGGCTCCAGGACTGCCCTTAACTGGTTTCATGGCTGTGAACTCACTTTTCTGAACTTCAGTTCTAAATATTATTTGCTTACTTATATTGTTTGCACTATTTTTCCTGCACATTGGGTGTTTGATAATCATTCTTAACGGGTTCTATTGGATTTCTTTGCCTGCCTGTTAGGAGACAAATCACAAGGTTGTATATAGCATAATACTGTTATATTAAATGTATTTTGAACTCTGAAGTTTTACTAACTTCAAAATATCATCGGCCGCCTTCTTGAAGTTTCAATTGACTTTAACATCTCGATCGTGAATGGCGAGTGACTTTGCGAGTACGGAATTCAAATGTATACAATTTACAAGGATCAATAGCTGTAACTGGTGAGCCAATTCTGATTAAAAATAGCAGTTTTCTATTCAGACTTCAGAACAATGTGGGTGACAGGGGCTATACTGTTCTCCTTGTGCAGAAGTAAAATAAAACAAATTATTTTATTAACGACAGCAGTTCTGAGGGTGAAGACACCTTGCTAATGAAAGGCGTCAGAGGAGAATTGCCAGAGTGGTTCAAGCTGACAGGAAGGCAACAGTAACTCAAATAACCATCTGTTAAAACAGTGGTGTGTAGAATCTACAACGTGTTGAACCTTGAAGTGGATGGCTACACCTGCAAAGGCCTGAAATATGCACTCAGTGGCTACTTTATTAATTACAGGAGGTACCTAATAAACTGGCCACTGAGTCGGCAGATAAGGGGGTTTTATCACAGTCTCTATCTGAAGCCAGGCAAATCTAAAATGAAAGGGCATAGATTTAAAGTGAGAGGGCTGAGACTTAATATATTTGGACAGGTACACAGATAAAGCAAGGTTCACAGAACAAATTACAAAGAGAAAATCTGCAGACGCTGAAAATCCGAGCAACATACAGAAAGTGCTGGAGGATCTCAGAAGGCCAGGCAGCATCTATGGAGAAAAGTACAGTTGAGGTTTCAGGCCGAAACCCTGTTGAAGGGTGCAGAAGCTAGAATAAAGGGTGGGGGGAAGGGAGAAGTACCAGCTGGCAGGTAGTGAGTGAGTCTGGGTGAGAGAGGGAAGATAGGTGGATGGGAGAGTTGGAATGAAAGGGAATGATGTGCAAAGCTAGGAAATGATAGTGGAAGAGGCAAAAGGGCTCAAGAAGAAGGAATATGACAGGAGAGAACAGTGAACCATGAGTGAGTTTAAGGGCAGGTCATCAGTAATAGAGAGGGGAAAAGAAGGGGTGAGGGTACCACAGGAATGAGAGAAAAAACGGTGGGGGAGTGGAGAAGGAAAACAGCTCAACTCACACTTACTGCTGGAGGAACTCAGCATCTTATCACTTCCAGGATTGCCTACCCTGAAAAAGTTTAAATCTTCTCTCTTTCAAAAAGGGGAAAGGTTACTAGAAGGGAGAAAGCAATGTTGACGCCATCAGGTTCGATTGAAAAGTAAAGACACAAAAACACCTTTATTTCAGTCTGCCATGACCACCTTAATATACTGAGTAAACTCTTTCTTCTATACTCTTCATTCATGACTGGAAGTTAATTTGATACATTTGGTATTGATTCCTGTAGTTTGGTGCATCTCAGCCCATCATGTGGATTCTCATTGGGAGATCTTGCTTAGCATTTGGTATTCCATTTCAGGTGGAAATTTCATAGTTTCATTAATGTAGTTCTGCCAACATTTTTCCCCACGTTTTTCCCCACGTTCTGAATTACTGTATAATCAGTAATTTAATCCATCAACAAAAAAAAAGCCTGTGTGATATATCTTTTGCTTTGCGGCTTTTGTCTTCTTTTGTAGTCAGTCATTCCATACAAAATCATCACCTTGGCATGGTTCCTTTGTAATGCTGAACTTCAAACATTGTTAGCCTCAGACGGCTGATACGGCATCAGTTTACAATATGATGTTATACAAAGCCCAGATGGTGGGTCAGTGCCTGTAATTTATGGATTTTACCTTTAAGACCGAACAGGAACAACAAAACTAAACAAATTACTGGGGGAACGCAAAGGTCAAGGTGAAAGGTATTTGCCACCAATTTCAGGACACTTGCATTGGTTCTGGTGCAGTGTCTTGATTTAAAACAATGACACTTCCTTGCGACGCACACAAAATGCTGCAGGAACTCAGTAGGCCAGGCGGCATCTATGGAAAAAAAGTACTGTTGACGTTTCAGGCCGAGACCGTTCAGCAGGACTATAGTTGATGTTTCGGGCTGAGACCCTTTTGTGTGTGTTGCTTGGATTTCCAGCATCTGCAGATTTTTGCTTGTTTGTGAATGACAAATCCTTTCCACTTACTGCTGTGGCTGAACATGCTGTGTTTGATTTTTGCTCCAGATTCTAGCATCTGCAGTCCCTTGTGTCTCCGAGCATGAACGGGAACTTCACCTTTGTGCAGGGGCTGAAGCTTTCTGTAGTTATTCTGAATTTTAAGGCTATATGTTATAGTTGCAGTGTTGGAAGTTCTGATAATATTAGCATAATTCCAGGTTCCATTCCTGATACCATGAATCATCTACTGAGAGAGTTCTGTTGGTTCATTGTATCTGTGCCAGCTCTGAAAGGAGCATCCACTTAATTTCGCATCCCTGTACAGTTTCCAAGCCCTTAATCATTTTTCTATTGCATGCACGTATTTAGTTTCTTTTTCAAAGCTTCTATTGAATCTGCTTCCACCATACTTTCAGCTAGAAGATTTGAAGTCACAGCAATCCCAATGCAGAAGAGGCCCTTCATCACATCAATCCAGATTCCAGTATCTGCAGTCTTTTTGTCTCCAATACCATCAATCCATATATCCTCTCCCATCATGGTCTTCTTCCAGTTTTCCTCAAGCTTATTGTATTATTATTGCCTCCCTCTTTATCAGCTTTTCCTCAAAGATTCTAAAAATACTCCCCAACAAAAGCTGTAATGGAAAAGGCAAAAACAAAAACTATGCATCCTGGAAGTCTGAAATTAAAAACACACAATGCTGTAAATGCTCAGCAGGTCAGGCAGCATCTGTGCTGATGGAAATGGGGTTTACATTTCAGGTTGAAGGCTTTCCATCATAACCAAAATACTGAGAAAGCAAGTGTGTTGAAGTTGCAGGGAGGGGACTGGATGGAAGGAATGAATGAATGGAAATCAAGGTTACCAGTGTGTCAGAAATGCTATTGTTATTGTCCATGTGATGATGCATGAGCATTTAATCTGCTTGAAGGAGTGTTAATAGAGAGAGATTAATAAGGGCACTGGAAAGGGAGAGAGAGAAAGAGAACAGTGTGCTGGAGCTGTAATATTTAAACATGGTTGGTACATAAATCGTAGAACAAAATGAAATGCTGACAATATCCTGTAGTTAATATCCAGCAGTTTTCACAAGTGAAAAGGATCTTGATCAGGATGAGGTCGAAGTAGAGCGGGCCTGTGTGCTGGACAATGTGGAGATTAAGGAAGAAGAAGTGCTGGATCTTCTTAAAAACATTAAGATTGATAAATCCCCAGGGCCGGATGTGATACACCCCAGGTTGTTGTGGGAATTGAGAGAAGAGATCGCAGGAGCATTAGCTATGATCTTCGAATCCTCTTTGGCTGCAGGGGAAGTGCCGGAGGACTGGAGAATGGCAAAAGTAGTTCCCTTGTTTAAAAAAAAAAAATAGGGAGAAACCTGGGAACTATAGACCGGTGAGTCTTACGTCAGTGGTATGCAAACTACTGGAAAAGATTCTTAAGGATAGGATCTATGAGCATTTGGAGAAGTACAGTCTACACATGGATAGTCAACATGGCTTTGTGAAGGGAAGATCGTGCCTCACGAGCCTGATTGAGTTTTTTGAAGAGGTAACAAAATAAATTGATGAGGGTAGGTCAGTGGATGTGGTCTACATGGACTTTAGCAAAGCATTTGACAAGGTCCCTCATGAGAGACTCATCCAGAAAGTCATGAGGCATGGGATAAGTGGAACCTTGGCTGTTTGGATAAAAAATTGGCTTAAAGGAAGAAAGCAGAGGGTAGTTGTGGAAGGAAAGTATTCTGCCTGGAGGTCGGTGACTAGTGGAGCGCTACAGGGATCTGTCTTGGGACCCCTGCTATTTGTGATTTTTATAAATGACCTGGATGCAGAGGCGGAAGGATGGGTGAGTAAGTTTGCGGATGACATGAAGATTGGAGGAGTTGTGGATGGAGCTGTAGGTTGTCGAAGGTTATCGAAGAGGATATAGACAGACTGCAGAGTTGGGCAGAAAAATGGCAGATTGAGTTCAATCCAGACAAATGTGAGGTGATGCATTTTGGAAGGACAAACCAGAAGACTGAGTACAGGATTAATGCTCAGTTACTTATGAGTGTGGATGAACAGAGGGACCTTGGGGTTCAAATCCATACATCCCTCAAGGTCGCTGCACAGGTTGATAGGGTAGTTAAGAAGGCCTATGGGATGCTAGGCTTCATTAACAGGGGGATTGAGTTCAAGAGTAGAGAGGTCATGTTGCAACTCTACAAATCTCTGGTGAGACTGCACTTAGAGTATTGTGTTCAATTCTGGTCACCTCATTATAGGAAGGATGTGGAAGCTATTGAGAGGGTGCAGAGGAGATTTATCAGGATGTTGCCTGGATTGGAGAACAAGTCATATGAAGCAAGGTTAGCAGAGCTGGGACTTTTCTCTTTGGAGCGTAGAAGAATGAGAGGGGACTTGATAGAGGTCTACAAGATTATGAGAGGCATAGATAGGGTGGATAGTCAGTACCTGTTTCCCAGGGCACCAATAGCAAACACCAGAAGGCATATGTACAAAATTAAGGGAGGGAAGTTTAGGGGAGACATCAGGGGTAAGTTTTTTACACAGAGGGTTGTGAGTGCCTGGAATGACTTGCCAGGGATGGTGGTGGAGGCTAAAATATTAGGGGTATTTAAGAGCCTCTTAGACAGGCACATGGATGAAAGAAAAATGGAGGGTTATGGGGTAGTGTGGGTTTAGTACTTTTTTTTAAAAGGATTTTATGGGTCAGCACAACATGGAGGGCTGAAGGGCCTGTACTGTGCTGTAGTGTTCTATGGTTAACATCTGTGGAAAGTAATAAACTGAATTAATGTTACATCCAGGGCATGTCCCCTGCTTGTTCCTACCATCAGGGAGGAGGTGCAGGAGTCTGAAGACCCACACTCAAGGATTCAGAAACAGTGTCTTTCCTTCCACCATCAGATTTCTGAACAGTCCATGAACTCATAGACACTACCTCATTTTTCTTTCTGCTTGGCACTAATCTATAGCATTTTAAAGTATGTAATGTTATATCTTTGCACCACATTGCTGACACAAACAACAAATTTCCTGTCACATAAGTCAGTGATAATAAATTTGATTCTAATTCTGAGGTGAAAATCATAAAAATGCTGATACTGGAAATCTAAAACAAACCAGAAAATACTGGAGTCACTCAAGAGGTCAGACTGCACATGTGGAATGAGAAATGGAGTTAATGTTTCAGGATGGAGATCATTTGTCAGATCTGCAGTTTTGTTTTCGGTTGTTGAATTCACTGCCAATTCTCTTCCAGGAATGTTTCACTTGAAGAAGTGCTCCTTTACTTTCTGACAGGATTCCCTTCTGTATCTGTTATCTTGTTCATTTTACATGTCACCTTTTCCCCTTTGAGCCTTTGATGAAGGTATTGACAATAAACTGGACTGGTCAAAGAACACTGAGGCTGTTCAGGCAGCAGGCTGAGGGTAGCAGACACCAACAGAATCAACAAACTCATTCATAAGGACAGTAATGTTGTGGGGGTGGAACTGGACTCTCTGACGGTGGTGTCTGAAAAGAGGATGCTGTCCAAGTTGCATGCCATCTTGGACAATGTCTCCCATCCACTCCATAATGTACTGGTTAGGCACAGGAGTACATTCAGCCAGAGACTCATTTCACTGAGATGTAACACTGAGCGTCATAGGAAGTCATTCCTACCTGTTGCCATCAAACTTTACAACTCCTCCCTCGGAGTGTCAGACACCCTGAGCCAATAGGCTGGTCCTGGACTTATTTCCACTTGGCATAATTAACCTATTATTATTTAATTATTTATGGTTTTATATTGCTATATTTGTACACTATTCTTGGTTGGTGTGACTGTAACAAAACCCAGTTTCCCTCGGGATCAATAAAGTATGTCTGTCTCTCTGTCTGTCTGTTGACCAAAGCACTACCTGTCACAGCCACATCCCTCTGGAGGCACATATCTCCAGCTCCAAGTCTCTGACATGGATCCAACTGGAATTGAGTTGTGACGAGGGGTGTTTGATCTGAAAGATTGTTTCTATTTCTCTTCTCAGAGATGTAGCCTGACCTGTCTCGTATAACTTGCGTATGAATTATCGATAATTTATGTTGTGTGTTATCCGTATCTATATGCCAGTGACGTAGTTGCAAAGAAGTTTCTCGTTGTAGTTGTGCCTTGCTATACTTGTCCATATGAAAATAAACTTGACTTTACTTGAATTATTATTAAGTAAGGTTCTCTGTGTTGCTTATTAATTTTTAAAACTTTGCACTTTTTCCACACTAATATTCAGTTGTTCCCCGGGCACCATTTACCCTTTTCTCTGCTTATTAGAACAGGTTACTGCACTAGATGCCCAGACGATTGTTCACACAGCCTGTGGAGAAGCCCACACTGTGGCTGTCAACGACCAGGGTCAAGTCTTTGCATGGGGAGCAGGAAAGGACGGTCAGCTGGGAATCAATTCCACAGAAGAGACAGTCCGGATACCAAGGTACTGATTATGTCCAAAATGGAATTGTGAAATTCAGGACGTTCTTGTGGTGAGTTTAATACTTTTTTTTTGTATGTTGGGTATCAGCATTACTGATCAGGTCAGCATTTTTTACCCATCTGTAATTGCCCCAAGAATAGGTACACAGAGCAGGGGTTCTCCCACAATGTTGTTCATAGGAGAGTTGAAAAGTTATAGTGATACACAGCATGGAAACAGGCCCTTTGGCTGACATATCTATGCTGACCAGATTGTCTAACTGAGCTAGTCCCATTTGCCTGCGTTAAGCCCATATCCCTCTCAGTCATTCCTATCCATGTACTGTACCTGTCCCAATATCATTTAAATGTTCTATTTACTGCCGGAGACACTTACGAGGGCTTTGGACTCAGTTCAGTGTTGAGGTGAATAAGGTTTAGCACGTTGGTTCAGAAGCCTGATGGTTGAAAGGTAATAACTGTTTCTGAACTTCGTGGTTGAATGAACAAGTAACATAAGTTTACTTCCTTTCATTTGTTTACGTTATCCTTGTGAGATACTGGTGTAATAGTTTGTGGAGGACCAGGCAGAGATTGGGCAAGAGATTCTGTACTTCCAGACTGTGTGTTTGAACATAGATTTACTCCGTAATGGAAATGTGTCCTGTTGAATTTATTCTCAATCCTTTCACAGAATCTGTGTAGATTTGCTATATTTTGTTCCCTTCCTCTTTCACATTCTTACTTGAGCTTTGGTCTTGCAGGTTAGTCCGGACACTGACTGGACACATTGTCATCCAGGTCACGTGTGGAAGCTGGCACTGCCTGGCGCTTACCAGAGGTACTAAAGCATAACCTGAATGTGTTGAACCTGCTCTAGCACTGAATTGTCATAGCCTTTGTCCTTACTGTAACCTACCTTGAACCAGGCTTCGGAGGAGCATGAAGTGATGGGGATGGCAGTACATTTAACTTACCCCATTGTAGACTGTTTGTAGGTAGGTGTGGTTATAAGATAGCATTCTCTGTCCATAGGTGGTGCTAGTAAAAAGTATGGCCAGTGGCCCCGTACAAACTTTTATGAGAACTCTTTATAATGCAGTGCCACCATCATATTAATATACTAAGTGTGTGTATGATGTCAGCTTAGCCATTTGCTCAACGTCTTGCTCTTTCTGTAGAAGATAATGGAACAGCAACATCGTGTACAACTGCAGCATGATGTTCTATTTCAATGCCCAGATTGGTGAAGGCCAGTGAGCTTTTTTCAGATGTTACGTCCCTTTCAGAGAAAGTTATTCCGTACACCACGGCTATTGACTTTATATTGAACATGTTAGGGTAGAAGACATTCTTTTCAAAGGCTGGCAATTTTGGCTGCATACAGTGAGTACAGTATCAGTTTATGGCCAAGATCATTTTCCTCAGCTAAATAATTGGCTCCTTTATGTTTGTTTCATAGCCTCTGGTTATCAAATGGAGTCACTAATTTTGCCTTTTTTTCCCCCTTTCCAGACAGTCAGCTGTTTTCCTGGGGTCAGAACTCCCATGGCCAGCTGGGTTTAGGGAAGGGATTTCCCTCCCAGTCCAGCCCCCAGTGTGTGAAGTCTCTCTCTGGAATTCCTCTGGCTCAGGTCGCGACAGGAGGAACACACAGCTTCACTCTGTCCCTCTCGGGGGCTGTGTTTGGCTGGGGCAGGAACAACTGTGGTCAGCTCGGACTCAACGACAACAAAGGTAGACAGCAGGGCAGCGTGTGGTCGCAGGGGAGATCGGGGGTGCGCTGGGAACCAAACTTTGATAAGCCAGTTGATTCAAGGCAGGCGATCTCATGTCTGTGTGTTTGACAGAAGCCCATCTAATCCAACAAGCCTGGCACCCACTCCTGATATCTGGAGTATCAAGCCAGTCATTTCCATCCTCTCCATAATTCAACTGGGACAAAAGCAGAAAAAATAGGGAAAAATAAGGAAGGGAAAAACAATGGAAAATTCCTTTCTGTTGTTCTCAGACAATTAAAAGCGAAGCAACAATCATATAGACTATATCTCTATGTTTTTTTTTTAACCTGATCTTACATTGTATATGAGGCAGTCTCTAAAATCAGGCACCAAATGGCCCAGGTTTCAATTGAAATTCTGTTTTTTTTCCCCCCAGATTGGCTGCTTTTTTCCTTTTCACTGCTGCTTTTATACTGACAAGCATATTCTGCTCATATGTTGCAGAATGTCTAGTCCTTTGTATTTCTGTTAGTGAGGGGGCTGTGTGCAGTACTGGAAGTTACTATGGATGGTCCCTTTTTGTCATTGCAGATCGAGATGTCCCTAATCACGTGAAGTTCCTGCGGAGCCAGAAAATAGTTTACATAAGTTGTGGCGAAGAGCACACTGCAGCTCTAACCAAGGTAATAAACTCCTGAGCCTGCTCCGCCCCCATCCTTTCACAAGATTATGTCTGGTGTGACGGTAACCTTAACTCTAAATTTCTGTCTACCTTTATTAAACTTTGACCCCTTGCTTCTCAAGAATCAAGCTACCTCTGCCTTAAACATTCTGCTTTCAAGACTGTTTCCGCTGAACAAGAGCACCAAAGGGTCTTTCCCTCCAAGAGAGGAAAAATTGCATTATTTGTGTCTGAAATGAGTGACCCTTTACTTTTAAAAATGAATTTAGTTATCTGTGAATATAGTGGGTGAGATAAATGAAAGTGGTGAAGACAATCACAAGAAGCAAACAAAACACAAATCTTTTCAAATGATTTATATCTGTTTCCTACTGTTGCCTTCCCAATTGTGTTTACTCTGTGAATCCGTCTCTGTATTTTCAACACTTCCATTAGATCTCCAGTCAATCAGCTTTGGTTGAAAGTGCCTCAGTTTCTCTTGGCTCTTCCCAGAACTGAAATCCCTGCATTCATGATACTATTACCCTCCCCTGCTTTTTTTCCAAGTCCTCTTTGAATTACGCCCTTTGGGATTGGGGCCAGTGCACCAGTGGTTAACAATGCTTTAAATCAAACTTTACACTGCACTGACTGTTGCTGCTCTCAAAATTATTTCACCAGTATCCTCTTCAATTGCACAATGTGCTGATGCCCACCGGTGATGTCTTGCTTGCAATGCAGCCAGCAAATTGTCTCCTTGCAGAGTAGTGGGGGTTCTGAACCCACTGCCTTAAAAGGAGGTGAAGGCAGAATCCCTCACTGTCTTTATAAAGTAGCAGCATGAGAACTTGACACACTGTGACCTGCAGGGCTGTGTTCTGAGAGCTGGGAGGTGGAACGAGCTCTTTCCCGGTCGGTGTGGATTCCGTGGGGCAAATGGTCTTCTCCCTTGTTCTGTGATGGGATGGCTAATGCTGTACGGTGTATCTCCCCTCAGAATGGAGGCGTTTTTACATTTGGAGCTGGCCTTTGTGGACAGCTAGGCCACAACTTCAGAAATAATGAGATTAACCCCCGCAGAGTCCAAGAGTTGATGGGAAGTGAAGTCTCCCAAATAAGCTGCGGCAGGTGAGTGAGCGTGCTGGATACCCACCCACACTTTTATCCTGCAACTCCTGTATCTACATCTCCTCCATCACCAGCCTCCGGCAACCTGAACAGCTCTTCCAGGTAATGCAGAGATTCGCATACACCTCCTCTAAACTCATCTACTGAAACTGGTGGCCTCCTCTATATTGGTGGGGCCAAGCACAGGCTAGGCAACAGCTCTGCCAAGCACCTGCACTCTGTTCACAGTGGCTGTCTTGAGTTTTCAATTGCTAGCCATTTTAATTTGCCTCT
Organism: Hemitrygon akajei; assembly: GCF_048418815.1. Classification (NCBI taxonomy): domain Eukaryota; kingdom Metazoa; phylum Chordata; class Chondrichthyes; order Myliobatiformes; family Dasyatidae; genus Hemitrygon; species Hemitrygon akajei. The sequence goes on along the minus strand of NC_133127.1, from coordinate 45,673,914 downwards.
GCAATCCCACACAAATCTGCCTGTCCTCAGCTTTCTGCACTGTCAGGCTGAGGCCAAATGCACGCTAGAGGAATGGCTTTACCTGGGTGGTTTACACCCTGATGGCGTGAACATTGAATTCTCCAATTTCAGGTAACCCATACCTCTTCTGTTTCTTTTTCTCTCTTTCTAATCCACAAAGGGTCTCCAACACAATCACAAAATTGTCAAGGAGTGATTCCAACAAGTGGATTCTGGAACTCCTTCCCTAAGTAGCTTTGAACCTTTGAAGTACTCAATGAAAACAGAACTGAAATTCCCAAGCAAAAGACTAGCATATTCATAAATTATGGTATGGGTAATTAATTATGGATGATAATAAACCTGAGTCTGATTCTGATTCTGATTTAATAGGCAAAGAGAAAAGTTGGATAAGTGGAGATTCAGATATAGCATGATTACAGTAGAGGGGCTGAATGGTTAACTCCTGTCCGTATTGTCTTTCCAATATAGTGTCTCTGTCTGTGTGACCAGGACAGTTGCATATGGATGCTTTGTGGGGTATATTTTGTGTCACTTGTGTCAGTATCTGGTTTAATATCACAGGCATATGTCATGAGATTTGTTGTTTTGCGGCAGTAATACATTGCAATAAATAATAATTTAAAAACTATAAATTACAAACGTATATTAAGTATATATAAAAATGAATTAAATAAGTAGAGCAAAAAGAGAGGAAACAAATAGTGAGGTAGTGTTCACAGATTCTTTGTCCATTCAGAAATCTGATGGCGGAGGGGAAGAAGCTGTTCCTGAAACATTGAGTATGTCTTTGGGTTCCTGTACCTCCTCCTTGATTGTAGTAATGAGAAGACAGTATGTCCTGGATGACAGGGATCCTTAATGAGGATACCGACTTTTAGAGGCATTGCCTTTTGAAGGTGTCCTCAGTGCTGGGGAGGCTAGGCCCATGATGGTTCTGGTTGAGTTTACAACTTTCTGCAGCTTTTTCCAATCCTGTGCAGTGGCCTCTCCGTACCAGACAGTGATGCTACCGGTTAGAATGGTCTCTGCTGTACACTTTAGAAATTTGCGAGTGTCTTTGGCGACATACTAAGTCTCCTCAAACTCCTAATGAAATGTAGCATCTGTCATGCCTTCTATGTAATTGCACTAACGTGTTGGATCTGGGATAGATCTTTAGAGTGGTGGCACCCAGGAACTTGAAACTGCTCACCCTTTCCAATTCTGATCCCTCGATGAGGATTGGTGTGTGTTTCCCCAACTTCCCTTTCCTGAATTCCGCAATCAATTCCATGGGCTTGCTGACATTGAGTGCAAGATTGTTGCTGCAACACCACTCAACCAGCTGATCTGTCTCTCTCATGTACGACTCCTCATCACCATCTGAAATTCTGCCAACAATACTTCTGTTGTTGGCAAATTTATAGATGGCGTTTGAGAATAGAGAGAGTAGAGTAGCGGGCTAAGCACGCATCCTTGAAGTGCACCAGTGTTGATTGTTAGCAAGGAGGAGATGTTATTTCCAATCAGTTGATTAGAACTAAGGGTATGATTGTGTTGCACGCTGAGCTGTAATAAATAAACAGAAGTCTGATGTAGGTAATACTATTGTCCAGGTGATCCAAAGCTGAGTGGAGAGCCAGTGAGATTGCATCCGCTGTAGACCTGTTGTGGTGATAGGCAAATTGCGGCAAGTCGAAGAACTTGATAAGGCAGGAGTTGATTCTAACCGTGGCAATGACCACAACCATGAAGAGAATAAAACAGCACACTAAGGCTAACTTAAAACACCTTTCACACTATCTGAAAGATGTAATATTTAAGGGAAACGTGAGGGGGAATTTCTTCACTTGGGGATTAGTGTGAGTGTGGAATGAACTGCCAGCAGAAGTGATGGATGTGCATTCGACTGCACATATTTAAGAGGTTTTGATAGTACATGGATGGAAGGAGTATTGTCTAAGTGCATGTCGTAGGCAGAATAATTAGGGCATCTTCTGGAAGTTCTTTCACCTAATCTGAGGAAGCACTTCTGTGACCCATAACCTCAAGATCCAGGAGACCCTATAATTTTCTGTGATTCAGTCCCTACAACTTGAGACACTCTCGCCCTGACGGAGTCCTGTAAGTAAGCCATGGCAGATTTGTCAGCAATCTCACCTTGAGTCAGAAGTCTGGGCAGTAAAATCTGATCTGATGCTCCTTTTGTGTTTTAGGGGAGAGTTGTTCTCTCAGGCACACTCTCTCAGATGATCAGTATTGGTATTGGTTTATTATTGTCATGTATATGTTCATATACTGAGAAGCTTTGGTGTGTCATCCAGACAGGTCATCCCATACGTAATTACATGTTAAAAATATATTCATTTATGGGATGTGGGTATTGCCCATCCCTAGATAGTAATAAGAGAACCAAATGCAGAATATGGTGTTGCAACTACAGAGAACGTAGTCAAGTTAAGTGCAAAGGCTACAAGAAAGTAGGATGGGAGGTTAAGTGTTCATCTCTTAGCATGTGAGAGGTTCTTTCAGAAGTCTGATAACAGTGGAATAGAAGTTGTCCTTGAGTCTGACCAATCTATCAGGTGCTAAACAGAGCTCTTATCTGCATTCTTAGGAGGGGGTTGAAGTCCTAAGGCATTATTTTGAAGGCAAGTGAGAGAAATCTTTTCTGGGATACTAACCAATACTTGTTACTCAATTAGTCTCACTACAGTAGCTATAAATCTGCTCTTTGTGGATGGTAGCCATGTGCAAATTGAGTGCAAGTGCTTCCTGCTCCACTGGACATTGTTTGTTGATTTTTGTTTTTAATTGTCTTTCTTGCATAATCTGTGTTTATGTTTTTGTGTTTTTGTTGTGTATATCGTGTCTCTGCTGCTGTGTGACTGTGATGCTGCTGGAAGTAAGTTTTTCATTGCACCTATGTGTTCATCTACTTGTGCATGAACTCAACTGAGATTTAGACTTCGACTCATGGTTAGCGGCGCACAATGCAGCCATTTCAAGGCAAGCCTGAGGTGCTACCTTTCACTCTTGTACAATAACCGGGAGCCGACTGAAATGTAGCTACCACGTGAGGAATGCCGGTGATTAAAACCGGAACTATTGGAAGAGTGGCTGAATTCTCCCCACAGCTCTGTCTTAAAAACTCTGGGCAAAGTGAGGACATTTGATGGATTCAATCATGAATTTATGACAAAAGATCAATGCAGTAGTTTAAAACAAGTTGCACAAATTATTGACTTAATCTTTATTGGTTGAAATGTCACTTGGCATTTAACATTTGAAACACTTTTTTGCTTCTTTTAGGCAGCACACACTTGCCTTTGTCCCTTCTTCTGGGCTAATCTATGCCTTTGGACGTGGCAACAAAGGTCAGCTCGGATCTGGACACATGGTTAATGCTCAGGTTCCATATCGAGTGGCTGGGAACTGGGTAACTCATAAGCACAAGGTGCATCCCAATGGTGAGTAGAAAGCTCCCAAGCCTGCCTCTCTGGAATTGTGTTCTGTTTACAGGCTGTGCAGCCTGTGCCCAATGAATGGGCTTTGATTCATTTTTGGCCCAATTTTGTCAGGGGTTGTTTCTCCTTCTGTGAGTTATGACTGCAGACGATCTATTAATAAATCAGTACCAGTTGCAATTCTCACTGATTGACCCATTTGGTCATTATTGAGGGGGTGAATCAAGCAAATGAGGAAAATCCCAGTTGGGCCTCTTTCCCTTGATAGATTTTGCAAGTTAGCATCATAGGTAGTGAGGCTTGGGTTGTGCCGCAGGGATTAATCCTAATTTGAATAAGTAAAGTGAGCTAGATGTGACCGCCTGCCAGGTGGACATACTTTGATTTGACTGTTGCACACCTGTGACTTAATTTTTTCTTGTCTGCCATCACATTTAGAAAGTAAAACTAGGTGTCAGCAGGATCAACTGACTAGTGTAATTAGCTTGGGACAGCACAGCATTGTGGGCTGAAGGGCCAGTTCCTGTGCTGTATTGTTCTATGCTCATTGAGTGATGGTCATCAAAGTAAAAGGAGAAAAAAGGAAGCCAAAAGTGAATTACTCCTCAGAACAGATTTGTAAACTTGGGTCATTTTATTTAAGACAGCAAGTTTGGTTCTACAAGCTAACTAAACGATAGTGTTACAGATATCTTTCAGTACAGTGTACTCACTTGAATTTATTGCTAAGTCTCAGCCCAAGGAGAAATGGCCATATGGAAGGGAAGGGTCTGTTGGACGTGGGAATCATTTGCCAAGGAAAGAGAGCACTGGAAGTAAGAGTCACTCACCAAGTAAACAGATTGACCCTTTGAAGAGATGTTTGGAGGTAAGACTCCTCATGAAGTGTGATGACTTTTGGAGATGGGAGTCATTCTGCAGTTGGGGGAATTGTTGGAAATACAATCCCTCACCAAGTGAAGAACCATTGGATGTAGGAAGTACTGTGGGACCTTGATCTGCATTAACTAGCTCGCCTAAATAACAATAGTGATCATGATAAAAAGGTTTCCTCTTTAGCTGTGTAGTGCCATTAGGTTGACTTCATGTGTAATATGTATGCATGTTCTTTCTTCTGTCCATATGTTCAGATGTGATCTACAGTTTTGTAGGCATGTTATTTGTTCAAGGAGCACAAGAGGCTGCAGATGTTGGAATCTGGGGCAACAAACAATCTACTATAGAGACTCATCAGGTTGGAGAGGGGGGTGGGGGCTGACATTTGGGCTGAGGCACCGATAAACCAAAACACCGACAATTCCTTTCTCCTCACAGATGCAGCTTGACCAGTTGAGTTCTTCAGTAGTCTTATTTGTCCATGTGTGTGTGTATGCAAGGTAATGGAGAGCTAAGAAATTATCACTGGCACAAGGCACCACTATCCATAAAGACTGACTGAGGGGGAAAGTTGGAGAAGGCAGCCATTTATCAAGTAATAACACCGTTGGAGGCAGGAATCACTCACCAATAGGAAAGTTTTGAGGGAAGAATCTATTGCAACAAGAGATAATTGAAGTAAGCTGAACTTTTGAAGCAGAGCAAGTGATGAAAGATGAGTGTCAATTTTACTTTAGCTGGTTTCACACTGATTGAAGAGACTAAATATAGTATACCCGCTGTGTACTTTAAGGAAGAAATATCAATGTTTAATGGGTCTAAATAGGCTCTGATCAGAAATCGCTGTATAATAAGAGTCTCTAGTTTCAAGTCATTGGCACACTCACTTCCGAACCCGAACCTTGTGGATTTTGATCCCTGTACGGCAGTTGGGCATTTCCTTCAGAACAATGCCAAGGGGATGCTAAGGCACTATTGTTTGTGGATGCTGAACTGAATGTGCAGTATGCGATCAGAGCCACAAAATCCCCAGAATAGGCAACTGATGCCTTGATTACTTCCTCTGAAAAAGGTGACTCTTCTCCATTCAGTACAGGGTCAAAGCAAACATCAGTCTGTGTTCTAGACAGAGATACAATAGAGTGTGGAATTTGGAATTTCGAGCAACAAGCAATCTGCTGGAAAAACTCAGTGGGTTGAGCAACATCTGTGGGAGGTATGGTTGAACTCCTGCATTTGACAATTCTCTTCCTCCCACAAAGACTGTTTAAGCTTCTCAGTTCCTTCAGCAGATTGTCGGTGCTCTAGAATGATGCTATCATGTACAGCTTCTGTTGTTTCTCTGACTTACACTATCTCCCACAACAATGGCAGTGGTTTCATCATACCCATTGAGGTGGCCGATTGACAAGGGATGAGTGGGAGTTGTAAAGTCAATGTTAGTAATCCTGACGGTGTTATAGACCACATCCAGAATTGTGCATTGAGACTTCCTTTGTTCTGTTGGCAGACCAGTCGAATTACTGCGTACTGAAACAGGTCTCCTGTGGAGGCGATCAGAGCTTTGCCCTCTTCTTTCACCACGAGGTGAGCCAGACCCAGGAAAGGCATACTCTCAAAATGTTTCAAGCATGTTGCGGCTCTACGATGTAAAGACAGATGGGCTGGCAGGAACTGTGGGAGCATGGTGAATAAACGTCGCGATCCATTCCAATGTTTCCTTGACCAGGCGGCTTGCTAAGCAACACCACGGGGCACATTAGGATGGGCCCTCAGTCATGCGAAAGGTTGCCTGAGCAAGGAAGCAGATCTCCTTCCTAAAAGAAGTTAATTGGATTTCCAGAAGATCTGGTAGCCACTTATCAATGTAAATTTTAATATTATAAACAATTCCATTTCTCTATTGCTTTGAGTGAAGAGTTAGATTTGCTTCCAATGTATTATTAGACCATTTGATTATTGTTTGCAGTACAAAAGGTTAACTAATAACATAGCTAATCTATTATTTGTTAGATCTTGCTATGCACATATTTGACATGCAAGGTCATCCAGTTAACAGCCGTTACCCAAATTTAACAAAAAATGTACTTGGTTAAATATGATATGTAATGGGTCATCTTCTTGTATAGAAGGTGTAAGATAAATTTGTGTCCTGTTCTCCTGTCTGCCTGTGGATAGGTTTAATTTAATGTGGCATCATGTTCAGCACAGATAATGTGGGTCGAAGGGCCTGTTCCATGCTCTGATCTGTAATGCAGAGGTCTGTGGGTGAAGGAATTATTCAGGGGAGTGTGCAAGGCAGTGGGGAGCTGGGAAGTCCACAACCAAATGTGACACTCCACCACTCACTCTATTTCAGTGAATAACATGTTGCTATGGACACAGGCATTATTTTGGACCACGATAGTAAGCACGTGAACTTTAAAGGTTGAACTGTGTACCCTCATATTTATCTTGGAAAATGGAACCTGGACTTCTTGATGAATAGGCATTTTTCTCCCATAAATGTGTGTGTGTGTGTGTGTGTGTGTGTGTGTGTGTGTGTGTGTGTGTGTGTGTGTGTGTGTGTGTGTGTGTGTGTGTGTGTGTGTGTGTGTGTGTGTGTGTGTGTGTGTGTGTGTGTGTGTGAGATAGGGCGAGTATGTGCGACAGTAAAAGCTTGGAGGAATGTGTTTGTGTGTTTGCTTGTATGAATGAGTGATGTGTATGTCAGTGTTTATGTGTGAGGGTGAAAGTATGAATGTGTTTGTGAGTATGCATGAAGAAGTTAGTGTGTGTGTGAGAGAGAGAGACACACACACACGCACGCACGCACGCACGCACACACACACACAGTGACAGCAGTTATGGGATTCGTAAACTAACCTGCCAGTATTGCCAAAATTCAAACTTCCTTTTGATTTTCCTTAATCTTTCCCCCTTTTTTTAAAGCAACTAATAAATCCACAGTAAAACAGCAGGAGTTTTCTGTCCCATTTTGAAGAGCTGTCATTTAAACCATCTTCACCATAAATTCCTCAACTGCTTTATTTCTCTTTTACAGAACTCACAAATCCCAGATGACTTCCGCTGTTTGGATCCTTTAAGGCGTGTCAGGATCATTAACAATAGCAATAATAAGTGGCTACTCAGCCTTTCAGGGAAGGATGTGCTTAAGTAAGTGATGGATCCAGCTTTGACAAATATCTAAATTTTAGATTTGATCATGAATCTCAAATGCCCAAGGGTATAGCACGCTTCCTGCAGTTAAGCATTTCCTGTCTGCTGGACTATTTGTTTCTGTTTTCTTTTGTGTAATTTCTCTGACTGAGTTCACTTCGGCCCAGTCTCCTGTCAACTCTCTACTCCTGTCGCCATGGGAGACACATACAAAATACTGGAATAACCCAGCAGGTCAGGCAGCGACTATGGAAAGGAATAAATGGCCGACTTTTGTTTGAGACCCTTCATTAGGACTGGAAAGAAAGGAGGAGAAGCCAGAATAAGAAGGTGGGGTCAGGGGAAGGAGTACAAACAAGGAAATAACAGGTGTGAAGAGTTAGAGAGCAGCAGAGATCTCTGCAGGGAGAGCAATGAGAGTGAATCTCACTGAACTCCCATCGAAGGGTAGATTTAAGGGTAGGCATCCCTCGAAGAAACTTTGCAGTGGTGCAGTGAATTGTAAACACAGGAGATTCTGCAGATGCTGGAAGTTCAGAGTAACACACAAAAAATGCTAGTGGTTTGGCTAGCGGCTTAATCTAGGGGAAGACAGCCTCCTGCCCGGCCAAACTTGAGAACTGTTGTTTGGGTGGATGCTGCCTGAATGTGTTCCCCTGTTACAAAGCAGCACCACAAATAACAGACAGTACACAGTATGCAAACAAATGACTGAGTTTTATAACTCTTAATTTGACTGTAGGTTAGTAAAGAAACTAAAAAGGAAAAGGGCCCACTCTCATGAAACAGTCTAATGCGCAACGTAGGAGCTCACTGTTTTCCCGTCTGTTCATTCTCCATTGACTTTCCCCCTGGTCGTCAACTCCCAACCCCATTCGAAGTCCACCCTGTCCTGCAGACTATGACTTTCATGTTCTGGCATCTTCTCTCTCCATGTTCCGCCGAACGAAAGACTGCGAAACCTTCGCTCGGGCACACAAGAAAGAAAAACATCTCCTCTCATTGGCCGGTGCTCATTCCAAAGCCTCTATTATCTCGAGTCATAACCCAAACATTGCACTACTGAGAAACCATTACATCAGCAGGGAAACCTTTCTCGGGTCGTTACATATGGAATGCAAATTTCATTTAGCTGCATGTATGTGTATAGCTGAATGACAGTTAAACTTGAATTATAGCAGGTACCTCAAAGTGCTGGAGAGATACGACCACAAAATCTCTACTGTCTCTAGAAAACCCTCCAAATTCACTGGAAGGGTAAGCCACCTCCTCTCTCATGCCGGTGTGTCCAGTGCGGTTCCCCTAATTACATTTAGTCACCTCTGATGGGCAGAGCACTTCACTCAGACACCTGACAGCAGGCCCCAAAGGCTTTACATGTAAGAAACAAGGGTTGAGTCATTGTTCAAATCCTTGAGGGACGTGGGTAAGATTTGGTCTCTCAGGAGTTCCCTACCTTTAACACTCCATTACCCCCATCTAACTGACTATCTTATTCAGTTTACTCCTGCCCCTTTCTCCCTTCCCCATCCCGAACTTTTAACATCTATGAAGAGTTAAACCTGTTAAGTTTCTGCATGTTGGACTGACAGTTAAACAACCTTGAGAAGACCAAATATGGTGGCCTTGCATGGTGAGCTGTAGGGCACTGAGTAGTGTGGTAGAACAGAGGGATCTGCAGATACAGGTCCATAATTCCTTGAAAGTGGCATCACAGGTTGATAGTGTAAAGAAAGCCTTTAGCACATTGGCCTTCATAAGTCAATGTATATAGTACAGGAGTTGGAATGTTATGTTGAAATTGTAAAAGACATTGGCAAGGTCTGATTTGGAGTATTGTGTCCAGTTTGTGTTACCTACCTACAGGAAAGATGTAAATAGGATTGAAAGAGTGCAGAGAAAATGTACAAGTACATTTCTAGGACTTGATTTATAGGGAAAGGTTGAGTAGGTTCGGACTTTATTCCCTACACTGTAGAGGATTGAAGGGAGATTTGATGGTGAGTGAGTGAGAGAGGCCTCTGTCAGTCAGAATTGGCCATGGAAGTTGCTCCCTAGCTGTCTAGATACGCAAGCCTGGAGAGTACAATATGGAGAGCAAGCTGTTGCCCATGTAGCAAGCTCCCCCTTTCCATGCATCAGATGAACCCAAAGGAATGGCAGAGATTGATACAGTTTGGTACCAACAGCGTCGCAGGAGTTGCCAGCCACATTCCAGCATTGAAGTCAATGTAACACTGCCTTGGGAGCTCCAGTTTTGGATTTTTTCCTTCGGGGTTACTCCTGAAGCCTTCCCCATGAGTGGGTATAGCTGCAAGGCAGCGGAGGTATGAGATCAGAGTTTTCCTTGTCCTAGATGAGCTGCCAGCCACAGCTAACAACCAGTCAAAGCGACTGGTTTTAATGCACCAATATCCCGTCTTTGCCCCTTCTCCTGTCAGTAGAAATGGTTCTGCCAGGCTCAGTAGCTAAGGTGCAAGTGAAGGCCAGTAGCTGGTCTTGGTTGTCAGAGACTATTTGAGGCACACTCTATTGGGAGCATTTAATAGGTAGTGGGAGCTCACCCCATTACCACCCCCCCCCCAGCTATAACAACCTTAAGGAACGTTAATATTTGATAGAGTCATACAAAATTATGAGAGGTATAGCTAGGATGAAAGGAAGTAAACTTTTTCCATTGAGGCTGAGAGAGTCTAGAACTAGAGGTCATGGGTTAAGGGTGAAAAGTTTAAGGGGAACATGAGGGGGAACTTCACTCAGAGGGTGGTGAGAGTTGGAACGAGTTGCCAGCACAAGTGGTGGATACAGGGTTGATTTCAACATTTAAGGGAAATTTGGATTGGTATATGGATCAGAGGGGTCTGGAGGGCTGGGGTCTGGGTACAGGTTGATGGGATGAAGCAGGTTAATGGTTCAGCACAGACTAGAAGGTCCAAAGGGCCTGTTTCTCTAGTGTTCTATGACTCTATGAACTTTCCTCATAATGTACTGCACTTACATTATCTGTTGGCAGTATGAAGTGTTTCTTTGTGAAGGAGAGATTTTTCCAGGGGATGACTTAAGTGGCAGTCAGCACTCAGAGTTGCATTTTATGACCAAGAAAGTTACCTAGCTTAAAACATTATTTTGGGTGCAGTGCTTTAAGAACTGATTGGGTATTCAGTATTGGATAGAATCTGGCGTGGTCCATTTGTGGTTGAGAAATAAGATTACGTAGACATTTGTAGAAGCTTGATTGGCGTAGTGAAGGAGAGGCTGCTGGCTGCCTGTAAAGTTCACCTAGGTTCCAGTGCGGACACCAGCTCCATCACTTCCGTAAACTCGAAAATTAAAAAAAAAACTGCTGATGTTAACAATCTCAAGTAAGCACAGTAAGGATTAAAATACCATGAAAGGAGAGACAGAATTAATGTTTCAGGTCACAATGTCTTTGACCCAAAATGTTATTTCAATTTCTCTCTCAGGATATGCTGCCTAACCTACTGAATGTTTCCAGCATTGTCTGTTTTTATTTCATTATCTCTTGGTCGAGGTTGGCTTTATAAATTAACCAAACACAGAATCGTATTCAACTGTTGGTAAACAAAATATCTCTTCTATAATTAAATCTAGCCAGTGACCAGATTTAATTATTTATATATTTAACCCATTTGCCTGTTTTTTCTCTCGCCTTCGCATTGTCTGCAGTGAATTAAATGTGGTATTTTCTTCACCTGGATGTCTGAACGGCAGTTTTCTGAACCACCAGTAAGTGCAGTTACTTACAGTATTTATAATATGAATTGCAAGAAGGACTTCAATTTATATAGTGCCTGTTATAGCCTCAGTGTGCTTCAAAGGATTCTAAAACCAATGAGGTACTTCAAAAATGTAGTCAAGGTTGTAATGTGGGGAAAGCTTCAGCCAATTTGTTCAGTAGAAGCTCTAATATGCAGCAGTGGGTTATATTTTGAGACGCTCTGTATTAACAATGTTGTTTGAAGGCTAAGAATCTGCCATCATTGGGAATCTCATTCCTATTGATCTTTGAAATGATGCTGTAGAATCTACAGTATATCTACCTAAAAGAGTAGATGTAGATAATGATTTAACATTTAATCTGAAAGCCCACACCTTTAAGAGTGCACATCAGCTCTTCAGCAGCACACTGGACATTTGTCTTCATGTGAAACCTGAGCCCACTACCTTCCAACTGAGTGGTCAGAAACGTATGACATAAGAAATTAAAGAACAACTGAAAATAGAACTGAAGATCAGGGATTTTGATTAGATAAGACTGGTTTATTGTCATAGGCACCACTGTGCAATGAAATCAGAATCAGTATCAGATTTAATATCACTGGCATAGGTTGTGAAATATGTTGTTATGCAACACCAGTACATTACAATACGTAATAAATTGTAAATTACAGTAAATATATTTATATAATATATATGAGTGTGCGCGAGCATGCACGTATGTATGTATATAAAAAGTAGTGCAAAAAGTGAAAAGAAGTTGTGAAGTAGTGTTCGTGGGTTCAATGTCCATTCAGAAATCTGGTAGCAGAGGGAAAAGGCTATTGTTAAATGTGTGCATTCGGGCTCCTCTACCTCCCTGATCCTTGATTGCGAGGAGCCCCTTAAAGAATACTTCACTTTTCAATAAGTCAATGGTCAAAAATAAACTGTAAGCTTACAAAATGGTCCATGTTCACCTCAAATGAGAGAATAACATGCAATTACATGCAAATGAGTGCAAAGGAAATAAGTAAACAGTCTGATCTAAGGATTTAACAATCGGATCCGACACTGGAATCACTGAGTGTTTCAGTATTCCCTGTTGTGTCATTAGAGCACAAACACTTATTAAACTCACCAAATTGGGAAATTGATTTATTATTGTTACATGTATTGAGATATTGCACACCATCCACACAGACCATTTCATTATGGCAATGCATTGAGGTAGTACAAAGGAGAACTATAACATAATGTAGAATTATAATAACAGAAAGTACAGTGCATGCATACATTGAAGTGCAAGGTCATAATGAGGAAGATTGTGAGGTCAAGAATCCATTTTATCATACAAGAGGAGTGTTGGATAGTGTTATAAATGTGGGTTAGAAGCTGGCTGTGAGCCAGGTGAGACATGCCTTAGTACTGTATCTTCTGCCTGATGGGGGTGGAGGGTGGTGGGGAACAAAGAGCACCCAGAGAATATTAATAACTCCAAGAACCATTTCAGCACATGGATAATGTAAATAAATCTATGTGTTTGTCCATATTCCTGCCCTGGGAATATGATGGAGCTTCTAACTTGGTGATAAGAAGAGTGGCTGGTCAATATGGGAGGGAAGAGTATTGTTTTGTTTGCTGATTTTTGTATCCACTGAGTTTTGAACCACAGAGCTGAGTGTCTGATGCTGCCTATTTGATGCTGTGTCTGTAATTGATAGAAACCAGAACATTGGATTTAGTTTTGGAACAAATGCAATGGATAAATATACTTCTTGTTTCCTGCTGCAGAAATGACGAGCATTTCAAAACCAGCCCTCGAAACCCTGGCATTGACTTGAATGCAGTCAGGTTATTTTTTGAGAACATGGTGAAGTCTCCATATTGCAAGTTGCTCCAACAGGTGAACTGTTAACATTGCAGGGCTTGGAGCCTGTCTGCTTTGCTTTGCTTTGCTTCCCTTTGCAGGAGTGAGCAAATTACATAAATCACTTGGAATTAACTCACTGCTGTTGCTCTAACATTACTTTGGGCTGAATCCTATTCGATGTAGTTCACCCCACTTCCCATTGATGCATGGGTCCAATCACCCAGGACAATCCAACTCTGGGGTCAGCAGAGTGAAACTTCAGCTACAACTAGGTCTCAGCTGGTGTACTGAACAAACCTTGCCCCTAGAACATTTAAACAAAAGACAAGGATGCAGGTGGAGTCAGAGCTCCTGTCAAAATCAGTCAGGCTTTTGTAAGTCTTTTTTACTTTTTACTTTTATTTGGATGTGCAGCACTGTAACAAGCCCACACAGCCCAAATCCAATTAACCTCCAACTTTTTGGAATGTCGGAGGAAACCCACAGGGAGAATGTACAAAATCCTTAAGACAGTGGTGGGAATAGAATGTGTGTAGCTGGTGCTGTAGGCGCCGTAATGCGTTATGCTAACCACTACGCTACTATGCTACCTCAATAGTCATCATTTCTTTAAATTATAAAAATGATGATTTTATAAAAATGAAAATTATTTTGTTGAAAATAAATCATTAAAAATTTAAATGTGTGAAGAAACCCCAGAATTACCAATTTCTCTCTAATCTTTGGGTTGAGAAATACAGTTTCTGGGTCCAGTTGGTGTAAGGCAACCAGTCTGAGATTAGAATTTCAAATCGAGAAGCAGGAAAAAGCCATCTGATCCTTTTGGCCTGCTCTGCCAATCATCAAGGTCTTGGTTGATTGTGCATGTCAGCACCATTTCCCTGCTCTAACCCCAGACAGCTGATCTCTATTAGTATCTGGAAATGAGTTGTGCTTACTCTCAGTTCAGTCAAAACAGGGTTTCCGTGGTACTTCAGTGTAGGAAGTACAAAGGTAATCTCTCAAGTGAAGAAGTTTCTCCCCATCGCAGTGCTCGGTGATCCATCCCTTATGCTTTCCTGTGATGCTTGGCTTTAGACTAGTCCATTAGCTTTACCAATGCAAGCATATTGACCTGTCCTCTGGGACTTCTTTCCTTTTACAGGTATCTGCGACTGTAGAGAATCGTCTCATATCCCAGTTACTAACTTCACCGCCTGATGTTGAGGCCATGAGAGCCTTTTTGATATTACCAATGTTTCCTCTTTTCCAAGAGTCCAAGAATTATTTGACCTTTGCACTTCCCTTTGCCACTGCCATTCTCCACCTGGATGCCAACCCAAGCAAAGTATTGGGTATGTACTGGGCGTGTCTGGAAATCATATTCATACAACATGGAACTAGGCTCATTGGCCCACTATATCTGCCCCAACTGTTAAGAACCTTTTCCCCTTTATATTTATACACTAAAGATGATCTTGTAGCGATGTGATACACACAGCGCTGAAATAACGACATGCAGTCGGTAAGTTGTTTCGAGACTAGTTTATTAAAATTTGGCGGCGCTGGCATTTAATCCCTAGCGCCCGCCCTCTCTGGGCGGAAATGACGTCAGAAGTGCATTACCAAAGTCTCCCCCCGCGCGCTGGCTATCTGTGAGCTGGTTCGCCTGCGCAGAAAGTAGGTCGCCACATAACACCACACCCCCCCAGAACCGGCGATACACCCCCCAATGTCCACAGTCTGGATCAGCCTCTGTTTGGGAGGTCTGCCTCTGCGCCGCGGTGCCTGAACCTCGACCGGCTGCACCAAGTCCACATGGGCTGGTTTGAGTCGGTCCACCGAGAAAACCTCCTCTCTTCCCCCAATGTCCAGAACGTACGTGGACCCGTTGTTGATCACCTTGAATGGCCCCTCATACGGCCGCTGTAGTGGTACCCGGTGTCCGCCCCTTCATACAAACACAAACTTACAATTCTGCAGGTCTTTGGGTACATGGGTCGGGGTCCGTCCATGCTGTGAAGTTGGTACGGGGGCCAGGTTGCCGAGCCTTTCGCGTAGCCTGTCCAGGACTGCTGTGGGTTCTTCCTCTTGCCCCCTTGGGGCTGGTATGAACTCTCCCGGGACGGCCAGGGGCACGCCGTACACCACCTCGGCCAATGAGGTGTGCAGATCCTCTTTGGGCGCTGTACGAATTCCAAGCAGGACCCAGGGAAGCTCGTCCACCCAGTTAGGTCCTCTCAGGCGGGCCACGAGAGCCGACTTCAAGTGACGGTGGAAGCATTCCACTAGTCCGTTCGACTGTGGGTGGTAGGCAGTTGTGTGGTGCAGCTGCGTTCCCAACAGACTGGCCACAGCCGACCACAGGCTGGAGGTGAACTGGGCGCCTCTGTCGGAGGTAATGTGGGCTGGTACCCTGAAGCGTGCTACCCAGGTTGCGATCAGTGCTCGGGCGCAGGAATTGGCAGATGGTGTCGGTGAGTGGGACCGCCTCTGGCCACCTCGTGAACCGGTCTACCATAGTTAGAAGGTACCACGCTCCTCGGGACACTGGTAGGGGGCCCACGATATCCACATGAATGTGGTTAAACCTCCGGTGGGTGGGTTCGAACTGCTGCGGCGGGGCTTTAGTGTGCCGCTGCACCTTGGCTGTTTGGCACTGTGCACATTCTGGCCCATTCACTGACCTGCTTGCGAAGTCCGTGCCACGCGAACTTGCTGGAGACCAGCCGGACAGTTGTCCTGATAGATGGGTGCGTCAAACCATGTATGGAGTTGAAAACTCGGCGCCTCCAGGCTGCCGGGACGATGGGGCGAGGTTGGCCAGTAGCCACGTCGCACAGGAGGGTCCTATCACCTGGGCCTACGAGAAAGTCCTGCAGCTGCAAACCCGAGACTGCGGTCCTGTAGCTGGGCATCTCGTTGTCTGCCTGCTGTGCCTCCGCCAGTGCTGCATAGTCCACCCCCAGGGACAGGGCCTGGACAGCTGGTCTGGAGAGTGCGTCCGCCACGACGTTGTCCTTTCCCGAGACATGCTGGATGTCCGCCTTGTACTCGGAGATGTAGGACAGATGTCACTGCTGGCGAGCCGACCAGGGATCGGACACCTTCGTGAACGCGAAGGTCAACGGTTTGTGGTCCACGAACGCGGTGAAAGGCCTGCCTTCTAAGAAGTACCTGAAATGCCGGATTGCCAGATACAGTGCCAACAGCTCCCGGTCGAAAGCACTGTACTTGAGTTTGGGTGGTCGTAGGTGCTTGCTGAAGAACGCCAGGGGTTGCCAGCACCCCTCGCTGAGCTGCTCCAGCACCCCACCGACTGCTGTGTCAGATGCGTCCACCGTGAGGGTAGTCGGAACGTCCGTTTTGGGGTGCACCAGCATCGCGGCATCTGCCAAGGCTTCCTTGGCTTTAACGAAAGCAGCCGCAGCCTCCTCGTCCCAAGTAATGTCCTTGCCTTTACCCGACATCAGGGTGTACAAAGGGCGCATGATACAGGCTGCTGAGGGGAGGAAACGGTGGTAGAAGTTCACCATACCAACGAACTCCTGCAGGCCTTTGACTGTGTTGGGCCGGGCAAAGTGGCGGATCGCGTCTACCTTGGCGGGCAGAGGTGTTGCCCCGTCTTTGGTAATCCTGTGGCCCAGGAAGTCGATGGTATCGAGACTGAACTGGCATTTGGCCGGGTTGATCGTGAGGCCGAAATCATTCAGGCGGGAGTAGAGCTGGTGGAGGTGGGACAGATGCTCCTGACGACTACTGCTGGCTATAAGGATGTCGTCCAAATAGATGAACGCAAAGTCCAGGTCGCATCCCACCGCGTCCATTAGCCGCTGGAACATCTGTGCGGCATTCTTCAGGCCGAACAGCATTCGGAGGAACTCGAACAGGCCGAACGGGGTGATGAGTGCTGTTTTGGGGATGTCTTCAGGGTGCACCGGAATTTGATGATATCCCCGGATGAGGTCTACTTTGGAAAATATTCTTACCCCATGCAGGTTTGCTGCAAAGTCCTGTATGTGCGGCACGGGGTAGCGGTCTGGAGTTGTAGCCTTGTTCAGTCTGCGGTAGTTGCCGCATGGTCTCCAACCCCCAGCTGCTTTGGGCACCATGTGCAGAGGGGAGTCCCATGGGCTGTCGGATCTCCGTACGATCCCCAATTCCTCCATCCTCTTGAACTCTTCCTTCGCCAGGCGGAGCTTTTCTGGGGGGAGCCTTTGTGCGTGGGCGTGGAGGGGTGGTCCCTTGGTTGGGATGTGGTGCTGAACCCCGTGTCTGGGCATGGCTGCTGTGAACTGCGGTGCCAGAATCAATGGAAAGTTCGCCAGGATTCTGGTGAATTCGTTGTCCGACAGCGTGATGGGGCCAGTAACTTGGCTTCATCCAGGGAGAACGTCTGGAAAGTCTTGGCATGTACCAGTCTTTTCTCTTGCAAGTCGACCAGCAGGCTGTGAGCTCGCAAGAAGTCAGCCCCCAGGAGTGGTTGGGCCACCGCGGCCAGTGTGAACTAGCTGGCGCCGAACTGCAGCTGCACTGTGCGGGTGCCGTAGGTCCGTATTGTGCTGCCGTTTGTGGCCCTCAGGGTGGGTCCTGGCTTCTTGTTGCGGGTGTCGTACCCTGTCAGGGGCAAGATGCTGATCTCTGCTCCGGTGTCGACCAAGAAGTGGCGTCCCGACTGTTTGTCCCAGACGTACAAGAGGCTGTCCTGGTGGCCAGCCGCCATAGACATTAGCGGCAGCTGGCCCTGGCTCTTGCAGGGCGGGCTTTTGTGCCCCATCGCTGGTGGAAGAAACACCACTGTTCACTGGCCTCCTCACTCCTGCCTCTGTGTTGTGTGCGTCCCCCTACCGGGCCTGGTCTGGTTTGCTGTTGGGCGCGTGGCCTGGTAATCTGACCGACTGACGCCACACTCTCCCTCTTGGCTTTCCACAGCACGTCTGCCCGGGCTGCCACCTTCCGGGGGTCGCTGAAATCTGCGTCGGCCAGCAGCAGATGTATGTCCTCGGGCAGTCGCTCTAGGAATGCTTGGTCGAACGTAAGGCAGGGCTTGTGTCCGTCAGCCAGGGACAGCATCTCGTTCATCAATGCTGACGGCAGTCTGTCTCCCAAACCGTCCAGGTGAAGCAGGCGGGCACCTCGCTCACGCCGTGAGAGGCCAAAGGTCCCAATGAGCATTGCTTTGAATGCTTCATATTTGCCTTCTTCCGGGGACGACTGTATGAAATCCACAACCTAGGCGGCCGTCTCCTGGTCAAGGGCGCTCACCATGTGGTAGTAACGCGTGGAATCAGAGGATATCTGCCGAATCTGGAACTGGGCTTCTGCTTGGCTAAACCACACGTGTGGTCGCAGCGTCCAGAAAGTCAGCAGTTTTAGCGAAACTGCGTGAACAGATGAAGAGTCGGTCATCTTGGGTCCAAATCCCGTTTGGACCGTCAAGGTCACCAATGTAGCGATGTGCTACACACAGCGCTGAAATAACGACACGCAGTCGGTAAGTCGTTTCGAGACTGGTTTATTCAAACTTTGCAGCCCTCTCCAGGCGGAAATGACGTCAGAGGTGCATTACCAAAGTCTCCCCCCGCGCGCTGGCTATTCGCCTGCGCAGAAAGTGGGTCGCCACAATCTCCTGATCACATTGTCTACCTGATCATGGCCCAGACATTTTATTTGCCTTCCCACACTGCACTTCCTCTGTAACTGTAACACTGTTTTATGTATAGTGTGATATGTCTGGATGGCACGTGATCAAAAGCCTTTCACTATCTCCCAGTATTTGTGTCGGCGATAAACCAATTACCAATTATATTCTACTCACATTTCTATCAACTGAACTCACTACACCAAAGGGTCAATTTACAGTGGCCATTTAACCTCCCAGTCTATATGTCTGTGAGGTGTGGGAGGAAACTGGAGCACCCAGAGGAAACCCATGCAGTCAAAGCGAGAATGCAACAGGCTGTGTTTTGTTGTTGATTAGTCAGTTAGTAATGCCTTAAAGGTAAAATTTGAACAGTAAATTAGACTCCCAGTAGGATTCATTTTTTCGGGATTTGCTGGCAGACCCCACCTCTAATTGTCCAAAGGGAACTGGAGGGTCCACTAATTCACACTGATGCCTAAAATTTTGTCACCTTCACCGTTTGCTCTGCTCTTTTCAGGGGGTGGGGAGTCTATTGAGCTATTATATCATATTTAATAGAAAAAAATACTTACCTGTAATTGTCTAGCTATAGGAAAGATGTCATTAGACACGAGGCTGATACTGGAACTAGAAGACTTGAGTTGCAAGGAGAGGCTGGATAGGTGGTGACTTTTACCCCTTGAACTAAGGGGTAGAGGAGTGACCTTACAAAGGTTTTAAATCTTGAGTGGATGGCCACAGTTTTTATCCCCAGATTAGGGGAGTCTAAATCTTGAGGGCATAGATAGTGTAAGAGGAGAGATATTTGAAGGGCAATTGATGGGCAAGTTTTCCACATGGAGGGTAGTGGGTATGTGGAATGAGCTGCTAGAGGCAGGTGCAATTACAATGTTTAAAGGACATTTAGACAGGTATGGATAGGAAAGACTTAGAGCAGGGGTTCCCAAACCTTTTTTATGCCGTGGACTAATACCATTAAGCAAGGTTGGCAGTTCCTGGCTTAGAGGGATATGATCAAATGGTTGAGAGTGGGGCTAGCTCCAATGGACACCTAGGTTTGGATGGATATGTAGGGCCAAAGGGCCGGTTTTCGTGCTGTATAATTCAGAAAGAAAATTACTCATTTGAAGAGGCTGAATATTTCATGATTTAGTACACTTGTACTGTTCCTTAGACCAGGTGTGAGCAATATTGTAGAAAGGAACTATTTAGAGATGGAAGGAAATGATGTGAACAGGGTGGTGAAGCTGCAAGCTGTCTAGGTCAACCGGAAACCATAGTTACAGAATGAGATGAAACTAAAGGCAGTGGGAAATTCCTCTGACTATATTGGTATTGGTTTACTGTTGTTGCACGTGCAGAAATAACAGTGAAAATGTTTGTTTGCATGCCAGCTGGTCAGATCATTCTGTACATAAACACATTTAGGCAGTAAAAATGAGAACAGAATGTAGAGCCTGGTGTTACAATCACAGAGTTCAAGGGCCACAACATGGTGAAATGGGGAGAGCTTGAGTTCACCTTTAGCATGGGTGTTCCGTTCGATAGTCTCATAACAATGGGAGAGAAGCTATTTTGACCTTGGGGCATGTTCCTTCAGGCTTTTGGATTCAAGATGGAAGTTAGGAAATGGTTAAGTGCGCTGGAAGTTGCAGAAGATAAACTGAGTTCGCTGGCCAGTGGACAGGGGCAGCTGGGGGCTCTGAGGTTTCTAGAATTTTTTCTAAGAGTGGACGCGGAAAGAGTTTGCAAGTGAATTGTCCGTGGTGAGAGTGGTCAGAGGTGGCTCTTGTGAGTCCACTGGGACAGGATGCCCATGAGAAGTAGTAGAAATTAAAGAGATGCATTTGTGTAGAGGGAACAATGTAAAGAGGGCAGAAGTGGACTCAGTGTCACTAGAAGAATAACGGATGAGGTGGGTCACTGAATGCAGAGGTAGGTCCTATCACAGATGGTTCAGTCTACCAGATCACCCTGAGGACGGGAAGATGGGCAGGATTCCTGATATTCTTCGCACAAAGTCATAGATAAATTAATGTGTCTTTTCTCCTTCCAGATAACTGGTGGTGTTGGGTGAGTGCTGGCTATTTTAGCCGATTGGTGGAGCTGTATAAAGATGCAGTGGTGTACCTGCTGACCAGAATGAGAACTGCCCTGTTGGCACCTTCATTCAGCCATTATATCAATGATGCACTTCGAGTTTTGGAAAAACTGCACAAGGTACCTGTTAGGAATGATTGACAGCAAAAACTTATCGTCTTCTGAGAAGTATACCTCCAAAAGTAGAAACGGTGGGAGATGGGGAATATTTAAAGGATGGGGCTTTTGATTGAGGGTCCTGTACTTTCCCATTAAAGGTAGATCAGCTTACATTTATACAACATCCTTCTCTCCCAATGTACTTTATGGCTTATAAAACGTGAACCTTAATATAGCATGTGGAACAGTCAGAATTGCTGTTAGCCACATAACTTTTTTGACTTGCCCCCTGTTGAGGGTGAGGCTCAATTTATATTAGACCAGCTTGCTACCTCACCAGAGAAAGTTTTCTATTCAACCTAATTTCAATTAGATGGTGCCTTGTAGTGTTCTGCTCTCAACAGAACACTTGACATCTTCATTTACCCATCAGGTACTATTTTTATTTAAACCCCTTTCTCTTTCCAACTCCTTTCTTGGCTTTACCCCTCCTTATCTCTGTAATCCCTCACCCCAACTCAGTGGAGACGCCTTTGCTCCATTCATTCTGTGCTTGTGTGCATTCCTGATGTTAATCACTCCACCAGCTGCCCAAGCCCTGAGTTCCAGAAATCCCTCACTAAACTTTTCTATCCCTCCTTTAAGCTAATCCTTAAAATCTGCCTTTTTAAATAATCTGTTGCTCATCAGTCTCTCATATCTATTTATATGCCTCAGAGTCAAATATTGTTTGGGCTTGCTGTGTTTTGGTACAGTGGAGAAAATGGCCAGGATTCCCTTCATTTATTTGGGGCACTATGGTGCTTAGTTGGGACAGGAGACTGTTGCAGAACAGTTTCAAATTAGCAACATGTGTAGCCATTAGACACTACACTGTGATTGGAGCGAATAGTATTTAATTAGTGTCATTTGCGTGTGTTTGTGTTCAAAAAGCAGTGATTTTTGTCACTGATAGTGAGGAAATAAACAGGAAGACAACTCTGAACTGTTTCGCTCACTGTGATTTCAAGCTTTCAGGCTTGGAGGTGCCAGAAATGGCCAGGAGTGAAAATGAAACTATTTCACTACTTCAACAAGTTAAGAACTATGAAGGTATCGGCAATCATCTTGAATGTTATATTGAAAATGAAGACTTTGTTGATGCATTTGCCAAAAGTATTGTATGAAGACAGTCCATGATGGGTACTAGGTGTCTGCGCTGATTTTGGTTATTTAAAAGAGCACGACAGTGTACATAGGATGAATTGCTCTATAAATAAATATTAGGAACTAATGCACAGTTTATAGTAATGTAGTAATATTAATAGTGTTCTGGTTTTTCCTGTATTTCATTTAAATACGTATTTTTTATTTCACTTATCTTTTTATACTTTTTTAAATTATTTCCATATTTTCAGCTAATTGGGGCAGCAGCTTAATAGGGCAAAAATGTACTGATCCCGATGTTCAGGTTCAACCAGAATCCATTGTATTTCTTTTCGATGTGAAGAGCAAAGTTATTTTTGTTAAATATCATAAGGCAGTCAGTTCTGAAGTTGTGATGGAAAGGATTTTAGCCACCTGTTAAAATGACCATGATAGTTAGTGACAGCTTTGTTAATCTCTCACAGAACGAGCACCATCCTGAGTTAGAAATACACACTGTTTAGAAAAATGAAGCCAAATCTGTTTTGTGTGGGAAATCAATGGACAATTACAGAGCCCAGTTCCTATCCCTTTCTAACATGTCAGCCCATGAGTTCCTCTTTTGCCACAATGAGGCCACTCCCATAGTGGAGGGGCAACACCTCCTATTCCCTCTAGGTAGCCTCCAACCTGATGACATAAACATCGATTTCTCCTTCCAGTGATTTTTTTCCCTTCCTGCTTCCCTCTTCTATTCCTCACTCTGGCCTCTTACCTTTTTTCCTCTCTTGCCTTTCACCTACCCTTGGTGCCCCCTTCTTTCCTTTCTCCAATGGTCTCCTATCAGATTCCTTCTTCTCCAGCACTTTACCTTTCCCACACAGATAGCTTCACCTATCATCTTCTAGCTAGTCCTTCTTCCCCATGCCCCACCTTATTACTGTGGTGTCTTTCCCCTTCCTTTCCAGCCCTAGAGAAAAGTCTCGGCTGGAAACTTTGACTATCTATTAATTTCTATAGATGCTGCCTGAATTGTTGAGTTCCTCCAGCACTTTGTGTGTGTTACTTTGGATTTCCAGCATCTGCAGAATTTATTGTGCTTATAATTGACAAAAAGCACTGCTACAGAAGTTAATATGTAGTTGGGTCTCAATTTTGACCTTCAGACCTGACATGTATTAAAAAAGACTCTACTGGTCTTGGAAAGGTGCTGGTTGCCTGCTGAGGAAAATAGATGAAAATAGTAGCCAGTTATTTCCAAGCCCAGAAGTTCAGATGTGTTAAAATTGTTGCTCATTGCAGTTTAACTTTTGGGCAACTGTATACTATGTATAGTACTCCTGTTACTTGCAATTGCATATCTGAACTGGTCTCGCTTTCTTCATGTCGTTGCACAGGTTAATACAGTCGCTAACCATGTTGACTATGATGTGTTTTACATCCATGAACTCAACAATTTGGTCAACATTGAATCTGATTATCTATACTGGGCATCTCAACATGCTGGAGTTGTAAGTAGATCAATTCTAAATCTGTTATAGTTTCATAAGTTGGCACAGGCTCTTAACTCTCTTTTCTATTTCTTTATAATTTACATGTCTGTTTTTATTTTACAGAAAATCCAACCAGCCATTGCAGAGGTAGGCAAACATCATACAATTCTAATATTTTGGACAACTTTGGTTAGTCTTTCGACCTTAGTCGTTCCCAGTTAAAAAAAACTTGTACTTTTATAAAACACCCAGTCCCTTTCCCAGGATGTAGCAGTGTATTTGCAGTATTACCACACTATCTTGGACAGAGTGAGGTCCCATGTGAATGACTGATCTTTGTTCAATGGTTTGTCCAACTGAGAATTCCTTTTTCATTTCCACTCCTTTAAGGGATGTGAATGTCATTGGCAATGTCACCATTTATGCTCTTCTCATTATTGCCCCTGAACTGGAATATTAGGAGTCAACCTTTGTGATGAGCCATACCAGGCTTGGTAAGGATGGTATGTTTCCTCTTCTGAAGGGCAGTAGTGAACCATTTGGTTTATTACAAACAATCAATTGTTTCTTGGTTATCATTATTGAGGCAAGCTTTTATTCCAGATTTATAGTACTTTTCCCCTGGTAGGGGTATTTGAAATGAGATGGAAAAGGTTTTACTCCAGAGAGTGGTAGCTGTGTGGAACGAGCTTCCAGTAAAAGTGGTAGAGGCAGGTTCAATTTTGTCATTAAAAAAAAAAAATTGGATAGGTATATGGACAGGA
Organism: Hemitrygon akajei; assembly: GCF_048418815.1. Taxonomy (NCBI): domain Eukaryota; kingdom Metazoa; phylum Chordata; class Chondrichthyes; order Myliobatiformes; family Dasyatidae; genus Hemitrygon; species Hemitrygon akajei. The sequence continues at coordinate 45,649,615 of NC_133127.1, read as the reverse complement.
AAGGAATGGAGGATTATGGGCTGAGTGCAGGTAGGTGGGACTAGGTGAGAGTAAGCGTTCGGCACAGACTAGAAGGGCGGAGATGGCCTGTTTCTGTGCTGTAATTGTTATATGGTTATATAGTTAAGGTGAGAGCAGAAAGTTTTAAAGGAGATCTGAAGGACAGCTTTTATGCCCAGATGGTGATGGGTTGATAGAATGAGTTTTCGGAATAATTGGTAGAGACAGGTACAATCTCAACATTTAAAAGCCAATTAGCACATGGATAGGAATGATTTTGAAGGATGTGAACCAACACAGGCAAGTAGAACTAGCTCAGGATGACAACTTGGTGTGCTTGGACAACTTGGGATGAAGGGCCTTTTTCCATGTTGTATAACTATGACCATGAATCTAATAATAAATATACATGAAGTCTTCATTGTTAAACTGTGCTAACTCCCATGTCTTCTGCATTCTTGTGAAAGCAATTCATGATCCTAATATAACTTCTCTGCACATAATGTGAGGTATCAGTTTAGACTCTGAGTCAAAGTAGGGTCTTGTTCCTTTGATTTAGTCATACACACGTAAGGTACCCATTCTGCTCATTGTGTACGATAGTCGGAAAATTAGCTGTCTGTTTTTAAATTTTTTTTTTATTGAATTTTCAAATAGGTTACAGAAAGAAAAAAAAATTATCAATACTTTCCCCATCCCCTTAACCCCTCCCCCCTAACATATCCCTATAGAAAAAAAAAAGAGAAGAAAAAAGAAAGAAAGAAAGAAAAAAGAAAGAAAGAAAGAATGCCTGGATATCGGAAGATCCCCACATGCTCCATGGAGTTCATAATAGCTTTAATATGTATATTTATTTCTTACCCCAGATAACCAATAATTTTATCTTCGGAGCACCTATATATTTAATCCTATTTTTTGTAAATAAGGATGCCAAATTTTCAGAAATATTTCATATTTATCTCTTAAATTATAAGTAATTTTTTCAAGTGGAATGCAGCTAAAAATTTCATTCTTCCAACGATCTATACTTAAGTATGAATCCGATTTCCAAGTAACTGCAATAGCCTTTTTGGCTACTGCCAATGCAATTTTTATGAATTCTTTCTGATATTTATTCAATTTGGATTTCGATTTTATCCCTTCAATATCACCTAGTAAAAATATTGTTGGATTATGTGGAAGTTGTATTCCAATAATTTGTTCCAGTAAAACTCGTAAATTTGTCCAAAAAGGTTGAATTTTAAAACAGGACCAAGTAGAGTGTAAAAAAGTACCAATTTCTTGATTACATCGAAAACATTGATCAGATAAATTTGAGTTTAATCTATTTATTTTTTGTGGTGTAATATATATTTGATGTAAAAAGTTATATTGTACTAATCTTAATCGAACATTTATTGTATTTGTCATACTGTCAAGACGTAATCTTGACCAACTTGTTTCATCAATTTTAATATTCAAATCAGTTACCCATTTTTGTCTTGACTTATGAATTCCGTGTTTAATTGCCTGTTTTTAAATCAAATTATACATACCAGAAATAATTTTTAAAACTTTTCCTTTATGAAATAAAGTTTCTATTTCATTAGGTTTCGGCAATAACATTGTTTGACCCAGTTTTTCTCTTAAATAAGCCCTTAATTGGAAATAACAGAAAAGAGTGTTATTTGATATTTTGTATTTATTCTTTAATTGGTCAAATGACATTAATATACCTCCTTCAAAACAGTCTCCTATATATCTAATCCCTTTGTGAAACCAGTTATATAAAAGTTGATTATCCATTGTAAAAGGGATAAGTTTATTTTGAATTAAAGGTCTCTTTGCTAATAAAGATTTCTTTATCTCATCATCAATATTTATCTTATTCCATAAATCAATCAAATGTTTTAGTATAGGAGATTCTTTCTTTTCCCGTATCCATTTAGATTCCCATTTATATATAAAATCTTCTGGTATATTTTCTCCTATTTTGTCTAATTCTATTCTAATCCATGCCGGTTTATCTTCATCAAAAAAAGATGCAATAAATCTAAGTTGATTTGCTTTGTAATAATTCTTAAAACTTGGTAATTGTAACCCTCGTAGGTTAAATTTCCATGTCAATTTTTCCAACGATATTCTTGACATCTTACCTTTCCAAAGGAATTTCCTCACACATTTATTTAACTCTTGAAAAAATGTCTGCGGTAATTGTATTGGTAGTGTTTGGAATAAATATTGTAATCTAGGGAATATATTCATTTTTACAGCATTGACTCTACCTATTAATGTTATTGGTAATATCATCCATTTATCAAGATCCTCTTGAATTTTTTTCAATAATGGCAAATAATTTAATTTATATAAATTCTTTATATCATTATCAACTCTTATACCTAAATACTTTATACCATTTATCGGTCATCTAAATTGAGTTATTAATCGACATTGAAAATTAGCTGTCTGTTGATCCCCAAGTCCTTTCCAAATCTCAGCTCACTTTCCATTTAACAGAGTTACGATGGTGTTGTCTTCTATCAGCTCTCAGGCAGATATTAATGATTGTCTCAGTTTACTAACATTCTGTTCCCTAAGAACATGATTCTGAAAAATGCAGATCTTCGGTATGCTATTACTCTGTTAGGAACAGGATGCTTGGAATTGAAGAATCTCCTTTCAAGGAGGGAGTAAGACAGAAAACAGGAAACTGAGCAACTGTTAAGAAAATGATGGATTACATTTGAAAAGCAGTCATAACATGACAATACAATCATAATGCAATAAAGAAAAACAGTTTTTGAAAGAGAAGTTCTTGTTTGACAAGTTTATTTTTATGAGTATATATTTCCATTTTACAAGGGGTGCTGCTGGAACTTGAGGGCCTGAGTTATGGTGAGAGGCTGGGCAGGCAAGGGCTTTATTCCTTGGAACATAGATTGAGGGGTAACCTTACAGAGATGTATAAAATGGTGAGAGGTGTAGACAGAGTGAATGCAAGTAATCTTTTTTCCAGGGATGAGGAACTAAAAGCGAGAAGGCGTAAGTTTAAGGTGAACAGTGAAAGATTGAAAAGGGAACTGAGGGGCAACTTCACTGTGCAAAGGATGGTGTATATGGAATGAGTTGACAGAGGAAATGGTTGAGGCAGGTATAATAACATCGTTTAAAAGACATTTGGATAAGTACATAGATAGGAGGGACTTGGAGGGATATGGGCCAAATGTGGACAATTGGGATTAATTTGGTGGAGCAGCATGATCAGTGTGGAAGAGCTGGGCCAAAGGGCCTCTTTCTGTGTAGTATTCCTCTGTGAATCTATTGATTTCTCACCCAGAAATGAGAATGTTCTCACTGAACCAATGATGAGACTCATGTTTCTCAAGGCACATAGTATTTGCAAGTGCTGTTTTGTCTTAAGATATGTTGTTTGATCTGTTCCAGGTCCCTGTTGCTTTTTGCACCTATCCCTTTGTTTTGAACGCTCAGGCAAAGACAAAGATGTTACAGACTGATGCTGCCTTACAGATGCAGGTATGTTGTATGGAGGTTGGCAGTAAAATGTTGCATGCCAACCAAATAAGATCACAGATCTCCGAGCTAAACCATGCCTTCAGCTATGTTTTGTGTGGTGAGGAGGTGACACAGTGATTGATTAGTAGAACTATCTCACAGCTCCAGTATCTCAGGTTCAATCTGCCTCTGATGCTGTTCGTGTGCAGTTTGCACGTTTTTCTTCCAGGTGCTTTAGTTCCCCATTTTCCAAAAATGTTCAGTTTGGTAGGTGAATTAACCATTGTAAATTGTCCCCATGTAGCTGGGTGACGGAATTAATGGGAATGTGGGGAGTTTAGGATAGAGGGAAATTAGTAGGGGAATAGAATCACTTGGTACACAAGCACAAAACTGATGGGTTAAGTGGCCCCCTATCGCGACTAAAAATACATAAATAGCGTAGTTTGTGGCTTTGTGTCAATGTACCTCATGTCAAACTATCACTTTGCACAATGCACTTGATTAGTCTGAAATCATTTTCTTGGATTCTTGCTTAGTTACCATCACATGTTTTTCTTCTACACCCACCATAATTTATAAATAAGCAGTGGAGATAACAAATGGACTAGGTTGGAATCCCATTTGCATTTTCATGCCAATAAAATACAATTTGCTTCTTTGGTTCAGTCCTATAAATGGGCTTGCCTATCACCCTTGTCCAAATTTGTTTGTTCTCTGGGCAAGTGGCAGAACTGCCCTCTGGGTTTGGTTTATGTACTGAATAAGTTGTGCCGAGACTCATTCGTTAGCTTTGCTTTCAATGGGTATGAAGACCTGAGGAACTGGAGTTGTGCCAAATGTTAAGGACAAACATAAGAGCCTCAGAATTTGAAAAGGAGGTTTAGGAAAGAGTTTGACCACTGGCTGAAATGTTGATGAGCAGAGGGTTCAGAGTTGAGATAACTGCATAAGATCCAAATGAGAATTGCATATACAGTAAGTTGTTTGATTGAGAATACAGGTTTCCACCACTATCCGAAAGTAGAGTGTTCCTATGAAACGGTTTGTAAGCCGAAATGGTGTAAAGCGAAGAAGCAATTACCATTAATTTATATGGGAAAAATTTTTGATCGTTCCCAGACCCCAAAAATAACCTACCAAATCATACCAAATAACACATAAAGCCTAAAATAACACTAACATATAGTAAAAGCAGGACTGAAATGATAAATACACAGCCTATATAAAGTAGAAATAATGCATGTACAGTGTATTTTCAGTTACCAGAATTGGGAAGATTTAGTCAAAATCAATTTGTAGAATAAAAATTGCGCTTACCTGCATATGCACACACCTGCCCGTGCAAGGCTTCATGGTCATGGTAGTCTTTCTCGGGGTAAACACAAGTTTAAAGCGGGCACCTTTTTTTGGAAAAGCGAAAATCCTCTTTGGATTTCTTTTGGTTAGCGAAAACAGGTACTGATGTAGGTCTTTCTTAAAAGCGAAGTGGCGTAAAGGGGGGACACACCTGTATAGGGCCAGAGGGGGTGATACAGGGGATGGATTCAGACCTCTAGAGGAAAATTATATAAATACACTGAGTGGCCACTTGATTAGGTACACCTGTACAGCTGCCCATTAATACAATTATCTAATTAGCCAATGATATGGCAGCAGCTCAGTGCATAAAAGCATACAGGTGTGTCAAGAGTTGTTCAGACCAAACATCAGAATGGGGAAGAAATATGATCTAAATTACTTTGACTGTGGAATGATTGTTGGTGCCAGACGGGGTGGTTTGAGCATCTCAGAAACTGATCTCCTGGGATTTTCAACAGTCTCTTGAGTTTACGAAGATTGGTGTGTAAAAATGGGAAAAAAAATCCAGTGAGCGGGTTCTGTAGGCGAAAATGAGAGGTCAGAGGAGAATGTGTAGGAGGTGACAATAACACAACTAACCACATGTTACAACAGCGCTGTACAGCAGAGGATCTCGGAATGCACAACACATCGAACCTTGAAGCAAATGGGCTACAGCAACCTCAGCAGACCACTCTGGGTTGAAAGGTGTAAATAGTAAAGTGTCGAATGAGTGTATGTGAAAAGGAAACATTTGCAGAGCATTGCAAGTTGGCTTTTAAAAGCCATTGCACAGACACAGCAGATGAATATACCCCTTTGAGTTCCAATATGTCGACAGTCCACAAGACCACAAGATATAGGCGGAAGTGGGCCATTTGGCCCGTTGAGTCTGCTCTGTCATTTCATCATGGCTGATCCACTTTTCCTCTCAGCCCCAATTTCCTGCCTTTTCCCCGTATCCTTTGATGCCCAGACCAGTCAAGAATCTATCAAAATCTGTCTTAAGTAAACATAGAGATTCCACAGTTGCCTGTGGCAACAGATTCACCACTCTCTGGCTAAAGAAATTCCTCCTCACCTCCGTTCTAAAAGGATGCCCTTCTATTCTGAGGCTGTGTCCTCTGGTGATCGACTCTCCCACCATAGGAAACATCCTCTCCACATCCACTCTATCAAGGTCCTTTACCATTCGATAGGTATCAAGTCACCCCTCATTCAGGTCAGGTACTTGGTTCAAAACTGATCAATGTGCAACTATATTTTCCTTTTGAAAGCTCACTAGGTAAAAATGCTGTTATGTCTCACATGTTAGTGATTTAACTAGGAATGAGAAATCAAATATCACTAGGATCTTAAGTTCTTGAAACAAAGCAAAAGGTGATGGAAATGTTCACTTGGACCTGTTATCTTCAGCTCATTTAGGATCTTTATTAAGATCTTGATGAGATGAATGATGAAGACATGCTTCAGCAGGCAGAGTTAGAGGAATAAAAAATATTAAGGAAGTTACGGAGATAATAGTGCTAAGCTGGGATTGATATTGTCTTATTATTGTTGACGTGTACTGAGATACAGTAAAAAGTTTTAGTTTGCATGGCATCCAGACAGATCATGCCACGTATTATAACACTGAAGTAGTAAAAGAAAAACAGAATGAAGAATATTGTGTCGCAGCTACAGAGAAAATGCAGAGCAGGTAAAGAAATAAAGTGCAAGGGAAAGAATGAGATAGACTGAGAGATCAATCATTCAGTTTTAGCACATGGAAGCTCCATTTAAGAGTCTTGAGAATCACGGGATAGGAGCTGACCTTGAGTCTGGTATTAAGTGCTTTCAAGCTTTTGTATCTTAGATGGCCCACGACAAAGTATCCTAACTGTGCCTCTTGTTACAGATTGCAGTGAACAGGACCAGTCTGGAGAATATCTTCATGTTACTCACAATGGGGCCATTTCTGACCAGTAGCCCCTTCCTCATTCTGCATGTTCAGCGGGATAACCTGGTCAGCGACGCACTGAGAGAGCTGAGTATTCATTCAGACGTGGATTTGAAAAAGCCTTTGAAGGTAAGAGGATTACTGCTGTTGGCATAATCAAGGACTTGGATTACTGTGCATTAAATAATTCTTGAAGCAGTCAGAGGTGGCTAGCACGTCATCTGTCAGCTCTTTTCTGTGCTCTTGATAATGTTAGTCATCAGCACTTGCACCTCCAATGCAGAAAGTCATTACTGCAAGTCACAAGACATTACAAGACTACTTGTAGTGACTTGCATTCATTCACAGCTTGTGAATATAGGATGAAAAGTTAGTGAGATAGGACTGGGTGTAAAGCTCTCTTGTTATAAAGTGGATAGGAAATGGTCTTGCAGTAAAGACCATCTCATGTTTTCCTGTGTGGCTGGCTGATGTTATATCAATATTCCATCCAGCACTGCTGACTCTGTGAATATAGGTTTAGTTGCTCTCTGCACAGAAAGTTGGACGGTGGTGTCAAGTGAGGCTGGACAGTTTTGGGTCTGTATTCCTTGGAGTTCAGAAGGATGAGTTCAAAGTAAGTTTCTATATTTATTTTTCATTTCTTATCTGTTAGTGCATAGTTAGAGCAGTGAGAATGGCACCAAGGTCTGTGTTGTGTTCTTTGTGTGAGATGTGGGAATTCTGGGAGACCTCGGCCTCCCAGGGGACCACGTCTGCAGTAGGTGCACTGAGCTGAGGCTCATCAGAGAACGTGTTAAGGAACTGGAGCTTCAGCTCATGTGGTAGATTGAGGAAATGGTAAATAGCAGCTACAGGGAGGTAATCACCTTAGGAGGCAGGTACCTGGGTGACCGCCAGGAGAAGCAAGTGAATTGGGCAGCCAGTGCAGAGTACCCCTGTGGCTGATCCCCTCAATAACAAGTTGAGGGGGACAACTTACCAGGGGGAGCCACAGTGACTGAGTCTCCGGCACTGTTTGATGCTGTGGCTCGGAAGAGAAGGAAGGTGAAGAGAGCTGCAATACTGATAGGAGATTCCATAGTTAGAGGAATAGAGAAGAGATTCTGTGGACATAATAGAGACAGTTGGTTGGTATGTTGCCTCCCAAATGCTATGGTCGGGTGTAGTGGGCCAGGTCCATGGTAGTCTAAACGGGGAGGGTGAGCAGCCAGAATATTGGCTAGATATTGGCTCTAATGTGTAACCGATATTGGTACATGTTGGCTCCCATCACGTGGGTAGGAATATTGAGGGTGCATGTTGTATTGAAAGGACAGGCAGGTAGGGGGAGAGGTGGCATGGTTCATTGATAAAAAGTAAAATCAAATCCTTAGAAGTGACATAGGATCGGAAGGTGTAGAATTATTATGGAAAGTGCTAAGAAACAGCAAGGGTATATCAACCTTGAACAGTAGCAAAGATGTGGGCCGCAAATTACAGTGAAAGATGTAAAATGCTTGTCAAAAGAGCAATGTTATGATAATCATGGGGAATTTCAATGTTTCCTAATTAGGCTGGTGTTGGATCTCAAGAGGGGGAGCATGTAGAATGCTTAAGGATGGGTTTTTAGAGCTGCTCATGGTTGAGCCAATTATGGGATCAGCTGTTATGGATTTGGTGTTGTGCAATGGACTGGAATTGATTAGAGAGCTTAAGGTAAAGGAACCCTTAGAGGCCAGTGATCATAATATAATAAAACTGACTCTGCAGTTTGAGAGGGAGAAGCTAAGGTCAGATGTATCAGTATTACAGTGGAGTAAAGAGGACACTAACAGGGATGAATTTCTGGAATCAATTTGGAAGGCACAAGCTATATACATCCCAAAGAGGAAGAAGTATTCTAAGGCACGATGACACAATGTGGCTGACAAAGGAAGTTAAAGCTACCATAAAAGCCAAATAAAGGCATATAGTAGAGCAAAAATTAGTGGAAATTAGGAGATTGGGAGGCTTTTAAAAGTCAACAGTGGCCAACTTAAAGTCAAAAAGAGGGGAATGGTGGAATACAAAGTTAAGTTAGCCAATAATATTAAGGAGGTTACCAAAAGTTCCTTCAGATATTTAAAGAGTAAAAGAGAGGTGAGAGTAGATATTAGACACTGGAAAATGGTGCTGGAGAAATAGTAATGAGGGATAAGGAAATAGCTGACAATCTGAGTAACTATTTTGTATTAGTCTTCACTGTGGAAGGTACTAGCATATGCTGGAGGTTCGAGAATGTCAGAGGGCAGAAGTGAGCGCAGTTGCAATTACTATGGAGAAGGTGCTTGGGAAGCTGAAAGGCTTGAAGGTATATATGTCACCTGGACCAAATGGGCTACACCCTATGGCTCTGAAAGAGGAGGCTGAAGAAATTGTGGAGCATTAGTAATTATTTTTCAAAGATCAGTATAATCTGGAGGACTGGAAAATTGCTGATGTCACTCCATTACTTCGATTGGCATGTTCCTAGAGTGAGGGGTTTAGATGGGGTGGAGTTTGTTTGGTGTGTTCAAGAAGGTTTCTTGACACAATATGTAGATAAGCCTACAAGAGGAGAGGCTGTACTTGATCTGGTATTGGGAAATGAACCTGGTCAGGTGTCAGATCTCTTAGTGGGTGAGCATTTTGGAGATAGTGATCACAATTCTATCTCCTTTACTATAGCATTGGAGAGGGATAGGAAGAGTCAAGTTAGGAAAGCGTTTAATTGGAGTAAGGGGAAATATGAGGCTATCAGGCAAGAACTTGGAAGCATAAATTGGGAACAGATGTTTTCAGGGAAATGTATGGAAGAAATGTGGCAAATGTTCAGGGATATTTACATGGAGTTCTGCATAGGTACGTTCCAATGAGACAGGGAAAGGATGGTAGGGTACAGGAACTGTGGTGTACAAAGGCTGTTGTAAATCTAGTCAAGAAGAAAAGAAGAGCTTACGAAAGGTTCAGAAAACTCAGTAGTGATAGAAATCTGTGTGATTATAAGGCTAGCAGGAGGGAGCTTAAGAAAGAAATTAGGAGAGCCAGAAGGGGCCATAAGGAGGATTTGGCAGACAGGATTAATGAAAACCCCAAGGTATCCTGTTGAAGAGCAAGAGGATAAGACATGAGAGAATAGGACCAATCAAGTGTGACAGTGGAAAAGTGTGTATGGAACTGGAGGAGATAGCAGAGGTACTTAATGAGTACAGTATTTTGCTTCAGTATTCACTACGGAAAAGGATCTTGGTGATTGTAAGGATGACTTGCAGCGGACTGAAAAGCTTGAGCATGTAGATATTAAGAAAGAGGATGTGCTGGAGCTTTTGGAAAGTATCAAGTTGGATAAGTCACTGGGACTGGACGAAGTGTACCCCAGGCTACTGTGAGAGGCGAGGGAAGAGATTGCTGAGCCTCTGACAATGATCTTTGCATCATCAATGAGGATGGGAGAGGTTCCGGAGGATTGGAGGGTTGCAGATGTTGTTCTATTATTCAACAAAAAGAGTAAAGATAACCGAGGAAATTATAGACTAGTGAGTCTTACTTCAGTGGTTGGTAAATTGATGAAGAAGATCCTTGGAGGCAGGACTTATGAATATTTGGAGAGGCATAATATGATTAGGAATAGTCAGCATGGCTTTGTCAAAGGCAGGTCGTGCCTTACGAGCCTGATTGCATTTTTTGAGAATGTGACTGAACATGTGATGAAGGTAGATGTAGTGTACGTATATGGATTTCAGCAAGGCATTTGACAAGGTACCCCTTGCAAGGCTTATTGAGAAAGTAAGGAGGCATAGGATCCAAGGTGTTATTGCTTTGTGGATCCAGAACTGGCTTGCCACAGAAGGCAAAGCGTGGTTGTAAATGGGTCCTATTCTGCATTGAGGTCAGTCACCAGTGGTGTGCCTCAGGGATCTATTCTGGGACCCCTACTCTTCGTGATTTTTATAAATGACCTGGATTAGGAAGTGGAGGGATGGGATAGTAAATTTGCTGATGACACAAAGGTTGGAGGTGTTGTGGATAGTGTGGAGGGCTGTTACAGTGAGACATTGATAGGATGCAAAACTGGGCTAAGAAGTGGCAGATGGAATTCAACCCAGGTAAGTGTGATGTGGTTCATTTTGGTAGGTCAAATATGATGGCGGAATATAGTATTAATGGTAAGACTCTTGGCAGAGCGGAGGATCAGAGGGATCTTGGGGTCTGCATCCATAGGACACTCAAAGCTGCTATGCAGGTTGACTCTGAGGTTAAGAAGGCATACGGTGCATTGGCCTTCATTAATCGTGGGATTGAGTTTAAGAGCCGAGAGGTAATGTTGCAGCTATATAGGACCCTGATCAGACCCCACTTGGAGTACTGTGCTCATTTCTGGTTGCCTCACTATAGGAGTGATGTGGTGACCATAGAAAGGGTGCAGAGGAGATTTACAAGGATGTTGCCTGGATTGGGAGCATGCCTTATGAGAGTAAGTTGAGTAAACTTGGCCTTTTTTCTTTGGAGGAACGGAGGATGAGAGGTGACCTGATAGAGGTGTTTAAGATGATGAGAGGCATTGATCGTGTGGATAGAGGCTTTTTCCCAGGGCTGAAAATGCTAGCACAAGAGGGCACAGTTTTAAGGTGCTTGGAAGTAGGTACAGAGAAGATGTCAGGGGTAAGTTTTTTACACAGAGAGTGGTGAGTGCATGGAATGGGCTGCTGGCAACGGTGGTGGAAGCAGATACGATAAGGTCTTTTAAGAGACTTTTGGATAGGTACATGGAGCTTAGAAAAATAGAGGGCTATGGGTAAGCCTGGTAATTTCTAAGGTAGGGACATGTTCGGCACAACTTTGTGGGCCAAAGGGCCTGTATTGTGCTGCAGGTTTTCTATGTTTCTAGGGGAGAGAGGCAGAAGAAAGGGAAAATATAGACCAGTTAGCCTGTCTTCAGTGGTTGCGAAGTTGTTGGAGTCGATTGTTAAGGATGTGATTTTGAGGAACCTGGAGGCAACTGATAAAATAGGCTGTAGTCAGCATGGTTTCCTCAAGGGAAAATCTTACCCATACAATCTGTTGGAATTCTTTGAAGAAATAACAAGTAGGGTAGACAAAAGAGAATCGGTGGTTGATGTATACTTGGATTTTCAGAAGTCCTTTGACAAGTTGCCTGACATGAGGCTGCTTAATAAGTTGAGGGAAGATTCCAGTGTGGACTGAGCATTAGCTGATTGGCAGGAGGCAAAGGGTGGGAATAAAGGGAGCCTTTTCTGGTTGGCTGCTGGTGTTCCACGGGAGTCTGTGTTGGGACCACTATATTTTTTTACATTCTATGTCAATGATTTGGATAACAGAATTGATAGCTTTATGGCCAAGTTTGTTGGTGATACAAAGGTAGGGCAGACAGCCTTGTGGAAGCAGAGTGTCTACAGAAGGACTTGCACAGATTAGGAGAATGGGCAAAGAAATAGCAGAAACAGATACAGTGGAATACAGTGATGGGAAGTGCACTTTGGTAGAAAAAATCTCTGATTGGAGAGAAAATTCAGAAATACGAGGTGCAAAGGGACTAGGGGTCCTTGTGTGGGATCACCTAAAGGTTAATTTGCAGGTTGATTTGGTGGTGAGGAAGGCATATGCGATGTTAGCATTCATTTCGAGAGGAGTAGAATATAAAAGCAAGGATATAATGTTGCAGCTTTAAAAGGAACTTGTGAGGCCTTACTTGCTGTATTGTGAGCAGTTTTGGGCCCCTTGGAATGGATGTACTGACATTGAAGGAGGTTCACGAGAATGATTCTGGGTTTGAAAGGCTTGTCATGTGAGGAGTGTTTGATGGCTCTGGGCATATACACACTGGAATTCAGAAGAATGATGAGGATCTCATTGAAACCTAGTGAATGTTTAAAAGCCTCGAAAGGGTGTATATGGAAAGGATGTTTCCAATGGTGGGGGAGTCTAAGACCAGAGTACATAGTCTCAGAATAAAGAGATGACCATTTAGAATGGAGATGAGGAGGAAGTTTTTCTAGCTAGAGCGTGGTGAATCAGTGGAATTTCTTGCCACAGGTAGCTATGGAAGCCAAGTCATTGGGTATATTTAAGGCCGAGGTTGACAGGTTCTTGACTAGTTAGGGCATTAAGAGTTACAAGAGAAGGCAGGAGATTGGGGCTGGGAGGGAAGTGGATCAGCCATGATGAAATAGCAGATCTGACTCGAAGGGCCAAATGGTCTAATTCTGTTCCTATATGTTATAGTCAAACGTATAAGACCCGAGTGGGGGTTTGAAATATTTTTCCTTGTGGGACAGCTGTGAATGACAGGACACAGTTGAAGAAGAGGCCAGTTATTTAAGGCTGAGGTGCATAGAAATTTCTTCTCTCAGTGGGTAGTGAATCCTTGTAATTCTCTGCTCTTGAGAGTGTTTAGAGGCCACATCATCAGAAATATTTGAGGTGAAGTTAAATGTCCTTAAAAGATTACGGAATTGAGTGTTATGGGGAACTGGTGCAAAAGAGGAGTTGGGGCCAGCATAGATAAGTCATGATTATATTGAATTGCCCACGCCTGCTATTTTCTCATACTCTTATGCCTCTCAGCCTCCCTGAGAATAAGTTTTCAGTAGAAAGTTGGGGGCAGAGGGGAGGGAAATGGGTAGAACAAAGGGAATATTTCTGACAAAGTGAGACCAAATGTGCTAAAATAGTGGCTACGGGTATATTAGGTTTCGTTGTCTCAGCTGCTATTAGCAGGGCCATGGGGCAAGCACAGCTGGTCAGCCTGTTCTAATGGAGAACAAGATCATGGGCCATGCTCACTGATGGATGACGGGCAGAAATGGTCGATTCTGACACAGCAAGTTAACTAAAGTTGGAAAATTCCATTCTGAGCCTTGTAGGTTGCAATGTCTGCTGGGGAAGATGAGAAGCTCTTTCTCAATGTTGTGCTGGGCCTCGCTATAATGATGCAGGAAATCACAGACAGAAAGGCCAGAGTGGGAGTGTTTAAAAATAAACCTAATGTGGTTGCTTCTCAGCCTGGTACAACAACCACTCTGCCCTACACCTTTAGAACCTGCGGAGAGTGGTAAACACTGCCTTGTTAATTCCAGGCTCGTCACTTCCTTCAGTTCAATCTATCTTCATGGTGCTTGAAGGCTAGTAGTATTGTCAAGGATGCCTGCCACTCTGGCTTCTGCCTTCCTGGAGAAGACAAGGTGAAGAGTCAAGGTTGAGTTCATTGTCATATCAACAAGTGCATGCATGCTCAACGCAGTGAAGAACTTACTTGCAGCAGCATCACAAGAATGTAGCATCAGAGACAAAGCATGCACAAAATTATACAAGAAAGAAATGACAACTGGAACAAAAAAAAACTAATTCCATTGTAGTGCCGAGTGGTCATAGTGTTGCTATACTGAGGTGGTGATTTGGGTTCTACAGTGGTTCAGGAATCGAATGTAGTAGCTATTCTTGAACCTGGTGGTGTGGACTTTAGGCTTTTGTACCTCCTGCCACATGGCACCTGCAAGAAGATACCATGACTCAGATAGTGGGGATCTTTGGTCATAGATGTTGCCTTCTTAAGGTAGCGTCTCATGTACGATGGTGTGAGAAATGTGGCCTTGGCGCATTGGATATAGGAGCTTGATAGCCCTGATGACCAGAGTCAAGAATAGCTTCTTCATTATTGCTCTGTCCTCTTCCACATCTCCTTCCTTATGTTCTGCCTCATTCCTGAACCCCTCAGTCCTACCTCTTCCATTATTGTTCCTATAGTATTTCATGTAACACGTGGGTCACATAAGAAGATTATATAATTGGTAATACCGTCTTCAAGCAACACCCGAGAAAACTATGGACGTGGAAGAGCCCAGGGGATAACACCAGAAACCAGACTGATTACGTGCTTGTAAGGAGAAGGTATAGAAATGCTCTGAAATCATGCAAAACGTATCCAGGTGCAGACTGCTACAGTGATCACATACCAATAATCAGCGTGATGTACCTGAGACTCAGAAAGCTTAGAAGACCAAGAGTAGAGCCAAAGCTGAATTTGAGATTTTTGAGAAAAACAGTGACATCAAAAATGAATAACAAATAACAGTGAAGAACAAATTCGAGGCTCTACAAAACATCACTATTATAGAACAGCAATGGGAAGACCTCAGAGACAGCATAACACAAGCAGCACAAGAGGTAATTGCCCAGCAATACTGAAAGAAGAAGTGGAACATGCTATGAAGAAAATGCGAAAGGGGAAATCATCAATCTCCTTTGGCTCCTCCCACTTCCTCCAAACCAAAGGTGTAGCCATGGGCACCCGCATGGGTCCCAGTTATGCCTGCCTTTTTGTTGGCTTTGTGGAACAGTCCATGTTCCAAGCTTATACGGGTATCCGTCCCCCTCTTTTCCTTCGCTACATCGACAACTGCATTGGCGCTGCCTCCTGCTCGTATGCTGAGCTCGTTGACTACATTAACTTTGCCTCCAACTTTCACCCTGCCCTCAAATTTACCTGGTCCATCTCTGACACCTCCCTCCCCTTTCTTGATCTTTCTGTCTCCATCTCTGGAGACGGCTTATCTACTGATATCTACTATAAGCCTACAGACTCTCACAGCTACCTGGACTATTCCTCTTCCCACCCTGTCTCTTGCAAAAATGCTATCCCCTTCTCACAATTCCTCCGTCCCCGCCGCATCTGCTCTCAGGATGAGGCTTTTCATTCCAGGACGAAGGAGATGTCTTCCTTTTTTAAACAAAGGGGCTTCCCTTCTTCCACCATCAACTCTGCTCTCAAACGCATCTCTCCCATTTCCCGCACATCTGCCGTCACCCCATCTGCCCGCCACCCGACTCGGGATAGGGTTCCCCTTGTCCTCACCTACCACCCCACCAGCCTCCAGGTCCAACGTATAATTCTCCGTAACTTCCGCCACCTCCAACAGGATCCCACTACCAAGCACATCTTTCCCTCCCCCCTCTTTCTGCTTTCCGCAGGGATAGCTCCCTACACGACTCCCTTGTCCATTTGTTCCCCCCCATCCCTTCCCACAGATCTCCCTCCTGGCACTTATCCTTGTAAGCGGAACAAGTGCTACACCTGCCTTTACACTTCCTCCCTCACCACCATTCTGGGCTCCAGACAGTCCTTCCAGGTGAGGCGACACTTCACCTGTGAGTCGGCTGGTGTGGTATACTGTGTCTGGTGCTCCCGGTGTGACCTTTTATATATTGGTCAGATCCAACGCAGACTGGGAGACCATTTCGCTGAACACCTACGCTCTGTCTGCCAGAGAAAGCAGGATCTCCCAGTGGCCACACATTTTAATTCCACGTCCCATTCCCATTTTGATATGTCTATCCATGGCCTCCTCTACTGTCAAGATGAAGCCACACTCAGGTTGGACAAACAACAGCTTATATACCGGCTGGGTAGCCTCCAACCTGATGGCATGAACATTGACTTCTCTAATTTCCGTTAATGCCCCTCCTCCCCTTCTTACCCCGTCCCTGATATATTTAGTTCTTTCCCCCCCCCTCCTCTTTTTTCTCTCTCTCTGCCCATCATTCTGCCCGTTCTCCATCTCCCTCTGGTGCTCCCTTCCCCCTTTCTCTCTAGGCCTCCCATCCCATGATCCTTTCCCTTCTCCAGCTCTGAATCCCTTTTGCCAATCACCTTTCCAGCTCTCAGCTTCACCCCACCCCCTCCGGTCTTCTATCATTTCACATTTTCCACCTCCCCCCCCACTACTTTCAAATCTCTTAGTATCTTTCTCTTCAGTTAGTCCTGACGAAGGGTCTCGGCCCAAAACGCTTCTCCCTATAGATGCTGCCTGGCCTGCTGTGTTCCACCAGCATTTTGTGTGTGTTGCTTGAATTTCCAGCATCTGCAGATTTCCTCGTGTTTATCATCAGGACCAGTTAACATTACGGTTGAACTGTATGAAGCGCTAGAAGATTTTGGTGTAGAGAAATTAATAATCTTATTGAATAGAATATACAACAGTGGCAAAGTACCAGAAGATCTTTTAAAGGCAGTATTCATTGCACTGCCAAAGAAACCAGGTGCAGCAGAGTGTGGACAACACAGAACAATAATTTTAATGAGCCACCTCACAAAAATTCTACTTAGAATTATCATGCTCAGAATAAGAAACAAAATTAAACCAGAGATCAGTGAAGAACAGTGCAGCTTAGTCGAAGGCAAGGGAACATCAAACACAACTTATATTCTCAGGAATATTATCGAAAGTACAACAAGACCTATACTTCTGTTTCATTGACTACACAAAAGCCTTTGACACAGTGAAACACCAAGTCATCATGAAAATGCTTAGAGATATTAATATCGACGGAAAAGATCTAAGAATAATCAGGAATCTCTACTGGCAACAAAGTGCAGCCATACGGATAGACAACGAGATTGGTGAATATCAGCCAATAAAGCGAGGAGTCAGACAGGGTTGTGTTCTATCAGCAGACCTGTTCTCCCTGTACAGTGAAAACATCATGAGAACCATACAAGACCTACCTGGAATAAGTATAGGAGGATACAATATCAACAACCTCTGCTATGCGGCTGATACAGTACTGATAGCAAACAGTGAAGTAAATTTACAGAAACTAGTATCTACCATCAACACAGAGAGCGAAAGACGTGGCCTAACCTTAAAGAAAAAGAAAACTGAAGTAATGGTAATATCAAAGAAACCTGATATCCCAAACTGTAGGATCGTATTGGGAAATGAAATCTTGAAACAAATTAACAACTTCAGGTACCTTGGATCATGGGTAACATCTGATGGCAAATGCGAAACAGATGTAAAAGCAAGAATAGCAATGGCAAGAACAGCATTTACAGAAATGAGAACCATCCTAACGAACAAGAAAATACCAATTGACACCCACCTTAGAACTCTCAGCTGTTACATTCTTCCTATATCGATGTACGGCTGCGAGTCATGGACCATCACAAATGCAATGGAAAAAAGAATCAATGCAGCAGAGATGTGGTTCCTCAGAAGAATGCTATGCATATCATATACAGACAGGATAACCAACAAAGAAGTTCTATAGAGAATGAAAACAAAACGTACATTACTTAAAAAGATCAGAAAGCAGCAATCAAAGTTCTTCGGACTCATCATGTGAAGAGAGACATTAGGACATTTAGTTACAACTGGAAAGCTGGAAGGAAAAAGAAGCAGAGGCAGTCAGAGAATGAAAATGAGAGATGGATTAACATCATGGTTGGAAACGGGAGGCAACAACTACAAGTCGAAGAGTCGGACCATGATGGATGGAGAGACATGATCACCTACACTGAACGGCAAGGCACCTGAGATGAGTATTTCATACTACCTAGGTTTGCACCACTACAGTTTACACCATTCCACAGTTTTACATTCATTGCTGTATTTATTGTAATATTTATTTATTGGGTAGTGGGGTGGAGATACGTCTCTTCCAAAGGAGGTGTAAGGAGTTCCTTCCCTCCACTAGACTTCAGATTTCCCTTGGGCAAAATGTAGCACCTGCTTAGCCCCCTACCCCCACCGAATCAGGGTCACATGAAGCCATGGGAGCAGGTGGTGGATATCACAAGTTTGGTTATGCGGCCGCTGTTGCCAGGCAGACAATCTCTGAAGAGTATTGATAATGGCTGGGGTGACCCGTCAGGTCAAGACACTGCCCAGAAGAAGGCAATAGCAAACTACTTTTTGCTATGATGAGATGAGAGGCATTGATCGTGTGGATAGTCAGAGGCTTTTTCTCAGGGCTGAAATGGTTGCCACAAGAGGGCACAGGTTTAAGGTGCTTGGGAGTAGGTACAGAGGAGATGTCAGGGGTAAGTTTTTTACACAGAGAGTGGTGAGTGCATGGAATGGGCTGCTGGCAACGGTGGTGGAGGCAGATACGATAAGGTCTTTTAAGAGACTTTTGGATAGGTACATGGAGCTTAAAAAAAAAGAGGGCTATGGGTAAGCCTGGTAATTTCTAAGGTAGGGACATGTTCGACACAACTTTGTGGGCCGTGGGACCTGTATTGTGCTGTAGGTTTTTTATGTTACTACTACTGTAGAAAAACTTACCAAGAAAAATCATGGTGAAAGACCATGATCGCCTACGTCATATAACATGGCACATAGTGTTGATGATGATGGTTTATTAATCTGTGTATACTGTTTAATCTGAGCTTCACATGAGCAAAGAAGTTCATTGCACCCTGGTATATGTAACAGCAAACTAATCTGAAATGTAACTTTTGTCTTCAGATCTTTCAGTAGGGCAGTTAGGATGGGTGGCAGTGGAGAGGAGTGAATGTGCCTGAATCTGACCCTGCTGACTTATTCCTGGTGCAGGTGGTGTTTCTGGGTGAGGAAGCAGTGGATGACGGAGGGGTGACGAAGGAATTCTTCCTGCTGCTCCTTAAGGAACTGCTGGATCCCAAGTACGGAATGTTTACCTACTACGAGCAGTCCAGACTTCTGTGGTTCTCCGAGAAAGTGAGTGTCTTCTTTGGCCTCTGTCTGAAGCTACGTCAGTCTTTCTTTCAGATTATAATCCTGTGAAGCATCAGGGCAGGTCTTGGCTAATCCATTCTGGCACTCTGTCTCTCAAGCTGATTCTCCTGTTTACTGAACTCATGACTGATTGGTGTTTATTCACCTGCCTTATCTCTGTATCCCTTAACACCCTTTCTAAATAAAATCTACTGTATAATTTTTATAACACTAAAGGAAGCCATTTGGCCCATCTTGTGACTGTCAGCTCCTAGTACAACAGGCTGCTGTCCATTTCTCAATACCCCTCAATCTATTCTCACTCAACTGCCTATCTCATTTCTTCTTGAAGGAACTGGTTGATTTTCTTCCACCATTTCATCTATCAGTTAATTACGGGTCATAACCAAACTGCACTTAAAAAGATTTAAAAAGCTGTACCTTGCTATCGATATCTTTTCTCTCTGGCCTGTGAATCTTTGCTGCTGGGAACAGTCTCCCTTGATTCATACTAAATAAATCCCTCATGATCCTGCCAACTTGCCTCAACTCTGCTCTCAACCTCCTTTTTGGCAGGAAGAACAACTTAATTTCTGAAATCTGAAGTCTCTCCTCCCTAGAAGTATTCTAGAAAGTCTTTTCTTCACCCTGTCTGAAATCTCCACATCTTTCCTAGTCAATTTCAACTTTAAATGTTCCATTGTACCCCAATTGCTACAACAGCTCCTCCTTCAAGTCTCCCTACTCTCAACTAACTCCTCAGCGGTACTTTGGAGAAGGTAACCTACAGATTAAATGGAAACCAATGTGACAACTTTAACATTCAATTTTTTCTCTTTTCTGCCTTGACTTCATTTTTCTTGGAAAAGCTTATCTCTTCAGTGACTGTATTGTTCCCCGTTGTAATGAGGTCCACATTTTGGCGCCTCAGTATTTTGAACAGGTAATTATTGGATTGATTAAAGGCCATGGTTTGGGTTCCCAGAGATGGTCTCTGTAGATTTTCCTTATAGAGTCCCTTTTGTCACCCTGATGTACCTCACATTGAAGGAGGATATTCAGCCCTTTGAATCTTTGCTGGCATTTGGAACATTCCTATAAGCTCTATTTCCCATTTATTCCCCTGAAATCTGTTCTCTCTCTCAGAAGACCATAAAACATAGGAGCAGAATTAGGCCATTCAGCCCATCAAGTCTGCTCCATCATTCTATCATGGCTGATCCTGGATCCCACTCAACCCCATGCAGCTGCCTTCTCACAATATCCTTTGATGCCCTGACCGATCAAGAAACAAATATACACATGGACTTGGCCTCCAGCGCAGTTTGTGGTAGAGCATTCCACAGATTTACTACTCTCTAACTTTCAAAAATTCCTCCTTACCTCTGTTCTAAAGGGTTGCCCCTCAATTTTGAAGCTGTGCCCTCTAGTTCTGGATACCCCCCACCATAGGAAACGTCTTCTCCACATCCACTCTATCCAGTCCTTTCAACATTCAGTAGGTTTCAATGAGATCCCCCTGCATTCTTCTAAATACAGGCCTAAAGCTGCCAAACGCTCCTCATATGTTATCCCCTTCATTCTTGGAATCATCCTCACTGAGATATGGGGCCTGAAACCATTGCCAATACTCTAAGTACAGCCTGACTAATGCCTTATAAAGGCTCTGCATTATCTCTGTTTTTATATTCTATTCTCCTTGAAGTGAGTGTCAACATTACCTTTGCTTTCTTTACCACAGACTCAACCTGTAAACTAACCTTCTGGGAGTTTTGCACGAAGACTCCTAAGTCGCTCTGTACCTCTGATGTTGGAACCTTCTCCCCATTTAGATAATGGTCCACACTATTGTTCCTTTTACCAAAATGCATTATCATACATTTCCCAACACTGTATTCCATCTGCTACTTTTTTGCCCATTCTTCCAATTTGTCTAAGTTCTGCCACTTCCTCAGCACTATCTGCTCCTCCATCTATCTTCACATCTATTCCATTAACTAAATCATCGACAGACAATGTGAAAAGCAGCGGTCCCAATACTGACACCTGAAGAACACCACAAGTCAGCAGCAGCCAACCAGAAAAGACCCCTTTTATTCCCACTCGCTGCCTCCTGCCTATAAATCATTCCGCTATCCATGGCAGTATCTTTTCTGTAACACCACAGGATTCTACCTTGTTAAGCAACCTAATGTGTGGCATCTTATCAAACACCTTCTGAAAGTCCAAGTAAATGACATCCACTGCCTCTCCTTTGTCTACCCTGCTTGTTACTTCCTTGAAGAACTCTAACAGGTATGTCAGATTTCCCTTAACACAAACATGCTGACTTTGACTTATTTTGTCATTAGTCTCCAAGTACTAGAAACCTTATCCTTGATAATACACTCCAACACTTTCCCAACCACTGAGGTTAGGCTAACCAGCCGATAATTTTCTTTCTTTTGTCTTCCTCCCTTCTTAAAGAGTGGAGTGACATTTGCCATCTTCCAGTCCTCTGGGGCCATGCCAGAATCAAGTGATTCTTGAAAGATCATGACCAATGCATCTGTTACCTCTTCAGCAACCTCTCTCAGGACTCTGGGATGTAGGCCATCTGGCCCAGATGACTTATCCATCTTAAGACGTTTGAGTTTGCCTAGCACTTTTTCCTTTGTAATAGCAATGGCCCTCACAACTGCTCCCTGACACTCACAGACCTCTGCACACTTCTAGTGTCTTCATTGTGGAAGACAGATGCAAAGTACCCATTAAATTCATCTGCTAATTCTTTGTCCCGTTTTCTACCTCACCAGCATCATTTTCCAGTGGTCCAATATCAACCCTCACCTGCTTTATATTATTGGCTAGTCTGCCCTCCTATGTCATCTTTTCCTTTCTTAGAGCTTTTTTAGTTGCCTTTTGTTGGATTTTAAAAGCTTCCCAATCATCCAACTTTTCACTCACTTTTGCTACCTTATATGCCCTTTCCTTGGCTTTTATGCAGTCCATAACTTCCTTTGTCATCCACAGCTGCCTATTCCTGCCATTTGAGAACTACTTCTTCTGACGGCATATCTATCTTGCGCCTTGTGAACTATTCCCAGAAACTTCAGCCATCTCTGCTCTGCCGTCATCCCCACCAGTATCCTCCTCCAATTCACCTGGCCAAACTCCTCTCTCATTCCTTTATTCCGGTGCAATACTGATACATGTGAGTTACGCTTCTCCCTCTCAAATTGCAGTATGAGTTCAATCATATTATGAACACTGTCTCCTAAGGGATCCTTTAAGATCCCTAATGAGATCTGAGTTACTACACAACACCCAATCTAAGATAGCCTTTCCCCAAGTAAGCTCAAGCATAAGCTACTCTTAAAAAGCCATCTCGTAGGCATTCAACATTTTCCCTCTTTTGCGATCTGACACCAACCTGATTTTCACAATCCTCTTGCATATAGAGGTCCTCCAATACAATTGTGCCATTACCCTTATTACATCTCTTTTCCAGCTCCCTTTGCAATCTCAACCCCAGATCTTGGCTACTATTTGGAGGCCTATATGTAATTCCCATGATGTTTTTTTTTACTCTTGCAATCTCTTAACTCCACCCACAAAGATTCAACATTCTCTGACCCTATATCACCTCTTTCTAAAGATGTAATTCCATCTCTTTCCAACAGAGCTACGATACCACCTTTGCCTTCCTGCCAGTCCTTCTGATACAAAGTATATCCTTGTATGTTAATCTCCCACTTTGGCCTTCTTTCAGCCATGGCTCAGTGATGCCCATAATATCATACCGACCAATTTGTAATAGTGCCACGAGTTCATCCACCTTATTCCAAATGCTACGCGCATTTAAATGCAACACCTTCAATCCTGCATTCTTCGCCCTTTTGAATTTTGCCTCTGAGTCACGATTTAACTCTTTGCTCTGTCTGCATTTGTACCCAGTGATTGGCTTGTCCACATTCATGTTACACCTATCACCTACTTGTCAACTTGCTGGCTCATCCTCAGCACTATTCATCTTGGTTCCCACCCACTGCCACGTGCTAGTAAATCTGCCCACAAAAATATTGGTCCCCATCGGATTCAAGTGCAACCCGTTCCTTTTGTACGGGTCCCTCCTGTCCCAGAAGAGGTCCCAGTTATCCAGAAATCTGAATCCCTGCTTCTTGTTCCAATTCTTCAGCCGCACACTTATCTGCCATCTCATTCAGTCCCTATCCTCACTGTCGTGTGGCACAGGCAGCAATCCTGAGATTACTACCCTTGGGGTCCTGCTTCTCAGCTTCTTTCCTAACTCCCTGTATTCCTTTTTCAGGACCTCCTCCCTTTTCTTTCCATGTCGTTGGTACCAATATGTACAGTGTCCCCCCTTTTCAGGATATTGTTGGCTGCATCCAGAAACATCTTAGATCCTGGAACCTGGGAGGCAAAATGCTATCTGCGCTTCCTTTTTGCGTCCACAGAATTGCATATCTGTCCCGCTGTCTATGGAGTCCCCTATCACTGCTGCCATCCTCTTCAGTTCCCTACCCTTCTGAGCCACAGGGCCAGACTCAGTGCCAGAGGCACAGCCACCGTTGCTTCTCCCATGTAGGTCGTCACCCCCAACAGTACTCAAAATGGAGTACTTATTGTTGAGGGGGATGTCCAGAGGGGTGCCCTCCACTATCTGCCCGTTAACTCTTTACCGAAGTTTTTACTTTTCATCTGCACTGGAGGCAATGTACAATGACCAATTAACCGATCAATCTGTCCTCCTTTGGGATG
Source organism: Hemitrygon akajei (assembly GCF_048418815.1). Classification (NCBI taxonomy): domain Eukaryota; kingdom Metazoa; phylum Chordata; class Chondrichthyes; order Myliobatiformes; family Dasyatidae; genus Hemitrygon; species Hemitrygon akajei. The sequence continues at coordinate 45,625,588 of NC_133127.1, read as the reverse complement.
TGGGAGAAAACCAGAACACCTGGATGAAACCCACACAGTCACAGCGAGAGCATGCAGACTCCACAAAGGCCGTGCCTAAAGTCAAGTTTGAACATGGGTTGCTGGAACTGTGCATCAGCAGAACTATCTGCTGTGAACTATCTTCTCCATTCAAAAGAAATTTAAAGAAGGTTAATTTTTTAATGATACATATGACCTCTGTCCTAGCATCAATCTACATAGTACCTCTATTTAACCTTTTTTTTAATATGGAAACTAGAACTGGCCACAGCATCCAATATATTTGAAAGGAAGTCTTGTGAAGCCGAGATGGCTGAAATGTTAAATTGCTTGTGCATTGATTTTTAACGGTCAGGTAAAGAGAGAAGTGGGCTGTTTGGTGAAGTTAGTTACCATGGAACAAAGCATGGATTGAACTGTGTCATTGATGTGTCATCTGCCCAGATATAGAGCAGGAATATTGAAGGACTTGCAGTACAAGGAAACAAAATCAAAATGCAGATGCCAGAATCTGAAACAAAAACATAAGTTGTCAGCTAGCCAAGTAGCATCTATTGAAAGAGAAACCAGTTCTGATAAAGGATCTTGGACCCAAAACATTCGCTGGTTTCTCTTTCTGTTGACGCTGCTTGGCTGGCTGAGTTCTTCCAGCCTTTCTGTTATTATTGATGTCAATTTCACTTCCTTTTCTGCCTTGGTGACTGGATTAAACTGTAGGTCTAGTCTTCTGATGTGGCTGGGTGGTAGAATGGGGGGGTTACTAGGTAGCAGAGTGAGGAACATCTGAGGTAGGTAGGTGATGGCAGGATCAGGCCCTAGCTTTCAGTGTATAAAAGGAAATTCACCATGGCAACTGAGTATAAAGACCCAGCATTAAATGTTAGTATTGACAATGGTGCCCATAAAATTATTGGGTTACTATAAAAATGTACGTGGTTCACTATGCTCTTTGGACAAGGTAATCCACTGTCCCAACCTCTCTAGTTTGTATGTGACTCAATCGACACTGTTGAAGTTATTCTTACCTGCTCTCCTAAAAGCCTCAGCAAACCACTTGATTCGAGCAATTAGGGAAAAGCAATAAATGCTGGCTTCCTTGTAAATGAATGAACAACTACCTGGGAACACTGACAGTGCTTAACCGTAAGGCTATAACATCCCTTCAACACCATTCGATTAGATTGCTCTTGGACTGTTATCAAAGCTGCATTATGTTTATTCATATTTTATATGAAACTGAATACCTCTAGCAAGTGTAGTCCAGCTCTGGACCTGTTTCAGGACCCTTTAAGGGTTAGCCACATGGGTAACTTGATTGGGTAAGATCAACAGATCTTTTTCCCCTGTTACGAACCCCGTAACTGGGTCACTTACCAGCAAAGATAGAGAGGTCCGTTGAAGTCTGATGGTACTATTTTTAACAGTATTTATTGGTAAAAATACACAGAAATAATATCAATGCAAACATACAGATAATATACGTCGTCAATACTAAATCTAAAAGTGCGGGTATAATAATAATCAATAAGAAATAGCTCTATCGTTGTCTAGGGGATAAATGTATTGTCCGATGGAAATATAAAAGTCACTCAGTTCATGCAGGCTTCAGCCTTTGGGGACCGCTGGGTTTTCAATTGTTGGAGAGAGAGAGAGATTTTAGAAACTTGCCAGCTTTTCCTTTTTATGATCTCGATCCTTCGACATTTCGTTGGTGGCCTCTTCTTTAGCTAAGCCGTTCTTCCGTGGTAAGGCCCCAATCCCAGGCAACGGGAAAGGATGCACGCGAGCCCTCCACCGGCTGTCGCTATTAAACGCTGTCACGGAATTTCTAGCGTCTCTCCTGGTTCGTCTAAAGGGGTTGTTCCCCAGACCCTCTTTTATCCTTACTCACGGGGTCTCAGATGTCAATCAGGTTGGGATGATGCAGTCCCTCAACCAGCCCACTCTGGTCACCCCCTGAGGGCTTCAATGAATAGTACAGTACTCAGTACACAATTCCGTCTCCAAGAGACAATGGCCGTTATCCGTGGCTTTGTCTTGCTGAGGGGCCAGGACACATTCCAAAAACCTTGAGGATTCTCTCTCATTTCCTGGGTCCCAGACCCGAATTAATAGCGATCTTGCGATTCTCAAGAAGGAGGGGGCTACTTTGTACCCTTTGGCCCCTCAGAGTTGTGGCACATTCGTAACACCCCAAAGGAATTAGTTGATTAATTTTGACATGGTCATTATTGGTAATACTAGCTCACATATACTGTCATCGGTGTACATACCTGGGATATAAACAACATGAAAGTGAACCTTTTGCAGCAGCATCACACATGTTATAAGCATGACAAATATAAATTAAACTTAAATTAACATAAAATTATACATAATTTATGTGACGAAAATACATAAAGAAACATAACCACGTTAGTGCAAGTTGAGGGAGCTATAGTCCGAGGTAGAAATAGGTCAGTTTAAGAACCTGCTAGCAGTGGGGAAGAAGTTGTTGTTGAACCTTAAGGTGTGGGTCTTCATGCTCCTGTACCTCATGCATGATGGTGGCAATGATAGCTTGGTTGTTAGGGAAACTTAGTGGCTGATGTTGTTTTCCTAAGACATAGCCTCTTGTAGAAGTCCTCAATGGAGGGGAGAGTTTTACCCATAATGCAACTGGCTGAGTCTGCCATTTTCTGTAAGCTCATTGTAGTTTTGTATTCCAGATTTATTCAGTTACTTAATCTTAAATTCCTCATGTGCCCTAGTGAATAGTCACATCTCTGGCTGCTAGTCTTGTAACTCTACTGCTATTGAACCTTGGAGTTTTTTTTTACTGCCCAGGATCACAAGACGTTGCAGAGTTATGAACGCAGCTCAGTCCATAATTAAGACTAATCTCTCCTCCATGGACTCTCATTCTCTCCCCCCCCCCCCCCCACCTCCCCACTTCCATTAGGCGGAAGATACCAAAGCTTGAAAACAAGTCCCACGAGAAATAAGGACAGATTTTATTCTGCTGGTTTTTAGTCTGTTGAACAAGTCTCTTATACAAGAAAGATGAATTCTTAATCTCGCTAACTGCCTTGTCATTCCCCTTGCACTTTAACAGTAAGACTATAATCTGCATTCTGTTATCACACTCCTTTTGTTCTGCCTCACTATACTTGTTTGTCTGGAATGCATGCAAAACAACTGCTTTTCACTGTATCTTATTGCAAGTGACAATATAAACCATTTAACAATTTCTCTCTTACACTGCAGACGTTTGTGGAGTTGAACTGGTTCCACCTGATTGGGATCCTATGTGGCCTGGCCATTTATAATTTCACAGTAGTAGACCTTCACTTTCCACTTGTGCTGTATAAAAAATTGCTGAATGTCCCACCTTCCCTGGAGGACCTGAAAGAGCTGTCCCCCACAGAGGCCAGGTGAGTCCAGTGCTTAAGACTTGCATTCCTAGAGCATGATGTTGCCTGGGACAGAGTGTTTGCTTTGGGCACAGTTTCAGCCTTCAAAAGAAAGTTTCACTTTTTCTTTTGCCCAAATGTAAAATCCAACTTGAGACAGTGGAATTGAGCATTGTGTTAAAAAAATTTAATCGAATCAAATGTGGCTTCAGTATGTTTTGATGTATTTGACAATATTAACTTGTTGCAGTTTGAGGAAACCACAGGAAAGTTTTTGTTTCACCATTGATTCAAGTGATCCTTGTACATTATAATGAAGCATTTTCAGGTAACATATTGATGCACAGCAATCAGACTCGGGACATCTCCAGGCAGTGAATGGGTGCCGTTTATGCGGTTGGTTTTGTCCTCAGTCAGAAAATTTATTAAAAAATCACTTGATAGTGTAACTGTGCCAACAGCATATTGTAATGAACGGCATGAAAAGCACACAAAACTGATGATAAGAAAGAGCAATTACTAAAAGTGGAGAGAGAGAGAGGAAACAAGTTATGATGGTCATAGGAAAGAACATATGTATCTATGTTGGACTACTCCATTTAATAAAATCATGGGATCCCATTTGTACAGTACATAATGGAGCCCATAAGTCAGACACTTATAACCTGGGATGAGCTGTATATACAGTAGTAAATGAAACATCTAAAAGCTGATTTATTTATTCCTTTGTTAACAAGTGATCTGTTTGCGAAGAGGAGCTGAGGCATGGGGTAGATAATCCGTGAATTTACTGAGTGGCAGGCCAGGCTTGAGGGGCCACATGGCCCACTCCTGCTCCAGTATTCTTGCATTCTCCTGTAAATGAACAAAGTTTTAACAGAAACTCAGCAAAAGGCATTTCTGAGGAGGTGGGGGCAAAGGTTAGAGAGATGCAGGACAGCCTTTTAGCATCACACACAAAATGCTGGTGGAACACAGCAGGCCAGGCAGCATCTATAGGGAGAAGCGCTGTCGACGTTTCTGGTTGAAGCCCTTCGTCAGGACTAACTGAAAGGAAAGATAGTAAGAGATTTGAAAGTAGAAGGGGGAGGGGAAAATGCAAAATGATAGGAGAAGACCGGAGGGGGTGGGGTGAAGCTGAGAGCCAGAAAGGTGATTGGCAAAAGTGATACAGAGCTAGAGAAGGGAAAGGATCATGGGACTGGAGGCCTAGGGAGAAAGGAAGGGGGAGGGGAGCACCAGAGGGAGATGGAGAACAGGCAGAGTGATGGGCTGAAAGAGAGAAAAAAAAGGAGGGGGGAGAAAAGCTAAATATATCAGGGACAGGGTAAGAAGGGGAGGAGGGGCATTAACGGAAGTTAGAGAAGTCAATGTTTATGCCATCAGGTTGGAGGCTACCCAGCCGGTATATAAGGTGTTGTTCCTCCAACCTGAGTGTGGCTTCATCTTGATAGTAGAGGAGGCCATGGATAGACATATCAGAATGGGAATGGGAATTTCTTTCTCCCTAGGCCTCCCGTCCCATGATCCTTTCCCTTCTCTAGCTCTGTATCCCTTTTGCCAATCACCTTTCTGGCTCTCAGCTTCATCCCACCCCCTCCAGTCTTCTCCTATCATTTCGCATTTTCCCCTCCCCCTCCTACTTTCAAATCTCTTACTATCTTTCCTTTCAGTTAGTCCTGACGAAGGGTCTCGGCCAGAAACGTCGACAGCGCTTCTCCCTATAGATGCTGCCTGGCCTGCTGTGTTCCACCAGCATTTTGTGTGTGGTGTTTGAATTTCCAGCATCTGCAGATTTCCTCTTGTCAGCCTTTTAGCATGATTTTTTTTTGAAAGTTTGGAAACTCCGGGGTGGAAGTTTCCGAAGTACATGGGATACAGTTTGTAAATAAACAATGAAGAATGTCATATCTAATCAGCATATAATGCTTTAAAAATTCTGGGAGACTTCCCAGCCTTCCGGAAAGCCACATCTGCACCAGGTGCGCCAAGCTGTTGCTCCACAGAGAACGTGTTCAGGAACTGGAGCTGCATCTCGGTGACCTTTGGTTCAGACGGGAAACTGAGAAGGTGATATTGGAAGATAATCAGCCCTTAGCTGCAGGAGGCAGGTAACGGGAAAAGAAATGGGCAGCCGGTGTTGAGTACCGCTGTGGTCATTCCCCTCGATAGTAAGTATACTATGTTGGATACTATTGGGAGGGACAACCTACCAGGGGAAGTTTAGCGACTTGGGTCTCTGGCACTGAAGCTCAGAAGGGAAGGAGGGAGAATAGGACTGCAGTAGTGCCAAGGAATTCTATAGTTAGAGGAGTTGAACTAGATTGTGTGGACACGATAGAGACCCCGGATGGTGTGGTGTCTCCCAGGTGCCAGAGTCAGGCATGTCTCCGGTTGGGTCCACAACATTCTGAAGTGGATGGATGAGCTGTCAGAAGTCATGGTACATATTGACACCAATGACGTAGGTGGGGAATGGGAGGAGGTCCTGAAGAGAGAATTTCGGGATCTAGGTAGAAAGCTGAAAAGAGGACCTCCAGGCTGGAAATCTAAGAATAGGCTGAGGAACTGGTGCAGGGGGCAGGGTTTCAGATTTCTGGATCACCAGGATCTCTCTGGGGAAGGGATGACCTGTACAAAAGGGAAGGGTTACACCTAAACCCGAGGGGTCAAATATTCTTGTATGCAAGTTTACTCAAACTGTTGGGGAGGGCTTAAACTAATCTGGCAGAGGGATGGGAAACTGTGTGATAGGGCTGAAGATGGGGTGGCTGGTGTACAAGTAGAGCTAGTGTGTAGTAAGACTGTCAGGAAGGACAAGCAGATGATAGGGCAAAATTGCAGTCAGTGGGATGAGGTGCATTGTAACAGGGGGACAACATCAAAAAGGGCAATGAATACAGGACTAAAACCATTACATTGGAATCCATGAAGTATATGGAATAAGGTGGATTTTGTGGTGCAATTAGAGATTGGCAGGAATGATGTAGCCATCGCTGAGTCATGGCTGAAAGAAAGTTATAGTTGGGACCTTAACATCTAGGATAGGATGGCATCCGTAATCTCGCGAGACCATGGATCTGTGCATGGAAAGTCTCGAGTGTCCTCTCCAGGGTGCAGGCCTGGGCAAGGTTGTATGGCAGTTGCCCATGCAGCAAGTCTCCCCTCTCCACGCCACTGATGTTGTCCAAAGGAAGGGCAAGGGCCGATACAGCTTCACACCAGTGACGTCGCAGGAGTTGCCAGAGCAAGGTTGAAGACAACATCGGACTGCCTTAGGGGCTCCAGCTCCGGATTTGTCCTCAGGGTTTACTCCCGAAGCTTTTCCCATAAGTGGGTATGGCCGCAAGGCAGCGGAGGTTTGAAATCAGAGTTTTCCCTCTCTTAGATGGACTGCCTTCCCAGGCTGACAACCTCCATCTACCCGATGGATTGTATCAAAAGGGAAAGCAGGTAGGCAGAGGTTGTGGGGTGACTCTTTTGATGAAAATGAGATTTTCCTTAGAAAGAGGTGACATAGGATCGGAAGATGTGGAGTTAAGAAACTCCAAGGGTAAAAAGAACCTGATGGGAATTATATACAGACCTCTGAACAGTAGCCAGAATATGGACTACAAATTACAACAGTAGACAGAAAATGTCCAAAGGATATTTACGGGGTTTTTCAATATGCAGGTAGATTGGGAAAATCTGGTTGATGATGATTTTGGATCCCAAGAGTAGAATGCCTACGAGATGGCTTTTTAGAGCAGCTTGTGGTTGAGCCCACTAAGGGATAAGCTTTTCTGGATCAGGTGTTGTGTACAGAACCAGATTTGTTTAGGGAGCTTAAGATAAAGGAATCCTGAGGAGACTGTGATCACAATATATAGAATTCACCCTGCAGGTTGAGAAAGGTGACGACAAAGTCAAATGTATCCCTAGTCCAGTGGAGTAAAGGAAATTACAGAGATATGAGGCAATTATAAATGTCACTCCAAGAAGGGAGGGAGCCAGAAGAAAGGAAGATTATTGGCCAGTTAGCCTGACCTCAGTGGTTGGGAAGGCTTAACAAGTTAATGTCAATTGTTAAGATGAGATTTTGGGATACTTGGAGGCACATTGTAAAATAGACCCAAGTCAGAATGGTTTCCTAAAAGGAAGATTTTGTCTGACAGATCTGTTGGAATTGCTTGAGGAAATAACAAGCAGAATAGACAAAAGAAAATTGGTGGATGTAGTGAAATTGGATTTTCAGAAGGCCTTTGACAAGGTTCCGCACAAGAGGCTGCTTACCAAGAGAAAAGCCTGTGGTATTACAGGAAAGATTCTAACATGGATAAAACATTAGCTGATTTGCAGGAAGTAGAACGTGGGAATAAAGGGAGCCTTTTCTGATTGGCTGCCAGTGTCCAGTGATCTACAGGGGTGGGTGTTGGGACTGCTTCTTTTTACATTGTGGGGGCAGGGAGTGTTGTAGAAGCAGGGAGGCTGCAGAAGGACTTGGATCAGGAGAATGAGCAAAGAAGTGGCAGATGGAATACAATGTAGGAAAGTGTATGGTCATGCACTTTACTAGAAGGAATAAAAGTGTAGGCTATTTTGTAAGTGGGAAGAAGATTAAAAAATCCAAGGTGCAACAGGACTTGGAAGTCCTCATGCAGGATTCCATTAAGGTCAACTTGCAGTTTGAATTGGTAATGAGGAAGGCAATGTCAGCATTCATTTTGAGAGTAGTGGAATATGAAAAGAAGGATGTAATGCTGAGGCTTTATAAAGCACTGGTGAGGCTTCGCTTGGAGAGTTGTGAACAGGTTTGGGCCCCTTCCCTAAGAAAGGATGTGCTGACGTTCAAAGGAGGTTCACAAAAATGATTCTGGGAATGAAAGTCTTTTCATATGAGGTTTGTTTGATGGCTCTGGGCCTGTACTTGCTGGAACTTAGAAGAATGAGGGGGTCCTCATTGAAGCTTTCAAATGTTGAAAGACTTAATAGAATAAATGTAGAGAGGATATTTCCTATAGTGGGACGGATTAGGACCAGTAGGCACAACCTCAGAATAGAGGGATGTCCATTTGGAATGGAGATGAGGATGAATTTATTTAGCCAGAGGGCAGTGAATCTGTGAAATTCATGGGTGGCTGTGGAGACCAGGTCATTGGGTAGATTTACGACAGAGGTAGATAGACTCTTGGTAAGTCAGGGCGGGGAAGGTTACAGGAAGAAGGAGAACAGGGGTGAGAGGGAAATGGATCAGCTATGATTAAATGGCTGAGGATTCTCAATGGGCTGAGTAGCCTAATTCTGCTCCAATGTGATAGTCTAATAAAGGGAGTCAGCCACTTTGGACTGAGATGAGATGTCTTCACTGCGAGTGTAGTGACTTGCTTCCCAAGGACCTTCGAGGCTGACTTATTAGAATTTTGATGATTAACAGAACTGAGAGAGATGCGCTAGTGCAGATAGATTATCTGCTATGAGTTTACTGAGTAGTGGAGAAAACACAAGGGGTAAATACTGTTTTTCTGCTCCCACTTTCTTATTCAGAATTAGTCCACGTCCTCCTTGCTGTCCCAAGAAAACAGTACATAAGGGCTGAAAACTTGTTACCAAAGCATTCTTCTTTAAAGCAGATCACACTGAGTTCTTTCTGCCTCGCATTTGCTTGACCTAAGCACCAAAATATACTCTAGCAAGGTTTACATGGAGTATGTAATGAATTTCACAAATCTATTCAGATTAGTCTTTTAATCAGATAACTTTTCTTTAAGGAGCTTGCAGGAACTGTTGGATTACCCCGGTGATGATGTTGAGGAAACTTTCTGTCTCACATTTGCGGTAAGAGCTGGGGAAGATGGATCAAATGGTGGGAGTTTAACTGGGTGTTGCTTGCTTGCTTTAATTTCCCTTGTCAATATTTCTGAAGTTTAGCTAGCCAGTCAGATTGCATATATACAGAACCATTGAGCCCTGCTGAGTCTTTGTAGAGCAATCAAAACATCCTATTACCAGCTTTTTCAACACAGCTTTGCCATACTTTCTCCCATAGTTTTCTGTCCAATTTCCTCTTCAATTTATTGAATTTTCTTCCACTATCCTGGCCGTCAGTGAATTCTAGATCATACTAAGTGTGAAGTTTTTTTCTATTATCAGACTGAGCTGTTTTGCCAGCCATCTTAGGTCAGTGTCTTCAGGTTCTCAATCCTTCTGCCAGCAGAGACAATTTGTCCTTGTACACTTTATTTTCATATATTTTTGGAGGCCTTATCAAATGGCTTTCAACCACCACCCCCTTTCCAATTTATTAGATCTGCCATTTACCTGGCATTGGGCTCATACCAGTAGGAAAATGAAAAGATTCTTCGGTAACTTGTTGGGTGATCCTTGGTCTTCAGCCATGTTTAATTCTTTTGTAACTAATGATCAACAGTGTTGAAAGAACATGGTTGAGGATGATGGTGGTGTCAAAATAATGCTCCACTTTTCTTTCCCTGAGTTTTGCCCAAAGCAATACAGGTTTGCTCTTTGAACATCTATAAAAAAATATACAAACCGCATTTCCAGAAAAGTTGGGATATTTTCCAAAATGCAATAAAAACAAAAATCTGTGATATGTTAATTCACATGAACCTTTATTTAACTGACAAAAGTACAAAGAAAAGATTTTCAAAAGTTTTACTGACTAACTTAATTGTATTTTGTAAATATACACAAATTTAGAATTTGATGGCTGCAATACACTCAACAAAAGTTGGGACAGAGTTAAAATAAGATTGAAAAGTGCACAGAATATTCAAGTAACACTGGTTTGGAAGACTCCACATTAAGCAGGCTAATTGGTAGCAGGTGAGGTATCATGACTGGGTATAAAAGTAGCGTCCATCAAAGGCTCAGTCTTCGCAAGCAAGGATGGGTCGTGGCTCACCCCTTTGTGCCAAAATTCGTGAGAGAATTGTTAGTCAGTTCAAAAGGAACATTTCCCAATGCAAGATTGCAGAGAATTTAGGTCTTTCAACATCTATAGTACATAATATTGTGAAAAGATTCATAGAATGCAGAGACATCTCAGTGCGTAAAGGGCAAGGTCGGAAACCACTGTTGAATGCGCGTGATCTTGGAGCCCTCAGGTGGCACTGCCTAAGAAACCATCATGCTACTGTGACAATTATAGCCACCTGGGCTCGGGAGTACTTCGGAAAACCATTGTTACTTAACACAGTCTATCGCTGCATCCAGAAATGCAACTTGAAACTGTATTACGCAAGGAGGAAGCCATACATCAACTCTATGCAGAAACGCCGGCGAGTTCTCTGGGCCCGAGCTCATCTCAGATGGACCAAAAGACTGTGGAACCGTGTGCTGTGGTCAGATGAGTCCACATTTCAGCTAGTTTTCGGAGAAAACGGGCGTTGAGTTCTCCGTGCCAAAGATGAAAACGACCATCCTGATTGTTATCAGCGAAAGGTGCAAAAGCCAGCATCTGTGATGGTATGGGGGTGCATCAGTGCCCACAGCATGGGTGAGTTGCATGTATGTGAAGGTACTATTGACTCTGAGGCATATATTAGGATTTTAGAGAGACATATGTTGCCATCAAGGCAACGTCTCTTCCCAGGACGTCCATGCTTATTTCAACAGGACAATGCCAGACCACATTCTGCATGGGCTACAACAACGTGGCTTTGTAGACACAGAGTGCGTGTGCTTGACTGACCTGCTGCCAGTCCAGATCTATCTCCTATTGAAAATGTATGGCGCATCATGAAGAGGAGAATCAGACAATGGAGACCACGGACTGTTGAGCAGCTGAAGTCTTATATCAAGCAAGAATGGACAAAATTTCCAATTGCAAATCTACTACAATTAGTATCCTCAGTTCCAAAACGATTAAAAATTGTTATTAAAAGGAAAGGTGATGTAACACAATGGTAAACATGTCTCTGTCCCAACTTTTGTTGAGTGTGTTGCAGCCATCAAATTCTAAATTTGTGTATATTTACAAAATACAATTAAGTAGGTCAGTAGAACTATTGAAAATCTTTTCTTTGTGCTTTTGTCAGTTAAATAAAGGTTCACGTGAATTAACATATCACAGATTTTTGTTTTTATTGCATTTTGGAAAATATCCCAACTTTTCTGGAAATGGGGTTTGTACGTGTATATATATATAATATATATATATATAGTAACATTTCTCACTTGGTGAATAATTTTAATTCCTATGAGTTCAGTTAAGATCTGGGAGGTTGAAAAGCCAGTTGCCCGAACCTAACTGGCTATTAGCTTCAGCATCAAATTGGAGGAGAAACGTTCAAACCTTGCTTTCCTAAGATCAGCCTCCATAATACCCTTCTGGTTTCTGTAAAATATGAGTTGAGATTGTGCAGGCCTAGTTAGCTGATCCCAGAGGTGTTGGTCAGGGTAATGAGAAAAGACTGAAAAAGGATGGACTTTTAACAAGAAAACTATACATTTGAGAGATAAACTGTGAGACAGAAAGGGAGGTGGTATTTCAGAGTGTCACCTAAAATTAAATAGTGTACTTACAGGTGCACTCTGGAGTCAAAGTGAAGGTTAGGACTGATTTAAAGGAAGTTTTACATGCAGTGAGATCAAACTCAAGAATGAATTTTAGGACAGTGGAGGTAAAGTCAGTGGATAATTTAATAAAGAACTGAAGGCTACAATGGTAGAATAAGGATCTTAGAAACTTTTTTTATTATTCAGAGACAAAGCCAGCATTTAAAGCAGATTGCAGTTGTTGAGGAGATGGTGGTAACGTGTTCTTGAGGTTCTATGGTCCAAGTGGTGAAGGTTCTTCCATAGGAACAGTGGGGACAGATGTTCAAGATTTTGACCCGGTGATGATGAAAGAATGATGGCATGGTTACTTCCCATTTAGGATGTTACCTGACTTGGAGGAGAACTTGAAGATGGCAAAATTCCGACAATTCTGTTTCTCTTGTATCTTGAATGTAGGAGTTCCTGGTTTGAGAGGCTGTTGTATCCATTTTTCTGGATAGAGTTAATACAATATCTTTTCTCACTCACTGTTCGATTGGTCTTGAGGAATAAGATGTGGTCACATTACACAGCGTCTTATAAACACAGAGGAGCAGACTGAGAATCAGTGTCTGTGGTTTTACCATTCTCTACACCGGTTTTAACTAACTTCTTCTTTTCTCCTTGGATTGGTCAGACTCTTCGAGAAAACTACGGAGTTACAGAGCTGCAGGAATTGGTTCCAGGAGGTAAAAGTCTACCCGTGAAGAAAGAGAACAGGTGAGTCTGCCACGGTGTTTGGAGAGTTCTGTTGGAGCGATGAATTGTGGAACTTCGCTACTTTCTGGGTGAAATAACAAACGCTCTGCCCCATATGACCAAATATACAAATGAAACTGGGTGAAATAACACTGGACAACAAAGATTTTGCTTCTTGAATAGTGTCTCTTGTAGATTTTGGACTACTGATCATGATCACATGTTACTGATCACCATGAAATTTCCCTATCATGCACCGTTTTTGGTGATTGTTTATATTTGTTATTTCAATTCATAATTCAAGCAAATTAAAATGTTGCCCACAATGTAAGTTTTCTACATTGTCCAGGCATGCCAGCGCATACTTAGAGAGGGTGGATGCTGCATGGCAGGACAGGTTTCAGAAAGGCTATAAAACCATCATGCACATACCATTCTATGCATTGTGTTTATATATTTAGCAGTTTGCAATCGTGTTCATGCTAATGCTCCATGCGCACAGCATTTTGTGTGTACTCATTATACTAAAATAAATGCATTCTCAGGAGTATGTGTGATCGCAAAATGTCTTGACAGTGTTGCAACAGCCTCAATACTTTCTGTTATATTTGTGGTGAGTATGTGCTTAGATCTCAAAGATGGAGCATGATTCCTCTTATTAAAAAAGCCTCAGCTCTATTTTAGGTGTAAAATTGGCAACCAAGGGAAAGCCTGGGCCTCTCTCATTTGTTACATTCCCGTTTAGACTTCTTCCCTGCTAATCCTGGCGCTGTCAGTGCCGAATGCGGTGGAAGGTTTCACCAGGTCAGTGCGGTCAGTGGAGAAATGTTATCAGGGCAAATGGAATCCATCAGTGCTGGCTAGTTATTGTTGGACAGTTAAGAGAGAAGCCTCAGACACAGAATACAAATCAAAATCATCAGCAAAGTCTTTTTAGCTTAGTTGAACTAACCATCAGCACCGTTATCCAATTAAACACATTATATTCAGTAGAACAAACACGAGGAAATCTGCAGATGCTGGAAATTCAAACAACACACACAAAATGCTGGTGGAACACAGCAGGCCAGGCAGCATCTATAGGGAGAAGCACTGTCGACGTTTCGGGCCGAGACCCTTCATCAGGACTAACTGAAAGGAAAGATAGTAAGAGATTTGAAAGTAGTGGGGGGAGGGGGAAATGCAAAATGATAGGAGAAGATCGGAGGGGGTGGGATGAAGCTGAGAGCTGGAAAAGTGATTGGCAAAAGTGATAGAAAGCTGGAGAAGGAAAAGGATCATGGGACGGGAGGCCTCGGGAGAAAGAAAGGGGGAGGGGAGCACCTGAGGGAGATGGAGAACAGGCAGAGTGATGGGCAGAGAGAGAGAAAAAAACAAACAACTAAATATGTCAGGGATGGGGTAAGAAGGGGAGGAGGGGCATTAATGGAAGTTAGAGAAGTCAATGTTCATGCCATCAGGTTGGAGGCTACCCAGCCGGTATATAAGGTGTTGTTCCTCCAACCTGAGTGTGGCTTCATTTTGACAGTAGAGGAGGCCATGGATAGACATATCAGAATGGGAATGGGACGTGGAATTAAAATGTGTGGCCACTGGGAGATCCTGCTTTCTCTGGCGGACAGAGCGTAGGTGTTCAGCGACACGGTCTCCCAGTCTGCGTCGGGTCTCACCAATATATAAAAGGCCACACCTGGAGCACCGGATGCAGTATACCACACCAGCCGACTCACAGGTGAACTGTCTGGGACTAGTCCTTCCAGGTGAGGCGACACTTCACCTGTGAGTCGGCTGGTGTGTTATACTGCGTCCGGTGCTCCAGGTGTGGCCTTTTATATATTGGCGAGACCCGACGCAGACTGGGAGACCGTGTCGCTGAACACCTACGCTCTGTCCGCCAGAGAAAGCAGGATCTCCCAGTGGCCACACATTTTAATTCCACGTCCCATTCTCATTCTGATATGTCTATCCATGGCCTCCTCTACTGTCAAGATGAAGCCACACTCAGGTTGGAGGAACAACACCTTATATACCGGCTGGGTAGCCTCCAACCTGATGGCATGAACATTGATTTCTCTAACTTCCGTTAATGCCCCTCCTCCCCTTCTTACCCCATCCCTGACATATTTAGTTGTTTGCCTGTTCTCCATCTCCCTCTGGTGCTCCCCCCCTCCTTTCTTTCTCCTGAGGCCTCCCGTCCCATGATCCTTTCCCTTCTCCAGCTCTGTATCACTTTCGCCAATCACCTTTCCAGCTCTTAGCTTCATCCCACCCCCTCCGGTCTTCTCCTATCATTTCGCATTTCTCCCTCCCCCCACTACTTTCAAATTTCTTAGTATTTTTCCTTTCCGTTAGTCCTGATGAAGGGTCTCGGCCCAAAATGTCGACAGTGCTTCTCCTTATAGATGCTGCCTGGCCTGCTGTGTTCCACCAGCATTTTGTGTGTGATATTCAATAGAAGCTAATTCCTTGTTTCCTCAAATTCTGACGTGGTACATGTAATCTGAAATGATATTTGTGTTTAGCTTCAAACGGTCCATCATAACCACAAAACAATTCAGAGGAAGCAACACTTTTGGGGAAAAAAAATTATTGTCCAGTGAAATGGCTGAGTAGGCTGAGTCTGCTGGTAAGGAAACTGAGGGAGGACTTGCGGGAAATCTTTAACCTTATGATGGAACATTTTCACTTGTTGGAGAGTATGAGAATAAATTATAGAAACAAAGTTGACACCAATAAATCAAAACTAAAAATGCTGAACGCGACTTGGCAGGTGAGGAAGCATCTGTGGAAAGAAAAACAGTTAATGTTTTCCAGTCCAGGATCCTTCATCAGAATGTTGGCATGAAGTGGAGGGACAAGATAGGAGGTGCATCTCCTTCCATCAGTACCAGAGCGGAGTGCAGAATGGGTCTGCAAAGTGCTGCACTTCAGATACATTTAGACAAACACTTAAAGAGGCAACACTTAAGGTTATGTTTGTATGTAATCTGCAGTTTTATGATTTTTCCCAGTACTGTGGTGGGGATGTGCAACTTGCCATCAGCACAAATACATTTAAGGGGAAGCTGTAAAAGTATATTAAGGAGATAGTAAAGATGGGTTTGACTGGATCGTGCTGATTTTTAAGCGGTTGTCTGTAACGTATTAAACTGAGCATCTGGATGCACTTTGTATCTGGCCCCTCTGTTTGATGCCAACCTTAGCTGGGACATTTCAGCCCTGATGCAGGCTTTTGACCCACAACGTTAACAATTCTTGCCCCCACATATGCTGTTTGATCTGCTGAGTTACTTCAGCAGGTTGTTCTTTGCTCACTTTTAATCCTTGTTGGTAACTTCTGTTGGCCCTCAGGAAGGAATTTGTTCAAGCCTACGTGGAGTACATCTTCAACACCTCTGTCCAGGAGCTATTCTCAGCTTTTTCCAGTGGTTTTCTAAAGGTCTGTGGAGGGAAGGTTCTGCAACTCTTCCAACCCAGTGAGCTGATGGCCATGGTGGTAGGAAACACCAGCTACAACTGGAAAGAGCTGGAGATGGTAAGAATTTTCAATGAGCACAGAGGCTAGTTCCCTTCTCTGGTACTTCATAGAATGTCCCTATGCACACACCAACCTCGAGCAAAGAGCAGAGGGGGGAGAGCAGAGCTGAGATTGTTTATGTATTGACATACAGCATGGAGTAGGCCCTTCTGGCCTTTTGAGCCCTGCCGCCCAGCAACTCCTGACTTAACCCTAGCCTAATTACGGAACAATTTACAATAACTTATTAACCGACCAACTGGTACTCCTTTAGATGGTGGGCAGAAACCAGAGCACCAGGAAGAAACCCATGCGGTCACAGGGAGAACGTATAAACTCCTTATAGGTAACGGCAGGAATTTTTATTAAGGAGGAGTTCACTTTGGGAATGTAGAAGTTATTGTCAGGCTCAGCAATGGCTAGTTCTTTCAAGAAATGGAATTCCCAGTTGAAAATGAGCACAAGGAAAGAATTGAAACCAAAGTACTATGGACATTGCAGTAGAAACTCTGTTCCTTTACATAGAAAGAGGTACATGAATATAACCTCGCACAAACAGGTCAAGCAAGGGAAGGCCTCCAGAAAAGTCAAACAGAGTGGAACGAGCAGTCATTTTGCACTCCGTTCAAGAAAGCCAGATTTTAAAACCTCTTGGTGCGGAAAAAGCAGACTCCGAACCGACAGACTGCGTCTGCTAAAAAATTTAGAGTCTTTATGTAAAAAAAATACTGCTCATTCTGTTTTGGTTTTTAGTTCATGTGGTGTTATTGATCAACCACTAGAGGGTAATAGAGAGCTTTATGGGACAATAAAAGGTGTCAAGGGCAAGAATTAACCTTGAAGGGAAATGCGATTATTTTAAATTAGATGTTCCAAACCACTTAATATTTGATGTACACTTAGTTTATTATTTTATAATGTATCTGTTTAACAGCAACAAATAGTCACAATCCACTGTATGTGTGATAGTACATGTGTTTTTGCATGTGTTTGTGATACGTGCATCTGCGAATGCGTGTGTGTGCGTGACTAAGGATGTGTGTGTGTGAGAGAGAGAAAGAAATATATGTTTATTATTGTGTACTTATGCAATAATGTATTTACTGCAACAGATATTCCAGGGTAATTTGCAATGCTATTACCAAACAAAATGTGTCAGACCACAAAGAGACAGTAGTGCAGAGAACCAAAAGGGCTTTACGGAGTATTTTAAAAAGAGTGAATTTCAGAGCTTAGGTCTTGTTGTGCGTGCAGCCATCCAGTGCTGGGTGACATGTTAAATGGTAAGTTCTGTCAATTATGGCTTTGTCTTCAACTGAAAACTAAAATTGATGGATTGCCAATACCTGGTATAGTTAGAAGAACAGGAGGGGATTGCAGAGGTGAGGAACTGTGGAGGATGAGAATTTTAATGGGCCAAATGGTCTAGTTCTGTTTCTATGTTTAATGGTCTTATGAACTTAATATGAAGTTGCCAGTCAACCAGGTCCTAGTGGAGGTCACCAATCAGGGATGATGGATAAATGAGACAGTATAAGTTTTAGGCGACTTGAAAATTAGAGAGGGTGTAATGCTGGCGAGAAGAGAATTTGGATATTCAATTCTAGAGGTAACGGCCTGATTAAGGGTTTCAACAGCAGCATACCTGTATGCTTACTGCTACTTACCTGTATGTGAGTACTGTATGCGTGAACTTGTATGTATGTGTCTCTATAATTGTGTGTGTGTGTGTGTGTGTGAGATTGTGGATGTTTGCCTATGAGTGTGACAGTGTGTGTCTCTGTATGGGCACTAAAGATCCTGGAACTGTACAATTTATTCACAAAATGCTTTGTTTTAATGAATTGTTTTCTCTTGCTAGAGTGCAATATACAAAGCTGATTACCATCCTGCACATCCGACTATAAAATTATTTTGGGAAGTTTTCCATGAGTTTCCGTTGGAAAAAAAGAAGCTTTTTCTGTGTAAGTATAGATGTAAACACGATCTTGCTGGGTATTGACTATCTCATTGCAACTATGGCATTTTTGATAGTTGAACAACGGTTGAACAATTGGGAAGCTAGGATTTTCTTCCCACATTGGAATATACCTTTCCTGTCCAATCAGGCAGTTCCAAGGTGCTGAATTCATGTGACTTGGCTTAACTCCCAAAGCTATTGAGGCAGATAAAAATAGAAAACATAGGAAAGACTCAGTAGATCAGTCACATCCGTGGAAAGAGAAATAGAGTTAATTTTTCAGTTCCAGAATCATTTATCAGAATTGAGAAACCTTTTTCTTGTGTTTTCTGTTTTCGCTCCAGGTTTCCGGCATCTGAAGTTTTTGTTTTATTATGATTTAGATGTCTTGGAGTCCCTGGAACCTCCAGGTTCATGATCTAGCATTAGTAAAGTCCTTTGACTCTCTAGTTAGGACATGTTAAAGCTATACAAGATGTTGGTGAGCCCGCACTTAATTATTTTGAGCAATTCTGGTCACCTAGCTACAGGACAGATGCTCGTAAGCTGGAAGGGACGTAGAAAGGATTTGCAAGGGTGTTGCTTGGGACTGGAGGGCTTGGGTTAAAGGGGAATCTGCTTTGACTGGGGCTGTTTCCTCAGAAGCACAGGATAATGAGTGACCTTATAAAACTATATAAAATGTGAGCGACATATATAAGGTAAATAGTCACAGTTCTTCTTCTAGAGAAGGGAAATCTAAAACTAGATGTGCGGGTTTCAGGTGCGAGGGGAAAAATTATGGGAACTTGAGGGGCAAGTTTTTAAGATGCAGAAAATACTGAATGAGTTTCCAGAGCGAGTGATAGAGGTGGTACTATAACAAGGTTTAAAGTACATTTAGACAGGTACTTGGATAGAAAAGGCTTAATGGCATAAGAGCCAAAAGCAGGCAGTGGGATTAGGTCAGGTGGGCATCGTGGACAAGTTGGGCTTGTATGAATCATGTGCAATCATGTGGAAAGCTCTAAACTACCTTCACCTAGGCCAGTTCCTTTCTGTGACCCTGCACCATAGAAAGCATCTAATATGGGAGCATCACAGCTTGGCAACTGCTCTGCGTTAGACTGAAGGGAACTGCAACGAGTTGTGGACACAGCTCTGCACGTCTTGAAAGCCAACCTCCCCTACATGGACTGTGTCTACGTTTCTTATACTTCTGTGAGATTATTGTACAGATGTCCTTGTATGATAAGGTGGACACTTGACCACAGTCTATCTCACCATGGTCTTGCACCTTGTCGTCTGCATGCACTGCACTTTTTTCAGTGACAGTAACATCCTGTTAAGACTTTTCCCTTGTACTTCCTCAATGCGTTGATGTGATGAATGGCATGTAAAATAATTTTTTCACAGTACCTCAGTGCATGTGATAAAAATACACAAGTCGCCAGCACAAGAAATTCTGCAGATGCTGGAAATCACTAATTCCCAGTCTTTCTCTAAATAGCCTGATGAATGCTGAAGATGTAATGGAAGGTGCCCTTACACTACTGGCCATCTTTTCTCATAGATTTTTTGCATATTGGAGCATGATTTTATTTGTTTCCCTGTTCACAGGTGCTGTCTGACCTGCATTCTCTTCATATTTCAGATCTCCAGCACCTGTGTTATTTATGTTTTAATCACCAGTCGGTCAGTTCTGCTGTGCATAATTGACAAAAATTATTTATGAAGATCCATCTCCTTGCTATCGTTTTAAAACTGTAATTTTGTCTTTCCCAAATGTCATGGTTTTAAGCTGTGTTATCTCTTAACGTTCAATTCTCACAGCAGCCTGTCCTTAGGTTTATCTTAAAGCACTTTACAGTGAGGTAACTGTTGGAACTGTATTCTCTGAAGCAAGCACAGTGACCAATTCCTTACAAACAGCAGTGTAAGAATCTTATTTTGTTCTCTTGATGCTTACTGGGTGTTGTCCTGGATTAGGGGTGTGAGGACTTTACATCCACCTGGAACTTCAGGTCTGCTGGGATATCTGGGCTCAGGTCTTTGAAATGTGTCATGAGGCAGAGGGAGATGGATGATGTCAGAACACTTCAGCCCTCTGACTTGTAGCTGTGCTTGTCACCTACCTTTATGATCCCTGGAAGGAAAGACTTAATGTATCAGGAACGTTTGATGTCTTTGGACCTGTAACTGGATGGAGTTCAGAAAGTGATGGGGTGAGCGCATTGAAACTTAACAAATGCCAAAGGTCCTGGATAGAGCAGACTTCCTGAGAATATTTCCATTAGGAGAGCCTAGGATCTGAGGGCAGAGCCTCAGAATAGAACTTAGAACTGTGATGAGGAGGAACTTTTTCAACCAGAGGGTGATGAATCTGCAGAATTTGTTACTACAGAGAGATGTGGGGGCCAAGTCATTGGGTATATTTAAGGCAAAGGTTGATTAGTAAGGTGAGAGCTAGTGTGTTACAGAGAGAGGTTGGGAGAGTGGGGTTGAAAACAATGAGTCCTGATTTAATGATGGAGCAAACTTGATAGGCTACACTGTCTTATTTTATGGTCTTTTGCATCCAATGGTCTTATGGATGTCTCTTTCTTCCTGTAGTGTTTCTGACTGGCAGTGACCGCATTCCCATTTATGGAATGGCAAGTATCCGGATGACCATTCAGCCAACAGCTGGAGGAGACCGCTACCTCCCGGTGGCTCACACCTGCTACAACCTCCTGGATCTCCCCAAGTACCAGAGTAAAGCAATACTGAGCAGCAAACTCACTCAGGCCATAGACCATCATGAGGGTTTTAGCTTGGTATGAGAGGAGTTCATTATTTTCCTGTTCTGTACAAGGGTATATATCGATTCAATAAGCACTTTATTATTAGAGACTATTTTGCAAAATTCAGTCTCATTCCTTCTTGTTTTAAAAGATTATTTTATAATATCATCATTTGGCTGTAAGGGTATGTTTAAAACACCTTTTTTTTCAATGCTGCAGAGTACATACTTTGAGCATTAATTTCAGTTGGAACGTTGCCAGTTTTACTCGATGTATGGAATGTGGAGAATTGATTGGATGTTTGGCTTGTCAGTCTCACAAGTTTTAATGATGCTTCCTTGAGTTGTTGGACTCTCTAAATGGTACACAACCAAAGAATGGCCTTGAATGTTAATGGCGCTTGCCTACTTTTTTTGAAAATCTGAACACTTGCTACAAGTCAAAAGTGCAGTTGGTGATGGCCAAACTATACAGAAAGCAAGAGTTACACAGTGGTTCAGACAACATCTATGGAGGGAAATGGACAATGGACGTTTCAGGTTGAGACCTTTCATCCAGATCGAGAGATAGAGAACAGGCTGCCATGCAACTCAAAATGTCGACTGTCCATTTCCCTTCACAGGTGCTGCCTTACCTGCTGAGTTCTTCCAACTTTTTGTGTGTTGCTCCAGATTCCAGCATCTGCAGCCTCTCCTTTTTAAAAGTGGCACAAATATAGGTGCCCTGGGACCATACCTGATAACTACTGCGAGGTAGGCCCTTTGTATATGGACTTAAGTGCACTTTTGAGGTGGACAGAGAATGAGGCTGACTTGAGCCGGTGCAGAGGCCTCTGGATGTTACCGTCAACAGCTTGGTTAGGTAAAGGCTGGCCTGACTGTGAAGGAAGAGAGAACTGCCTGACCCTCGCATACAGTGCCACTGCTTCCATGGCCCTGCTCATCACCGATATGCAACTTCATAACCCCGAGCTCCTGCTCCTTTGCTGAGTATCTGTCATGTCTTAGAGCAGTGTGGCTCATTTGAATGTGATTGTCGCCCCAGTCTCGAGACCGCCTCGGACCCACCTTCCCAGGCCGCAGGGTAGCTGTAGGGTAGTAGACACGCAAAATCTGGACTTGGGTGCTGGTGGTTCCAGGAGTGGGGTGCCGGGATGTCTCAGGGAGTTACAGCCTCTCACCTCTGCACCACACCTAGTGCCAGGGCAGAGAGTGATGAAGAAAATGCACGAAAAGCGGTGGGTTTCCGCTCCCCTGTATCACCTCAGTTTCTTGTAGCCACACACTGCACTCGGTCTCCAAGAACCAATTCCATTCCCCATGTACTGCACCAGACCATCAAAAGATTACTCATCATTGCATTTAAAAGTGCAGCTTTTAACTAAGCGCTGTGGAATTCTTAATTATAAAGGGAAAATATCTGTATGTGAACACAATATAATAAGCTGCCTTTATTCGGTTTTCATGGTGTAACAAATGCTTTTTGAGTACAACGTAATAGCTGCATTAAGAGCATGTTTGGAACTCTGTCCTATATTACAATGAAATAGTATCTGATGCAGCTAATTACAGCCTCACTGAAATCTTTGCAAAGTATGTTCAGTGTTTGTACAGATCTTTTAGTTAGAGAGGACTTCAGTAGAATTGTGACTTATTTCTGTCTTTCATGACCAGACTAGTTACTGTTTCTTTCTACTTTCTGATTTTCCACAAGATAAAGCTCCTGATTAAAATCCGGCTGTCGGTGTGTACTTATTTTTAACTATGTCAGACTTTTTAAACAATAAATAAAGCCAAAAGGTTTGTTGCTCGGTTTTCTAAATGTATTTCTCCTGTTGGATTTTCATTTTCCTTGGAAGTGTTTCATCAACAAGTCAAGGTGCAAGAACTCATAGCATATTCAGATGAGAGTGATTCTGTTCCCAATTCAAAGTCACGTGTGTTGACATTGTATTTCTATGTCAACGTCTTGTTATGGAAACTGCTCATGGAATGTGATGTTGCAATTACAGCCTTCTACCACAGGGGGATCTGTGGCACCACTGC
Source organism: Hemitrygon akajei (assembly GCF_048418815.1). Taxonomy (NCBI): domain Eukaryota; kingdom Metazoa; phylum Chordata; class Chondrichthyes; order Myliobatiformes; family Dasyatidae; genus Hemitrygon; species Hemitrygon akajei. The sequence goes on along the minus strand of NC_133127.1, from coordinate 45,602,672 downwards.
TGATGGAGGATGTAAGTAAGTACCCGTGAGACCATTACCTCTGTGTTTTATTGGGACTCTTGCTATTGGTATATTGGTTGCCTTTCAGTTGATACTAAGTATTTTAGGTCCTCCTGATAGGCAAGATGTTTTAAACCCAATTAGAATACATGGAGTAGTTCTTTGAATAGTATTTCACAGGGTGGGGGACAGTTATTTGTAGTCCATTCCTAATAGCCCCTAGGCTGAATGGCATGTTTTGTCATTTGGCAGACAACTGAATAGGCCCACTACATGATGTTTGGAGTCACAAACAGGCCAACGCACATAGGAACCATGGCTTTCTTCCACTAGACGAGCAATTTAGATTGGTTTGCTTCAAAAATCTGGTAATTAAATTGAGTAATGCAGCAGACCACAGGTCCTTTTGCCCACTGTTTCTGTGCCAACTATCAGGCATTCATTTCAACCAAATCCACTTTTCTTCCCACATACCCCTCAAATGCAATCCCTAGATCCAACCTTGAGTCGGTTTACAGCAGTCGTTAACCTACCAACACGGACTTCTTTGAGATGCAAGGGAAAAACCAAGCACCCAAGGGAAACACACTTTCACAGGGAGAATGTGCAAACTCCACCCAGGCAACACTGGAGATCAGCATCAAACCTGGAGTTGTGAAGCAGCAGATGTACAGATCAGTGCCACTTTTCTGATACATTCATTTACTTGAATTTAAACAGTGCTATTTGAACTTGCATGTGTATGTCACTGGTTTAGGTGTCTGGGTTACCGGTGGCACGACCACAGAGCTACTACAGAGCCCAACGTGGTGCTAAGCTATAGGGAGGTTAAGTCTCGAGTTTCTCTGCTATCCTTGGTGAGTAATCATTAACTTACAAATTCCATCCCTTCAGTATGCTTAGAAACTAATCACAGCTTGATGCTATAGGAGAGGCAAGCTCCACCAGTATTCATTCAGCTCCTGGTTGCCACCTGCTGACATTTGGTGCATAATGTAGAATTTTTCAGCTGGTTGGGCAGCATCGGTGAAAAGCAAAATAGTCCACATTCCTACCATCCTTCATCAGTGAATTCCAACTTCATTATTTGGGATATTGAGTTAAAGAGCTACAAAGGAACTGGAGTTCCATAACACTAGGGTTAGACCACATACTGTGTTCAGTTCTGGGCACTCGTTATAGAAAGGATGTGGAAGCTTTAGAGAGGGTTTAGGGGAGATTTACCAGGATGCTGCACGGATTAGAGTACCTATCTTACGAGGAAAGGTTAAACAGGGTCAGATTTTTCTCTTTCGAGCGACAGAAGATGAAAGTCAACGATAAAGATGTTGAGCGGTATAGATCGAGTGGATATCCAGCACCTTTTTGCCTCAGGGCAGCAATGGCTAATACCAGAACCCATGTGTTTTAAGGTGAGTGGAGGAAAGTTTAGAGGAGATATCAGGGTTTTTTTTAAAAGAGTGGTGGCTGCTTGGAATGCACTCCCAGGGGAGATGTTAGAAACCAGATAACACAGGGACATCGAAGAGAATCTTAGGTACTTGGATGTAAGAAAATTGGAGGGCAACATACAAAATGCTGGAGGGTCTCAGCATGTCAGGCAACATAGGTGTTAAGTTGATCACGAAGTACATTTATATACATGAGCACATTGTATGCCTAAGGGTTTGTACCGTGTTGTACTATTCTATATTCAAAGTTAAAGGCTGACAGACCCAAAACACCAATTTCTCTTTCCACAGGCGCTGCTTGACCTGCTGAGATTTTCTGTTTTCATTGTTTGATTTCAACATTTGCAGCTTTATTTTCAATAGGTGGATTTTGTTTAGATAGAAGTGCAGAATAAGAGTATGATTATGCATAGCAGGACTCGAGTCAACTTGATGACTTGTTGCAAGTGACACTCAGGTGGAGTGGGGTTGGAACTATATTAGAAAATTATAAAGTTTTTGAGAAGAACAGGCCCTTCAGCCCAACAAAGCTTGTCAAATTTCTATTCAATAGGGATTGATCCAAATTTACAATTGAGATATAGTTACCGTGATTAAGAGATATTTGAACAGGTAAGGTATGGAGGGCAAGGTCTAAATGTTGACAAATGGATTTATTTATAAATTGGCAAAATGATGGGCTAATGGGTGTACAATGCTGTCATTCTATGAGTAAAGTGCAAGATACTCAGATGAATTGGAAATCTGAAGGGATAGTATGTTAGCATTTTCTGAGTTCTTTAAGAGCTCATAATTTTCTTTGCCATTCTGTTCTTGCTATAAATCAGACACAACAATTTATTTGCAGCAAAAATATTATATTTTTTGTTATATAAAATACAATCACTTTCATGTACAAAAATGTACATATCCATAGTTTTCCATTCTCAATGTCTACATTCAAAGATCAACTTTAACACCGGCAAAGTCGGTTTCTTAATGTTTCTTCCCATAAGCACTGACCCAGTGCCAAGGGCATCTTGCAGACTGGGACAGTCTTTCAGTGAGTTGAGTGAACACAAACACACGGACACACAACAGCTTAAGTCAGAAAAGTTGAGCCAGAGAGACCAACAGAAGCATGCAAAGGCCATGGTCAGAGTACAAGGATGTTAACAATCACAATTCAGTCTTACGTTTAATGTGAGCCGAGTCCAAAATGTTACCACATCTCCAGTTTATATTAACCCAGGGCTGAATTTGATTGCTTTTTCACAGTGTGCTACTTAAAATGGTTCTTCAGAAAATCCTCCAACACTGCAAGCTTTAAGTCAACTGTTGCAATTTAAATGATGACTGAGTGTGTACTTGATTAACAGAACTTCCTGCAGGTTTTTCTCCCTTTAGCCTGTGGCCTAAGGAAGCTCAACAGGTTTGAATGGCTTCTTCTGACTTACGCATAACCTTTTGATGATATTTAAAGCTACAGCCCCCACATTAAGAAAATCCTTTCCCATGCACGTCTTCTCTTTTCCTACCTTTATAATTTCTTTTGTCCATTTATAACAGGAACTCGTAGAGTTTATACCCCTTTCTGTGTGCTGGTGGGATGTCATAGTTTCAGCATTTTACTAAGAGTTTCAGCAATGCCTTGTAATCACAGTTAATGAAAATAATATTAAAGTTGGGGAATAATGTAAAGCTGCAAATGTGGGACAGAATTGCATTCACACTTCATTTATTCAGTTATCTGCTCTCGCGAACCCCACTTTAAAATGGCACACATGCTGACCCTCTCTTACTGGGTATGAACAAGTCTGCAATAATGGATATGTGAATGTGCTGTAGATACTGAATAGGTTCACAGGCGTATGGGCATTGGTAGGTCCAATGCCCATAAGGACTCATAATCAAAATTGCCACTTCTATGCAGAATAGAGAACTGGTCTGGCATTGAGTAATCTATATAACGATACTCTCTCAACAGGGTTCGGCTGGGTTTGTATTGTTTCATCTATTGTATATGGCTGTATTGAACAGAGTCTGTAATCTGACAACTGGAAGTGAATTGGAATTTCTGTCCCTTATTGATTTAATTCTGCCAAACCTGTCTTGAGCTACCTAGTTAAAGGTGCCACACCTCATGAAACAAAATTCCACCCTGTGGATTGGAGAGATCAGATATACATCAGTTCATTGTCATTAATATATCTAGGTTTTTCCCTTGCCCTTTAAATCTTTGGAAATCTGGTCTTTTAGTCAATGATTATGTTGTAACCAAAAGCCCATCCAAACTGTTCAAAATAGGCCTGGCTCAAATAATGGTGGACTATGCATTATAATCTCACTAGTACGCTTGCTCAGAATGCACTTGTAAACCCAAGATACAAGTTACATTAATTGTTTTGCCTGGAAAAGAATTCTGAATTGCCTGCTTTGACCCATGAAGCAACTGCAGAAGATCTGCTCTGTTAGAGCTCCTATTGTCAAACCCCTGCTGTACCTGCAAAACCCTAAGCAGGTTCGCTCTTAGAATCACATGGAATTCCTCTTATCATTTCAAAAAAAGACATAGATGTATTTTCTTACGGGTCTACAAAATGATCAGAAAGAGGAATTTCATCTAGGTATGTTGAAGGTCTTGCACACCTACTGCTTTAAGAGATTTGTTTGAGAAGTGGCACCAAAACATACTACAGTAGCTTCTTTGATGTCAAATGAAAACCAATCCCTCAACTGTCTACATCTTATTGCACTCATGCATGTAAATGCTTCTTCCACGTAATAAAGGCTTGCCTATATTTTATGAACCATCCCAACTAGTTAAATAAAGTAACTATCCTAATAGCTTAGGGCACAATAGGGAAATTAAGTCAGATGCTCAGGGAATAATTCAACCAAGATCTGCAAGTACAATGTTCCTGACCGCAGCACTTAAATTTTATTTATATTGCTATGTAACCCAAAACCCAAAATTTTTGTAAATTTGTGATGCTGAATATGTGTGTTTCTGTAAAAGCATCAGCTTTCAATTACACAGCACAATTAATATCTGAAAACCTGCTGTGGTACACAAATCTAATTGTGGCTCTTACTTAAGTGAGAAGGACAATATGTTATTGAATGGAGGAGAGTGTTACCCAATTTAGATTATACAGCGGTTAGAATTTAGGACCAAATGCATTGGAATTAATTGAGAGGCTGGTGAGAAAAACCGAGCAGGGCACTCAAACCCATCTTGAATCTTGTGAATAGAGTCCTTATTCAACACATCTATACTGCCACTCAACCACCTGCAGTTACCTTGTAGATTCTGTATTCTCAGATCAGGGCTCTCTGACCATCTCCTTGAGCTCTCCCATTAGCCCAAGGTGGTTACTTACATACATTGCCTCCCCGGTGCCTGGCATTAGAAGTTCATGTCCTTAGTCACTCTTGTTAAAATGCAAAGCAGCAGTGACCGAATGTAGCATTCTGCTTCTGAAATTCAGCTCCAGTAACTTCAGTGGAGTGCCACTGCCATGAAGGATGAAGAGCAAATCTCTACTTTTGTGCTTTGGGTGCAAAATGCTCACGTTTACATTAGGAGACAAAATGAGTGGAGACATGAGACAACAAGTTCAGCAGGTGATATGCTCTTCTCCATTCTTCACCCAAGCAAAGAAATTAGCTGATTTTTACTAAATTTAATAGCCCGCTTTACAAAGCTTTGGAAACTGATAAGCTTGTGATGGTTACATGGGCAAGAAGATAAGCTTGTGATGGTTACATGGGCAAGAAGTTCTGGTTAAAAAAAGCTGATGCCCATTAGATGTATAACATTATTAATCATCTTTTGGTTGGATTGGTGTACAGTATGGATATTGACTCAAATTATTTTTGCCTCTAACATACAGAAAATCAGTGTTGAGAGTGTTAACTCTGATAGCGCTGAAGCAAATTTATATATTCAGAGGAACCAGCAATGAGGGATGCTGGAACTCCATACACTCTGCAGATAGCAGGTAATAAAGCCACTGCATCTCACAATTAATCTGTTCTGCCTTTACACCGCAGTTATTATCAAACAACCAAGTTCTCCAGAAAGTGTGCAGCTTCTGTCTCCATCCCAACCCTGACGTTTTAATCTATGATTTCCACAAGCATATAAGATCAGTTAATCTAAAAAGCATAGAATGCAATTTCATTTTCTTCTAAAATAAAAGCCGCACACACAAATCGGGATTCAATCCAGTATTCATTCAATTGATTGTCTTTTTGGTGTTATTAAAACATCCCACAAAGCAAAAAAAAACCCTTTTAATGGAGAGTTGATAAATGTTGCCTATAAACTTAATTCAATAATATCATCTGAGAACTGTCCATTTCCTGTAGGAATTCTTTCATACTTTTAAAGATATTGAGAACCAGCCCCGGTTCTTGTGATATTTGTTATCCATGCCACAATCCATGTGGTCATACACTTGGCCTCAAAGCACTGGCATAGTCTAATGTAATCAGCTGTAGGTCAGACTTCATTCTGTGATCGGAGGTTTGCAATGCAGAGGGTAATCAAAGATTGAGGGATTTTTTTTAATCCACTCTCTAGGAAGGATGAGATGAATCCCTTCAGATTAACCCTTCCTTAGAAGCACAGGTGGTGGTGTATGGCAGTTCCTCTTGGTTACAGTCTCACTGCTGCTGGACACCTTTCACCGGAGAGAAGCCAGCACATCTCCTCGTCATCATAGTTGGACCTTTTGCTAAAGGACAGAGGCAATGAAGAGTTACCATAGTGTCTCTGCATACTCATATGACCTTTGACGAATCTTGCTTGCTTATGAGCACTTCCAGGAGTTTCAGTTTGGCCTTGACATGCTTGTATTCATTATACTCCTCAGCCATGGGTGCTCGATCTTCCTTCTGCACATTTCTATCCAAAGAAGAAGAGAAGTGTGTAGGAGCAGGAAAGGAATTTTACATTTTGCAATACCAGCACCACCCACCCCCCCCCCAACGTCTTACCTCTTCTACTCTGAAGCTACTCTAACAGAAGGCATAAACAACTTCCATTTGTACACCATCATTCACATCCGCCCAAACTGATCCCCAGACATTTTCTGGCCATTGTTCTGAATGTGAATGATACAACACAGAAATGGTCCACCACGTGCACACCAAGCAGTAGGCACCCATCCATATTAATCCAATTTTCCAGCTCGTGACCCACCTTCTATGCTTAGCTCATTCAAATGCTCACTTAGGTCTTCTTAAATATGGTCAATGACTGCTTCCGCCACTCTCTTGGGCTAACGGTCACTTTTCCTAGGTTCTCAGCAATACACAGATGTTTCTATTTACAAAGTGAAATTTGCACCCCTTACTTTCTGTTGCGTCGTTTTGTCTAAGTTAACATCAAGGGATTATCTGGGGACATTTTCCTGTGATAAGGATAGCAGGAGAATCAGAGATCTGAGAGTGAATCTACTGTGTAAATGCAAACTGTTTCAGGTACAGATTCTTCACCTCTGCCATCAGATTTCTAAATGGACAATGAACCCACGAACACTACCTCACTATTTTACTTTACTCTCTTTTTGCACTACTCAATACGCTATTTCTTACTGCAATTTATACCGAATATTTTTTATTATTATGTATTGCAATATACTGTTGCTGCAAAACAACAAATTGCATGACTAAAGGCAGCGATATTAACCTGATTTATGAATATTACTTCGCTTCTGGGAACAAATTACAGGAGCATAGGCTCATTAATGAAGTGTGCTATCCTGTACATTTACTCAATTACTCATGTATCCTGGGCCCAACATATTGATGTAGTGATGAAGGAAGTATGCCAGCAGCTACACTTCATTATGAGGAGATCTGATATGTCACCCAAGACTCCAGCAAACTTGTACAGATGTACCATGGAGAGCATTCTGTCTGGCTGCATCACTTCCTGGTATGAAGACCCCAGAGCAAAGGATCGAAAAAAAATCTGCAGAGGGTTGTAGAGTCAACCATCTCCATCTTGGGCACTAGGCTGCCCACCATTTCCAAACGGCATCTTCAAAATGAGGTGCCTCAAGAACAGGCATCCATCATTACATTCCTTCACTGTCCATGACATGCCACCTTCTCATTACTACCATCAGGATGGAGGTACAGGAGCCTAAGGATGCCCAGACAATGTTCTGGGTACAGCTTCTTTCTCTCCATTATTAGATTCTGAATGGTCCATGAACCATGAACACTACCTCAGTATTTTGCTCTATTTATTATTTTGTATTTCTCATTGTAACGTACGGTGATTTTTTTAATGCATTGCACTGTACTGCTGTCGCAAAACAGCCAATTTCATGATATATGTCATGATAATAAACTTATGATTCTGAAGGCTGAAGACATCTGGAGCTGAAAGACAGGCACAATAATATTAGTATTGTCCCCAAGACCCATAGGCTGGAACTTCACTTGGCACATGTGCAGGTGAAATAGTGGGTGATCTAGTTCATCCATGCCATCGGATGCACACATTTCCATCTGACAATATCTTATTGTGCCCCAGAGACACAAATAAGTTTTATTAGAGACACAAAGGATCGCAGATCCTGGAATATGGAGCAGGAAACAAGTCCAGACAAAAGGCCTTGACCCAAAATGCCTACGGTCTACTTCCTTCCAAAGGTGCTGTCTGACCCGCTGAGTTCCTCCAACAGCTTATTTCTTGTCCCAATAAATTTTATCATATCTGTGCATCAAATCTGGAGAACTCCCAAGTACATTCTGGTTTACTTTGGTTCACTGAACAGAGATCTAGCCCTTTGTTTTGATCTTAATCTATTTCTGGACTGCTTAAATTATTGGCTCCTAAAATTCCTACATCTTTCTGATCTGAGGTTTTAGCTTTTTGATTCAAGAAAGAGGCAAACAAACATTCTACCATGGTTAATTTGTTTAACAAATAACCAATAAACTATCATCTTCATAAATGTTCAAATGAAAAGTCAGCCAACCTTCCATTTTCCTGGAAAAAAGTGTCTTCAAAATCCCTCAGGGTTTTGCGAAGTCGCTTTTTGTCAGCTCTTGCTTCTTGCAACTGTTCCAAGAGTTCAGGCCTGGGAATGGCAGGATGAAATGTCAGCCCAGTAACATTAGACTTGTGTTGAAATATTGAAAGAACTACAACATTAACTGGCATGTCATCCAAGAATATTGTGCTCAAATCTCTGATGTGGGGTAAACAACACAGGGAGAATTCATATTGAGAGAGCAACTGTGAAACACAGGGTTGGACATTTGATTCAGGGTGTAGCTGAGGTGTCATTTGGCCCTGAGCGCAGGATAAAACTGGATTTGACAAGAATAGTCGGCAGGAATGCAGAGTCTGGTGACTGCAAAGCCACTGATTTTCTACTGAATGGGGTTTTGTCACTGATCATTCAATGAGCCAAACAATTTTTTTAAAAAAGTATTTCAGACATATTTCACATCTCCCTGAAAGTAGCTGCACACAAGTTGGCTTTTGCTTTTGCTGTTAACGAGCCGGGGCAGTGAACTCAAAAGTGAGGGAAGTCGTGTTGCAGCTTCATAAAACCCTGGTTCGGCTTAATCTGGAATATCGCAGTTAGCTCTGGTCATTCCATTACAGAAAGGACACGGAGATTTTGAAAAGGGTGCAGAAGATGTTGACTAGGACGTGCCTGGACTGGAGGGCACAAAATACACAGACGGGGTGGGACAAACTTGGCTTCTTTCCTCTGGAGCACCAGAGGCTGAGGGGAGACCTGATAGAGGTTTATAAAATTATGAAGAACATTTATAGAATGAACAGTCAATATCTTTCCCCTCCAGGGTGGAAATATCTAATACTGGAGGGCACGTACTTAAAGGAAGAGGGGTTAAGTTTAAGGGAGATGCTTGGGGTAAGTTTTTTTTTTACACACAGAGAGTGATAGGTGCCTGGAATGCATTGCCAGGGGTGATAGTAGAGTCAAATATTACAGGTGTTCAGCTCAGAGAAGCAGATGAAAATGCAGAGAATGGTTTGATATGAAGCTTGTGGAGACAAGGGTTAGTTAGATTTTCATTACTTAGTTTGACATATCATCATGTGTCGAGCAGCCTGCTTCTGTGTTACACCATTTTACGTTCTATCTCAGAAAGCGTCACCAATGCAAGTTCCCCTCAAAAGGGGCTTTATGTTTTCTCTTCCTACCTCATTAGGGAGTACCTCTATGGTATTTCCCCACTGTGTGTCATGTAGTAGTGAGTGTGTTGATGAGTACGATATTGATCTCTGTGTCTGTTCTCCCGCAACACTCACATGGAGGCCGAGTGCAGGTTGGAGAGCCGTAGGTCGAGGCTGCATCGGGCTGGTGTCCTTTCGTTTACCGGGGGCGTGAACCCATCCATGCTGTCATCCAGCTGATCCAGGAAGCTGCGGATGGTGAAACCCGGTTTTGCTGTCACTGCAAAGTCCATTTTGGGATTACCGTCATCTTCGGTGCCATCTTCCTCTTCCTGAACAGTAGAAGCATATCGCTATGGTTAAGACAACACAAACCAGTCCAACAAGGTTCAGCAGGGTGTGGGATCTATTAGAAGGGCTGGTTTCCTCTGCGACACCACGCGCTCCCCTGCAGCACCCCAATGCTGAATGGCATCCAAGGCCTTGGGCATTGAGGGTTGGGCCAAGACCAAAGGCAGAGCCTGGGACAAAGTGAACAGAGTCGTCCACGACTAGGAGAGTGACGGCCCTCAGGGGTGAAGAGTGCTCTGAAAGAGAAAGCCTGTGAAGCAGAAAGATACGACAGAGGAAAAAAAAACCCACAAAGGAAAGTTAAAACTAAAAGGGATGACTGGCAGATTCAGTGAAGGCCCTGCCTGAGACCATAATTAGGGGGGAAAAAAAAGAATAGTAGGCCATTCAGTCACTCAAGTCTGCTCTGCCACTAAATATCATGGCTATTCCCATTCTGATCCACTTTCCCACTGGATTTCCATAGTCCTCCATCCAGTTCATTCAGTTTTCAGTCTACTCATCCACTAAACATCTAATATTCTCTGAGGCAGAGTATTCCAAAAGACTCACGATGTCCTGAATTAAGAAGTTTCTTTGCAGCTTGGCTCTGACAGACCAGATACAGCACAATACACATGGCAATTTAGCATGGGTTACAAGTCTCAGTGGCCACTGTGTTTAACGTGGCCGTGGATTAATCATCTGGGTTGATGAAATTAAACTCTGCTACAGCATAGGGAACTTGGATAAACCCAGAACAAGAAGGTGGTAATGATCAGAGAACTATGGTACTGTTGCCAAAAAAAATATGAAGAAATTTTTTACTTTTTATCAGATCTGAGATGCACATGGCCCTCAGCAGCATGAGGGACTCTTGCCTCTCAAACACTCTAGAAAGACTTCATTTCAGGAAGGCAAATGGTGGTGTTACCAATAACAACCATATCCCAAAAATAATTAAACACCCCTCCTTCCCAATACCAAATAAACCAACATTATACCTGAACAAAGGCAATTATCTGGCTGGTGAAGAGTGGGTACACCTGGCTTTTAGTGAGGAACTTGAAAGGCCTGTTTTTTTTTAGGGGAGTGTATGATGTGTATGATGTCATATGTAATCTGTCTGAACAGTAAGATCATCACTACATCATGGTATACGCAACAGTAAATAAACAGATTCCCATCCAAATTCTGCTGGGACCTGTCATGTGACCAGCACAGGGTTCCATTCACTGGAGAGAACAGTTGTCGAATTCTGCTAGGAGTTCTGCAAGACTGCTGAGTGGCATCAGAAGCAGTCACTCCCATCAATCCAAAGGGTAATATTTAACAGCGCTACAACAAAATACTTGGGCTGATGACCAAGGGTAGTAGGTGCAACACCCACTGCTTGGCACTGCAGATGCTATCAGTCCTGCCAAACTCCCACTGGCTAATTCCGTACAAGTTTTATTGCTGGGCGCACAGAGTCATGTGACCAACCCTCACACACAGATGACACAGGCACTCTGCCAAATTATTTTTGGGTGTCTTGGAACCTGAGCAATCTCCAATTACAGGGAATAAATAAATAAAAGGGGAGAAAAAATACCAATTAGTACAAATTGTTAGAAAGCAACAAAAATCACCAGTGGGAAAGGTGGTCCCTTTTACATGTAGCTCTGTGCGAACTGGCTGCATTAGCAGAGGCTGCAGACTTCTCCACTGCAGGTAGTTTGCAAACTCTACATGTCTGGTAAAATCATCCAGAGACCAGCTACCAATCATTATACCCCTCCGGTGGTGAGTTATAGTCTGAGTGTTGGTTGTGACTGTGGGGAAGACTGGATAAGTGACAAGGAGACCCACGATAAAATGAAGAATTACTGCATCATCGGGAAGCTACTATATTTCCAGGTTCCAGAGCCTGCTTGGATTTCCCATCACCGTGTAGGCTCTGGGACTCGAAACACCTTTTTCTCCTTGGCTCCCATCAATTGGAGTTCCTGGCTTCCTGCTCAGAGCTCCGGGTTTGGTAAGGGTTTTGGAGAGAAAAGACTGCAGATGTTGGAATCTGCCGCAAACTAACAATGTTTGTTGCTCTGTATTGATTTTCCCTGTTCTGTAAATTTTGTTAGGACTTGAGGTACTGAGTTACACGGAGAGGTTGGACAGGCTAAGTCCTTTCTCCTTGGAGCACAGGAGAATGGGACATGACCTTGTATAAAATTATGAGGGGCCTAAATAGGGTGAATGTATTCAGTCTTTTCCTCAGGATTGGGAAATCAAGAACGAGAGGACACAGGTTTAAGGTGAGAGAGCAGAGATGTAATAGGAACTTCAGGGACAACTTTTAATTTACGCATTGTAGGTATGTGGAATGAGCTGCCAAAGGAAGTGGTTGAGGCAGGTACAATCACAACTTTTGAAGGACAGTTGGACATATACACAAAAAGGAAAGGTTTCAGAGACAATGAACACAAGGTAGGCAACCAGGTCTAGCTTGGATGGGTATCTTGGTCAGTGTCGACCAGTTACACCGAAAGGCCTGTTTCTGTGCTGTAGGACTCTGTAACTCTCCAGATAAAAATACTGACAGATATTAAGTCTCTTAAAGGCCTCTAACCCTGCAGTAGCTCAGATGCTCTCACGGGCTCTACTCAGCCTTGGATCGCCTGGACAATAGCAATACGCAATAGCAATAGAAATTTCTCTTTATTGTTAACAGCTCAGCATTCAACGCCATCATGCCCTCAGTACTAATCAACAAGCTCCAAAATCTGGTCCTCCATACCTCACTCTGTAAACGGATTCTTGCTTTCTCATTGGAAGGTCACCATCAATGCAGGTCGGAAATAACATCTCCTCACTGACAATCAACACTGGCGTGCCTCAAGGACACGTGTTTAGCCAACTACTCTATGACTCTGCAGCTAGGCACAGCTCAAATGCCATCTGTAAGTTTGCCAATGACACAAGTTTTGTTGGCAGCATTTCAGATGGTGCTGAGGAGGCATCCAGGAGTGAGACAGATCAGCTGGTGGAGTGGTGTCGAAACACCACCATTGCACTCAGTGTCAGTACGACCAAAGAATTCATTGTGGACTTTAGGAAGAGAAGTTAAGGGAACACTCATCAGTTCTCATCGATGGATCAGCAGTGGAAAGCGTGAGCAGTTTCAAGTTCCTGGGAGTCAACATCTCCAAGGACCTAGCCTGAGCCAAGTGTATTGATGCAATTACAACAGCAGCCCTATTTCATTAGGGGTTTGAGGAGACTCGGTATGACCCATGCAAAATTCTAGATATAACTATGGAGAGCATTTTAACTGTGTGCATCACCTTCTGGTACGGAGGGGCCACGGCACAGGATTGGAAAAAGCTGCAGAACGTTAGAAGCTCGGCCAGTTCTGTCATGGGCACTAGCCTCTCCAGCATCAATGACATCTTCAAAATGCAATGCCTCAAAAAGGTGGCACCGTTCATTAAGCTCCCCCATCACCCTCTTCTCAATGACACCATCAAGGAGCTGGCACAGGAGCCTGAAGATACACACTCAACTTTTTAGGAACAACTTCCTCCCCACTGCCATCAGACTTCTGAATGGACAATGAACACGCGTACATTAACTTACTATTTTTTTGCTCTCTTTTTGCAATACTTATTAAAATTATATATATTTATTTGTATATTATATACACATATTTCTTCTTGTACCTTATTTTTAAAATGTTGTATTGTAATGTATTCCTGCCACAAAACCACATATTTCACCACAAATGCCAGTGATATTAAATCTGATTCAAAAAGCACAGCAGCACCTGAACTTTCTTAGAAGATTGCGAAGATTCGGCATGACCTCATAAAAATTGACAAACTTCTACAGGTGTGTAGTGGAAAGTGTATTGACTAGTCGCATCGTGGCCTGGTAAGGAAACACCAATTCCCTTGAATGGAAAATCCTACATAAAGATATGGCCCAACATATCAAGCTTAGGCCCTCCCTACCATTTAGCACATCTACACGAAGCACTGTTGCAGGAAAGCAGCATCCATCATCAGAGACCCCCATCATCCAGGTCATACTCTCTTCTCACTGTTACAATCAGGAAGGTGGTGTAGGAGCCTCAGGACTCACGCCACCAGGTTCAGAAACAGTTGTTACAACCATCAGGCTCTTGAACCAGAGGTGCAACTTCACTGACCCCATCACTTAAGTTCCCACAACCTAAAGGCTCTTCATTCTCATGTTCTCAATATTTATTGCTTATTTATTTATCTATCTTCTATTTATTTATTACTTTTACAAATTTCTTTTGCACATTGTTTGTCCATCCTGTTGGGTGCGGTCTTTCATTGATTCTATTGTGTTTCTTGGATTTACTGTGTATGCCCGCAAGAAAACAAACCTCAGGGTTGTATATGGTGACATATATGTACTTTGATAATAAATTTACTTTGAACTTTGATTTAGATCCTGATTCTGCACCTGAAAATCTTGGCACATACTGGATAACTTGCTACAGGAAGTACTTCCTGACTTGAAAGAAGGTCGGATGCCAGCAGTTTCAACTTTCATTTGACAAAGCATTCGTTTTTTGCCCTATTTTGGATGACTGAGTTTAAGTGACCTAACATTAAAGATACGAAATACCTTTTAGTGATTAAATATTAAAGACAGCACCCACCCCAGTCCCTGTTCTTTTCTCCAAATGGATTGTTTAGATGCGACCACAGGTTAGCGTTTTATCTGATGGCTGATATCAGCCTCCACGCTGTGCTTGCATTGCCAGTGAACGCATGCCCGCGATCTGCTGCTTCTGAGCTACAGCAGATGCCTCAGAGTATGAGGGAAGGGAGGGCTCTCTTTTGATCTTCTGCCACAGGCATTACTAATATAGTTTAAAAACAAATTTAAACATCACCTTTCGAAAGTTTGATGATCTTTTTCACCTGTGCTGTTAGCACATCTGAAATCGCATAATGAAGTGATTTTATCAAATGGATTTGTCTTTCTTACACATAAATATCCTCACTGATACCAACATTTAGCACTTATTCAAAACCATTCTTCAGCTGGCTAATTGAGATTTAACACCCCTGACATCATTACCACAGTGTAACCACACTGAGAATACCATTTAGTAAACCACACAAAATGCTGGAGGAACTCAGCAGGTCAAGCAAAGAGTAAACAGTCGACATTTTGGCTGACACTCCTCATCAGATTTTAGTGAACTTGTAGGTGGGGAAAGTCTCTGTTGACAAAGAAGATGTAACAATTCAAAATCAAGGTGATTCTGAAAATCCAAAATGAAAACAGAAACTGCTGGAAGCACTCAGCAGATCAAGCAGCCTCTGTGAAAAGAAAAGCAGTTCATATTTCAGGTCAAGTCTCTAAAATGAACTGTTTAACTCTGTTTCTCGTTCCACAGATCCTAATTGAGCAGTTCAGTGTTTGCAGTGTAATTACATTCAGTTTGTTACAGCAAATGTTCTGATCGGCACTTCTGCCTTTCACTCAGTAGCTTGCTGGAGAGTACAGCTGGAGACTGACTGTCAGCTAAATCAACTGCAACCAAGCTTGTGTTTAGGAAAGCTTCAAACCACATGCACAAGGGCTTCAGCAAGCTACTCTGGCAAGAACGCTGCACACTGTTTCTACAGAGTACGTGCATTTTTCCCTGAAGAATCACAAACTGCACAAGAAAGGCAGAAATATTTGGATTTGACGATGTCTTTGGAGCAGAAGGTCAATGGGCTAAGCAAATTGAGCTGGATGGAAAGGAAAAATTTACATTATTTCTCTTGCCAAAGTTATAGAAACATAGAAAACCTACAGCACAATACAGTCCTTTCGGCCCACAAAGTTGTGCTGAATATGTCCTTACTTTATAAATTACTAGGCTTACCCATAGCCCTCTATTTTACTAAGCTCCATGTACCTATCTAAAAGTCTCTTAAAAGGCCCTATCGTATCCACCTCCACCACCGTTGCCGGCAGCCCATTCCACGCACTCACCACTCTGAGTAAAAAAACTTACCCCTGATATCTCCTCTGTACCTACTTCCAAGCACCTTAAACCTGTGTTCTCTTGTGACAACCATTTCAGCCCTGGGAAAAAGCCTCTGACTATCCACACGATCAATGCCTCTCATCATCTTGTACACCTCTATCAGGTCACCTCTCATCCTCCGTCGCTCCAAGGAAAAAAGGCCGAGTTCACTCAACCTATTCTCATAGGGCATGCTCCCCAATCCAGGCAACCTCCTTGTAAATCTCCTCTGCACCCTTTCTACGGCTTCCACATCTTCCCTGTAGTGATGCGGCCAGAACTGAGTTATGTGAAATCTGTGTGGAGGGATTGGGGTGCATGGGGTGAATGGGAAAATGAGAGGCTTAGCTATGACAAGCCACACCTAGGTGACTGACAGCACCAGATCCTGGGCCAACAAGTCTTCTGGTCACCAACTACATAGATTAATGTGATTGCACTGGGGAGGGTGCAGAGTAGATTCACCAGGATGTTTCCTGAGTTGGAGTGTTTATGGAGAAAGATGGGGAGGGGGAAATGGACAGGGTATTGCCAAGGCCCAGAAGCCTATGTACTGAGTGCTAGTAATTGGAAATGATGCAGCCAGATATTTAGTTAGCACGGACATAATGGACTGAAGAGCTAAATGACTGATTGTAGCTCAGAAGGAGAGAGCTCTTAACTATTATTTATTTGTCCTCAGCCACCTGTTCCAAGAATACAGGTAGCAACTGGGCATTGAACTCTGCTTCCAGGATCCTGGTGGCATTGGACACAGGTGACTCGAGGGTGAATTTAGGCAGGTCCTAGTCTGGGAAATTGTGCAATTTGCAAGGATGCAGGGACCAGCTGTGAGAGTAGAACAGAAGCCATGGTTTGATTGAATGGTGGAGTTGGTTTTAGGGGCTTTGCGTCTCTTTATGATGTCCAAAGTCTTTATTATTTAACTAATGTATCAAATTATGTTTTTTTAAACCCAACTACAAAATATTTATTATTTTATACTACTAAGTTTTTAAAAATCCCTTGAAATACTCCATAGTAGTGTATAGTATGCATAGCTTAACATTAGAATGAATAATGCTACATGCCTAATAGTATCACTGGTGCTTTGCCAGTTTTTGAGTCTTTTTTTCCTGTATCGTCTGGATTACCTCACCTTAGTGAAGATCTCCTGCTGGTCATATGGCCAACAGTACCAATTCTCTTAAGGCAAAATCATTGTTCTTAAACAAACATTGACATCAACAGAAAGGACCAAAGTTTTATACATGTTGCAGTGATAATAACTTTATCATGTAGGCTGCTAAGATAGTTACTGCCAATTATTTTGTAAACAGAAATGCCTAGAAATTTATTGCTAGTTAAGCTAAATATCCTTCAGGTTTCTCAAGCAGAATACACTGCGATTAAAAAGTGTGCTTAGCATGACTACTAGAGTTAAGTCCAAAATAACAAGATGTTGGAGGAACTCGGTGGGTCAGGCAGAATCTGTGCAGGGAAATGGACGGTCAACGTTTCAGTTCAAGACCCTTCATTGGGCTTGAGAAACAGAGGGGAGACAGCCAATAGAAAGAGTCGAGTGGAAGGGGTGGAGCAAGAACTGGCTCGAGACAGGTAGAGCCTGAGGAGGAGGAGTAATTGGTTGATAGGGGAGGGAAGAATGGAAATAGTGACAGAGGCTGGAAGTAATAGCTGAAGACAATAAAGGGCTGCAGTTGGTGGGAACTGATAGGAAAGGAAGGCAAAGCATGGAACTAAATAAGGGAGATGGGCAGGGGAACCAATGAGAGGAGTGTGTGGGCGACGGGAAGATGGAGTGGGTGGAGAAAGAAGAAGAGGAATGAAACAGAATGATGGGGAGGGGGTGCTGGGCTGACTAGGTAGATTAGGGGGAGAGAGAAAATGGACAGAGTGGGTGCAGTTTACCTGAAATTTGAGAATTCAATGTTCAAGCCATCGGGTTGTAGAACAGCTGGGGGAATATGATGTGTTGTTCCTCTGCTCTGTATTTAGCCTCACCCTGGGAGTGGTGGAGGCTGAGGATGGACAAGTCAGTGGGTGAATGGGGAGGGGAATTAAATATGGCTGGTGACTCCCACTTGTTGACTTTGTATTTCCCTCCACAGATGCTGCCTCATCTGTTGAGTCCCTCCTGCATTTTGTACTTTGCTCTAGATTCCAACATCCCTGGTAGACACAAGAAATTTGCAGATAAGTTTCTAGGCACAAGGATGGAGAGGGTGCGGGAGTCCTGCTGGAACTCTCAATCTTGTCCTGCTATATTCAATCCAAACCATCCTTTTAGAGAGTGTAAAATCAGCATTAATTCATGCCTGTGCTTTGATTAAGGTGTCATTAAGAAGCCATTGCAAAATCAAATCAGTTAGGGTCTGCTATCCATGATTCTTGGCATTTACCATCAGGCAGAACACACAATCATTCAGCATGGTAACAATCAAGGAAATCAACAGGGTTGGCACTGCAGAAATCAGTGATTAGTCAGCAGTCGGGGTAGGTTGCGAGGGAAGGTTTCACCTTTAAGTCCTCGAAGAAGGAAGCTGTTTCGCCCTCGATTATTGGTTTCAGTAAAGGGCTTCGCCGCTTGCTCGAAGGGGAACCCTGTGGTGGGCGTTAACAGGCAGGTTATATTTGTTCAGGCCGACACCTGACCCTAGTGCCCGTCCCATCTACAGCCCGCTCATCACAGCATCACCAAGCTGAATGCAGTCAGCTTCAGCGACAAGTGGAAGATCCAGTGTGTCCAACCTGAAAGCCCTCACGAGGACTGACTTTTGCTTGCGAGGAGAGAGGAAAAGAGATGAGGGGGAAATTGGCAGCAGCTGGTAGACTTGCGTTCAGTCCCGGCATTTGCTGCTGTCTATGTGGAGACTGCACGTTCTCCCTGTGACTTCGTGGCTTTCTTCCAGATGCTCCATTCCCAAAGTTGTGCGGCTTGGGAGGTCGTGTGGCTGGGACTGCTGTAAATCGTCCTAATACAGAGGTTAGTGGCAGAACCTGGGGTGGCGGGGGTTGGGGGGAGTTATTGGAAATGCGAGCAGATAAGTTGCAGGAAAAATAGAGGGGTATTTGTGAGCTGGCATCCTCGATGGACCGACTAGCCTCCTGCTTTCTCAGAAGAAAACATGGCAATATGGTAAAATGAAGAGCAGACATCTGCTTGCTTTAGAGTGGTGAGAGAGGAGCAAGCATAGTTTCTTGTTTCACATGTTCATCTTTAGAACCCTCATAATTCTGCTCACTCACAGTCAGCTGCCACTCCCAACAGAAACAAAGCAAACGTGGAAATGGAAGACGTGCAAACCACATTTTACCCATAACCCACACTCTTGATTGTCTGCCCTCAAACCTGACAAGGCTGGATCAGCCATATCCAAACTTCGATTTAAGAGGGTCTTCTTTTCTCTTTTTAATCAATTCCCTAGCTAACTCGAGGACTTCTCAAGATACAAGTCATTCTATAAGTACCCAATGTGTGTGACATGTCGGGTTACAAGCCAGGTGGCAGGAAGTTAGACTTAAGATATAGATATGCCACGATCCAAGTGAATTATAGAATAGGCTTAATGGGTTGAATGGCCATGTGATACACAATCAATAGGGATGAGAAGATCTAATTTACCAGGAAGCTCACACAGGGCTATCAAAAATCAAACAGGATGCAACACCAAATACAAGTTGCAAAAGGTTCTGTGTTGACTGAGAACTAAGGACTGGAATGGGTGGATGGGGTCATTTCTGAGCCCAGTCCTCTGGTCCATGCTCAGATTGAAGAGTATCTGGCAACAACTGTGAGACTCCAGTCTCTGGCTTTCTGCTCATTAAAATTGTGGGATGGGAAAATCAAAAGTTTACAGGATTGTTGGGATCCTGATGGGATTTTCCAATGTTTGGTCCTTACAAAGATTCCTTGGGAATAGACGTAGGAAGCAAGGGGGCAAGGTCACACCAGGGGCTAGAAGATCATGAGAGAATCTGAGCGAATCCCTCACAATGCATTAAAAGTCAAAACATAACAACTCTCTATAATTGTAAAATACGTTGGTCAAGTTTGAATTCATTTCACAGCTGTAATTTCAGTTAAAAAAAAACTTAGCCTGGCACCAGGAAGGACTCCACACCAGTCAACTGCTGAGACTCGACACCCCTCCTTCCCATCTCACAATCAGATGCCACAGCTGTCACCCTCTGAAATAGACTTTCATCTGTTGGCCTGAGGTCAGATTCCACGCCCATAACCCAATTCCAGTGACTCTCACACGTTTACTTACAATGACAGGGATGGTGTTTGCCCGGGACAGAATCTGCTTCACCAGACGGTA
Organism: Hemitrygon akajei; assembly: GCF_048418815.1. Lineage (NCBI taxonomy): Eukaryota > Metazoa > Chordata > Chondrichthyes > Myliobatiformes > Dasyatidae > Hemitrygon > Hemitrygon akajei. The sequence continues at coordinate 45,582,377 of NC_133127.1, read as the reverse complement.
GCGATCATAAAGAGGCATCATTATCTGTCTCTCTGCCTTTGTGACCTGTAAATAAGTCAGGACATAAGGTTCAGTCAGAGGAGTGCTGCCATTCCTCTAGGAATGCATCAGAAATCAGCACTTGACAATATAAAAACATCAATAGATGGAAATTCCCGTTCCAGAAAAGTTGCAATTTCCAGAATTCTAGCAAAGTTTCAGGAAATGCTTCAAAGAAAGGAACAAAGACTTTAGAAGAATTAACTGATGCTAGTGGGAAATAGCATCACTGGGAAAACAGCTGTCTGTGGTGCCAAAATCCAGTTAGAGTCTTTGGAGTTATACAGCTCAGGAACAGCTTAACTTGTCCACACTGACTCGGCTATCTACTTGAGCTGGATCCACTTGCCTGCATTTGGCCCATAGCCCTCTAAACCTTTCCTATCCATGTACCTGTATCTTTTAAATATTGTATTTTGTACCTGCCTCTACGGCTTCCTCCGGTAGCTCATTCCATATAACCATCACCCTTTGTGTGGAAACACACAAACTGAGATCTCATTTAAAACTTCCCTCCCTCACCTTAAACCTATACCCTCTAGTCTTAGACTCCCCTACTCTGAGAAAAAGACTGTAACAATTCACCTTACCCATGCCTCTTATGATTTTATATACCTCCATTTTGCGATGCCTCATCCTCCTCCTTTCCCCGAGAATAACAGCATCAGCACCAAATAACAAAATTAAACTCCGGAGCTGTTCTTTTTAAATTTCAAAAATAAGCTATTCTTAATAAGAAAAATAAATACAGAAGGATAAACATGGTGTAAAACACTTTATATCCCTAGTATCACTTAGTCAATAATGTGAACACATTTTTCAACATAGCACCATTGCCACTCATGTGGTCCCCTGGCATATTGCACTCTTCTGCTGTTTACAGCCTTCCCATCAGATTCAGCCCTTCATTGTCTAGTTAGACTGTGGTCCTTCCCCACAGAGCCTTTGTGTTGGCTACGTCAAGCTTCAGAGCATCCCTCTGCACGCACCCCTGCAGCCTGGAATGTGGCAGTTGGCAGCATTTCCTTCCGGACGTCTCGTGTGCTGGAAGACCAACAAGCTTTGGGCAGACCAAAGCAACTGTTGCCAGGTGTTAGACTGAGAACATACAAATCAAAAACGGGGGACCATTTGGTTCTGAGTCTACTCCATGGCTACAGTACCTCAGTGCCATTTTCCTGCACTTTCCCCAGTCCCCTGATCCCCCTTAATGTATAGAAACCTATTCAAACGGTTTTCGATTAACTCAATGTCTCCATAGTACATAATTTAAAGATCGACTACCCTCTGAGAGAAGAAATTCTTCCTCCTTTCTGTCCTCAACATCTGTGACTTACTTTGAATTCTGGTTCCAGGCTCTTTAGCCAGGATGAAAGTCTCTCTCCATTCAGCCTGTTGAACCTTATTAATGACTCTTTTGATAGCTTCAATGAGATCTCTTCTCATTCTGCTAAATTCTTAAGAATGCTGGGTTAATCCACCCTATATCTCATCATAGGTAAACATGCCATACCTAAAAAAGTATAGACACATCACTTTACTCCCTCAGGAAAATCCTGTTTTAGGTAGGGAGACTAAAACTGTATAAGACTGTATGTACAATCTATCCAAGTCCCTCACTGGAGTGAGGCGATTATACTTCTAGACTCCAATCCTCTCATAATCAGATGGTCATGTGTCCTGCAGCAGACGGAACATGGGCTGAACTTCCCACCTTTCCATTCTGGCTTCCTGCAGGCCTAACATGAAAGGAGGTGTTATGTGTAAAATCTTGATTAGATAAGAAGTCAAGAAAACTGTACAGAACTCTGGTGCCCCTGTCATGAAAATAATGTGGAGGGCTGCTGAAGGCAAAGGGAAACATGGTTAATAGCCTGTAGCTCCATCTTTCTAATTGAAATGTTCTTTTCTTTTTAAAAAGTCATCATGGGATCATTAGAGCAGAGATAAAAATGTATCCATTCGTTGAGTCCAGAACAAGGAGGCATCAATCTCTAATAGAAATTCAGGAGAAGCTAACAGGATGGTGAGAAGATGGAAGGAACTCCCACAGCAGAGGTTGTAGTGCCCAGCTAAAGTACTTGCAGGGGGAAGCTGGAGGTGAAAGAATATTGACAGGGGTAGGTGAGTTGAGGATAGAGGAGCAATGCTTAGAGTACATGCAGGGATCACAGTCAGATGGGCTGAATGGCCCATTTCCCTATTGCAAATAAAGAAAACACCTACCGGCCTCCCATGGATGCTCTCGTAGTACAGAAGCCCCTTCTGGAGGGCAACCTTCTCATTAGCTATCTCATCTCGGGTCATGTCCTGTTCAGGGAGAGACAGACACCTGGATGAATGCACACTAGCAACATGCTGTCTGAAATACCGACCAGCTTAGTCAGCCAGTGCATTGGAGGAATGCTCAAAGCAACGACAAAGAAATGGCTCCCACATTGTACAGTTGCTGCAGTTTTCAGTTCTGCTGACACTTCAACAGGAAAAGAAACATGGTGGTATTGAATGGTGGTCAGTTCCTTGTCTGCATTTGGTCCTCACTGCCCAATGGGAACCTAATTTTAATACCCTCCCCCCTTGTTCACATGACATTGAAGATCACTGTCTCACTGTAGAATAGGACAGAGCAGCCGAGGCACTGAGATGGGAGACGGAGAGAGGAAAGGAGACATGTTTACATACCTTTCTTGAAGGGGGAATGATTAGCTGGATTTCTTGGACAATTGTTCCTGCAGGCAGCAAAGCTACCATGGAAACATTCTGGTCAACATTGGATCCCACAGCGATGGCCCCCTGCCTTGACACCTGCTATGAAGAGTCTCGGCCCGAAACATTCTTTATTTCTCTCCATAGATGCTGCCTGACCTCATGAATTCCCTCAGCATTTTGTGTGTTACTCTCAACTAATACAAAGCTGTGTGTTGGTGGAAAGAAAAATATTGGGCTGTACAAAGGGAAAGAATTCTTCTTTGACATAGTGCCATGGAATACTTTACAACTAGCCAATAGTGTGGCTTAATGCGATACCTAAAGGAAGACACCTTCCTTGGACTGGGCTCCTGGTGGGAGACAATGAACTGTGTCCTTTGATTTGGGAGTTGAGTCTGCTACACAAAGTTGTTATTGGCATCAGGGCACTGTAGACTTTACCGTACCTTTATATCTTCAGGGCGATTCACCTCAGCACGCTTCTCCTGCAATTTCTTCAGGATGGTGTCAAGTGTCGTCTCTACTGAGGGCTTCTGCACTTTCTCTGCCACTTCCTGCTTCTTCTCGGGCTCCTTTTCTGGCCCCCTCTCTAGCTGCGACCCAAAGCTCTTGGGCAGGGTGTTGCTGCGCTGCCTCACCTGGGGGATGATGTCTTCTTCGGATACCTTCAGCTTTGTGTCTGCCGGAGATGCACAACACAGAGAAATGAATGAAACCGAACAGCAACCAATGGTGCAGAGGATCTTGGGCAAGCTTACACTTTGGAGAGATGACCAGCTGATTAATCCTGGGCTTTGTTTCAAAAGCCCCAACAGGAACTAAGCTCCAGATCACAACTCATCTTCACTTAAAAATTTCCCTCTTAACCTTGCTTGAAACTTTGTCCCCAAAGTTCTACATGTCCCCACATGCTCTTGAACCATATGCCTGTAAATCACTCTCTTTATCCAAATCAATCATGTGCTTGTTCACTTCAATCAAATCCCCCTCTCCTGCTTCATTTCAAGAACAACCATAGCCTTTTTTACTAGCCCAACAGAAAAATGAAAAAGGCTTGTGCTCTATTTAGTTTCTGATGAGAGCAAGGGAGGAGGGGAAATCAGATTTATTATCACTGACTTATATAAAGTGATTTTTTTTGTTTTGTAGCAGTAGATAGTGCAGAAACACAAAATTGCTATAAACTACAAAATTAAATTAATAGGGTAAACAAAAAAGAATAATGAGATGGACTTTTCAGAAATCTGACGATGCTTGTAAGGTTAAGTGGAGAAGTCCTTGTTATCCATGGGATGGGGGAACAGACTTCCCATAGGAAGGAAAAAACAGACACCTCCTCTCTGCATCCAACACACCTTCAAATAAACATAAATGCCCTATAATGTTCCAAAAGCATTTAAATACTTGAATAATCACTTTAGCTCACAATCTTCATGCACTGATACTGACAAATAATGATAGGTGTTGAAATCGCTAGTGCAAGGTGTATTAATAAAGACTGCTGTCAATTAGAACAGTGTACAGTGGGGAGTTACTTGACGCAAGTGGTACGAGCATTGATCATATTTATACAATGACTGGTTTCTCAATGTGGATATGTATGCAGATATATTGAGCTGTCAGAGGTATGAACAGTAACAATCTTTAGGAGATATCTGTCAAGGCAGAATGGGATATAGAATTAAGGCATGCAAGTGGAATTAATGTAGACAGGCATCACGGTTGGCATAGACACAGAGGCCCACTGGCCCTGTTTCTGTGATGTAAAACTTTGATAATGTCTATGGTTCTACTGATGTGTGGTGGAAAGTGTACTGACTGGCTGCATCATGGCCTGGTATGGGAACACCAATGCCTTTGAATGGAAAATCCTACAAAAGGTAGTAGATTGGCACAGCACCACATGAGTAAAGCCCTCCAAACCATTGAGCACATCCACATGAAATACTGTCACAGGAAAGCAGCATCCCTCATCAAAGATCCTCACCACCCAGGCCACTCTCTTTTCTCGCTGCTGCCATCAGGTAGAAGGTAGAAGTACCTCAGGACTTGCACCAACAAGTCAAGAACAGTTATTACCCCATAAACATCAGGCTCTTGAATAAAAGATGATAACTACACTCATCTATTGAGATGTTCCCACAACAAATGACTTATTATATTGTTATTTCAGATAGATAGATAGATAGATAGATAGATAGATACTTTATTCATCCCCATGGGGAAATTCAACTTTTTTTCCAATGTCCCATACACTTGTTGTAGCAAAACTAATAACATACAATACTTAACTCAGTAAAAAATATGATATGCATCTAAATCACTATCTCAAACAGCATTAATAATAGCTTTTAAAAAGTTCTTAAGTCCTGGCGGTTGAATTGTAAAGCCTAATGGCATTGGGGAGTATTGACCTCTTCATCCTGTCAGAGGAGCATTGCATCGATAGTAACCTGTCGCTGAAACTGCTTCTCTGTCTCTGGATGGTGCTATGTAGAGGATGTTCAGAGTTTTCCATAATTGACCGTAGCCTACTCAGCGCCCTTCGCTCAGCTACCGATGTTAAACTCTCCAGTACTTTGCCCACGACAGAGCCCGCCTTCCTTACCAGCTTATTAAGACGTGAGGCGTCCCTCTTCTTAATGCTTCCTCCCCAACACGCCACCACAAAGAAGAGGGCGCTCTCCACAACTGACCTATAGAATATCTTCAGCATCTCACTCATGCTCATTATTTATTGCTATTTATTTATATTTGTATTTGCAGTTTGTTCCCTTCTACGCTCTACTTGATCTTTCATTGATCCTGTTTATAGTTACTACTCTATAGATTTGCTAAGTATGCCCACAGGAAAAAGAATCTCAGGGTTGCAAGTGTTGACATACATGTACTCTGTTAATAAAATTTAATTTGACTTTGACTACAGTTGTATATTAGAAAATTTCAGGATGGAGCAGATCACCAGTATGTGGATCTTTGGATTGGAAATCGGTGGGTAATATGGACTGAGTATAAAATATTTGGGTGTTTCTGCAAAAGAGTATTTAATGGAGACAACCTGACGACAATACAGGATGGTGCATGAGGTAAGGGGGGAGGGGGAGAGGAGAGAATATTGAGATGCTAGATAGATATTTGTGGCAGGAGAGGTAAATGGGAAAAATTGTACCATGTGCTTTGATGGACAAATGTGTCAGAAATTACAACCCATTTCCAATACCTGCAATGTAGGAAAAATACACCCAACTCCCTACCCTGAATGTCCAATAAACTAAGACAAACAAGCCTTAGGAACATGGCACAAATAAAGTGGCTGGATTTAGAAAGACATTAAGGGGAAAGGCTTTAAGTGCCACATTACCTTTCAGTTGTTTGCGAAGTTTGGCGAGTTCATTCATCCATTTCAGCACTTCAGGATTTGTGGCTTTGTCACTGTGTGAAGGCTGGGGTGTTAAAGGAAAAAGAAATTGCTGGTTTAGAGAATAGGAGAATGCCAGGACGAGAAAAAGAAACATGTCTCATTGTTTGCTAGAAGCCCATCAGCCTGGGCTTTGACAAATGAATGCAAATTACAGCAGTTTCCAGAGCTACAGGACAGGTTTAATAAAATCTACCCAATCATTGTGCCCAACAACTTACACCAAACCAGTGGATTTTGGTCAAGGCACCAAGAAAGAACCAAAGAGTAAAAATGCTGAAAATCTAAAATAAAAAACAGAAAATGCTGGAAATATCAGGTTAGGTCGTATCTTTGGGAAGACAAATAGTTATTTTTCTGTATTTCCAGCATTTTGTGTTTTATTTTAAGCCACACAGGACAAAAACTCCTTAACATGAACTCTTGATCTCTTGATACACCAAGTCATGGTCTTTGGATCGTATGTGTCTCCCTGCACTGCACTTGCTTGGTAACTGTAACATTATATTCTGCATAATTGTTTTTCTCTTTGTACCACCTGAATGTACTTATGTTTGGAATGATATATCTGGATGGTTTGCAAAACAATTTTTCACTGTACCTCAGTAAACATGACAATACTAAACAATTGCCCTCCTGATCCCAACATCTTTCGATACAAGGCAAATGTGGAACATGATAGAATCTTCCTCCTCTGGCTGGTATGACACAATTCATTCAAAGGCTTGAGACAGTACAGTAGGCCCTGATCTGGTAAACCCCATTAACCTCATTCAGTAATAATCCCTCCACACTGTGTCTGAAGTGCATGTAGTTTTTACAGAACTAAACAAACAGCAGCTCCTAAACCCGTGAACTTCCACCAGCTCTGAAGACAAGGGTAGCAGACACACAGGAACACCACCCTTTGCAGTTCACCTCCAAGTCACATATCATGCCAACTTGGAACTATAACATTGCCCTCTTATTGTCTCTGAGTCTAAATCCTGAGACTCCACACGCAATAGCACCTTCACCAGTGGTTCATGGAGCTGGCTCTAACTCCTTTCAATCGATGGACAATAAATGCTAATTGTACTATGTAAATGAATTTAAAAATCCAGTGTTTTATCACACTTGCCAAGTGGAGCGTCAATCCTATATTAGTGTCAAAACTCCATCGAATGCACACATTCTACATCACAACAGTAACTGAGACTGTATAAAGTCATGGAAGATGTTGCCGGTAAAAAGGATGCACAGTTGGCAACAATCCGATAGGCCCAAGGGTCTGTTTCTTTGCTGTACGACTCTAGAGCAGAACAAGGCTTCCATCAATCTCTCCAGACTCTTGACAGGACTTACACGATATCTCCTCTCTTCCTCAAATTTCTGTTCAAATCTCCTAATTTTCTTCTTCAAGTTCTGGATTCTTCGGGTCATCTGTGCTGGGGTCAGTTCTTCCCTCTCATCGTCATAGGAACCAAGGGATGAGCTCCGAGGCCTGCCAATGAAAGAACAAGAAAGTCAACTACACAGCGACTCTCTGTGCATTTAAACAAGCCATCTACTAAAGAATGTGGTTGCTTATGGTGGGTGTGTGGAATGCACTGCCAGCGAAGGTGGTAGAGGCAGATACAAAAGGGTCTTTTAAGAGACTCTTAAAGATAGGTACATGGAGCTTAGAAAAATAGAGGGCTATGCGGTGTAGAAATTCTAGGCAGTTTCTAGAGTAGATTACGTGGTTGGCACAACATTGTGGGCTGAAGGGCCTGTAATGTGCTGTAGATTTCTGTGTTCTATGTTCTAAATGTAAATACCAAATAAATATACACTAAACATTTCAATAAGGCATATTTATGAATGGCATTTAACAGATGAGTCAGGAAGCAGGTCGTTCTGTCTGTGCTAGCTCTTATAATTGAATAAAAAACAGAAAAGGTGAGGATTGTCAGCAAGATAGGCAGCATCTTTGGAAAGAGAAAAATGGTCAATGCTTCAGGTCAGAGACCTGTCCTTAAATTTTCATTTTGCTTCTCTTTTCTTATATAATGCTTCCAGCATTTTCTGTTTTTATTGAGCTGTAATCAGTCACCCTTATCTCAAAAATCCTGGACTTCTTCCTCTTTTCCTTTTTAAGCATTTTTCAAATTGCCTTTGGGACAATACTACTGAATCTGCTGACACAATTTGCAGGGTTAAAAAGAGAAATCTATTCATCTTTCCAACAATTTTCTTAAGATAGCTTGTTTATAACATTGATAAAAATAGCTCCGCGATGGAATGTCTACCCAAGATATGAGATCAGAAACAGTTCCCTGCAGCTCTGGGTAAGCACAATTGCTCTCTCTCCAAACAAGTCATTGGGCAGGGTGAGGAAGGATTGATTAAATGATATAAGGGACACAGAGAGGCTGGTGCTCTTTCCGAAACAGGACAGGTTCCAGGGAAGGGGTAGCTAAAGAGGAAAACTTCAGAAGTAGCACAAGGCACTGTCTCTATTGGGATCAGTAATCAGATGAGAAAGGTTCTGAAATTGGGAATTAAAACAAGGACTAGTGTTTGTGGGTTAAATCTGACAGTGGTACCGAGATATATAGCTGACAAAGATGCAGATTTCATTTCTGATTTTAACTTAATTAAATATGTTAAAACAACCTCTGAGAATAACCACTCATGAAACAGTCAAACTACAAGCAACAGATCAGCGGATCCTGAGTTACAGCCATCAGAGAATGGGTCTAGTAATGTTAACCAGTGATTAGAAATCCATCCTGAATGGATGTTTCTAATCACTGGTTAAATGCACTAGCTGTAAGTTTGGGATTCAATTCCTGCTGCCTGTAAGGAGTTTGTATATTCTCTGTGACTGCGTGGGTTTCCTCTGAATGCTCTGGTTTCCTCCCACATTGCAGAAACATATCATTTGGGTTTAATAAACTGTTGGCATGTTACATTTATCTGTTTATTCTTTTAGTGATACAATGTGAAGTAGGCCCTTTTGGCCCTTCGATACACGTCAACCAAGCAACCCCACTACCCTGATTAACCCCAATCTACACACGGGACAATTTATAATGACCAATTAACTTATCCGGTACATCTTTGGACTGTGGGAGAAAAGCAGAGCACCTGGGAAAACCCACACATTCCAAGGGGAGGATGTACAGAGACTCCTTACAGAATGGAGCCGGAATTGGACTCCAAACTGCCCCAGCACATCTCAGACTGTGTTGGTCGTCGATGCAAGCAAAGCCTTTCACTGTATGTTTCTATATAAGTATCACAAATAAAGCAATAAAGCTAATCTAATCTCAACCTCACAAGTAAGTTTTTCATTGCACCACTACATCCATGACCTTGTGCACGACAATAAACTCAACTCTTTGACTTTGAAAGTTCAATTGGAAATTCAGGAGAAAGCAGAAGAAAGAGCAAGAATGAGAAACAGGGTCTGATGCAGAATAATTCCACGTGCAAGTCAATCAGCAGGGACACATTTAATAGAAAGCTGAATTGATGAAAGGATGTGCTTGTCAGGATTGAGTAGGAGGGAAGATCCAGGACAAGTAACAACAGGCATTATCTGACTGGGTTGACTGGCTTGTTGCTGTGCTATAAATTCAATATTACAAGATTTCTGCTGAAGTGTCAAAGAGCAGGGACTCCCAGACATTCTAGTGGTAAGACTCTTCATCGTTGAGACATTTTTAAGCACTGTATGTATATCCATATAACAATCACAGCACGGAAACAGGCCATTCCGGCCCTCCTAGTCCGTGCCGAACTCTTAATCTCACCTAGTCCCACCTACCCGCACTCAGCCCATAACCCTCCACTCCTTTCCTGTCCATATACCTATCCAATTTTACCTTAAATGACACAACTGAACTGGCCTCTACTACTTCTACAGGAAGCTCATTCCACACAGCTATCACTCTCTGAGTAAAGAAATACCCCCTCGTGTTTCCCTTAAACTTTTGCCCCCTAACTCTCAAATCATGTCCTCTCATTTGAATCTCCCCTACTCTCAATGGAAACAGCCTATTCACGTCAACTCTTATCTATCCCTCTCAAAATTTTAAATACCTCGATCAAATCCCCCCTCAATTCTACGCTCCAATGAATAGAGACCTAACTTGTTCAACCTTTCTCTGTAACTTAAGTGCTGAAACCCAGGTAACATCCTTTGGGGGTGTATTGGGTATTCAGGGAGGGGTAGTACATCTGGTGAAGGGGCTTGTCATGTCCATTCTGGGCAGCTCACTCAACTTTGGGCCCCACTGGACACTCAGCTCTCGCCTGTGGCTCCAGACCTCTGCTTTGAGAGGCAGGGTAAACCTGGTAAGGGTAGCCTTATACGCCAGTGAGATAGGGTCATGTGGACTGGATAGCTGAGATTAACAGTGAGATCCAATGTTCAGGAAGGCAGTTCTGCAACACTCAGAGGAGATTGAACAGCATGGTCGTCCACTGCAACAAAGGAACACCCAGTTTACGACGTCTACTCATACCACGGGATCCGAACTTCCGAGGTCAAGAGAATGGAACTGCCTCCTTGCTGCAGCTTTTGTATTTTAAAAACTCTCCTGCACCGATTTCACTGTCATTGTCAGATATGACAGACAACCAACATATATATCCTGTACACATGGGCAGAACTGGCCACAAGGACTTCATGACTGCAATCGTAGCCATTCTAGTGGATTCTTCTGAAAGCATTCACTGGCCTTTTGGTAACAGACTCTCTTCAACTTCATTTGGAGGATCTCTGAACAATCTAGGATTGGCCTAAAAGGTTTTCAAAGGCACAAAACAGTATGGACAATGGAAATCAGGAACGAAGAGGGAAAACATTATAAATTATCACAGGTCAGACCTCACTAATGGGGTGGAGACATAGCAAAGTCTGATGAAAGCTGTGTGGAGGGAAGGCTGCCATCCACTGGTTGAGGTATCATACTAAAGGTGTAAAAGATCCCACAGCACTATTTTGAAGATAAACAGAGGGGTTAACTTAAGGTCCTACCAAGTCAAGTCGAGCTTATTATCATGTGCACAGGAAGGCTTGAAATACAGGAACAATGAAACAAAACTTGCTAGCTGCAGCATCACAGACACTTAGGTACAGCCATCACACAGAACAAATTATGCATGACAATGAAGAAACAAGATTGCAAGACAAAGCATTAACACAGCCGTTGGCAAGTTCATGACAGTGCAAGAGGGGATCCATAGCGTTCTGTTCCCGAGCTAGGGTTAGGGTTGTTCAGGTACTTCAAGGAACTTGATGGTTGTAGGAACGTAGCTGTTCCTGAACCTGGTAGTGTGGGACTTTACACTTCTGTACCTCCTGCAGGGAGAAGAAAGCATGGTGGAGAAATGTCACCTTCTTGAAGCGGCATCACCTGGTCATCAGAAAAGGGCCACTTGGGGAAACTTGCTGTACACAAACTTCTACAGCAACCACAGGCCTACAGCATCACACCTGCTACTATCTGATTTGGGATCTTGAGATTGGTGCTATTTAAAGGTAGTTCTAGACCAAGTAAAACACATAAGTTAAAATGTCAACGGCTGAGTTACACCCCACTGCATCCTTCCCTGCCACCACACTCACCTCATGAAGGAATGTGAATCAGGGGGCGAAGGGGGCACTTCCGTGTCACTGAGGAACTGCTGGCTCTGACTGTAGGCATAGAAACGAGGAGACAACATGGGGTCGGAGTCCTCCTCCAGGAGCTGGCGGATTAATCGGCCGGCCTGCGGCGACAGGCGCGCTTCCTCGGATTCTGCATCAGGGCTCTTCCACATCTGGAGGGCTGGCCCAGCTTCTGCAATAACAACCGCCTCAGGGTGAAAAGCTGCTGCCGTCTTGGGAAAACACATGACTACTGTCAGTCTTCTTGCCAAACCCCGGCCTGCAACTGCACTCCCTCATGCAGATTCAACACATACAGCCACCCTGGGCCCGACCTCTGGCAGTGCACTCCTGCACATACATCCATCAGAACCCTGCTGTCAAAAAATTGTGCGTGTTACTTTATTATAGACCAACACTTTCTGGGTCCACTGGGATGCAGGTGTGTGAGAGGATAGCATGGAAGGGAGGGTGGTAAAGGCAGGTGGATCAGGAAAGGTAGTGAACAGGTTAGGATAACACATATAGAAGTGGACTGGTAAATTTATATCAGACTAAGATCTAGAATAGGAGGTGTGTGTCTAGGAGAAATGGAGAGGGGTGAAAGAAAGAGCTGAAAATGAGAGAAACAGACGGGGAGAGAAAAGTGTAGATGGATAGATGGAAACATGGAAAGGTGTATCTGGAGGAAAAAAGGGAAGAGACAGAACGGGAGTGTAGTAAGAAAGGGGAAGAGGGGAGTAGTGAGGGGCAGAGAAAGGGGGAGGGGGAAAGAGAAGAGGAAGAGAGGGAGAGCAGGAGAGAGGGAGGGAGCAATTTATCTATTTTACATGCATGTTTGTGCGCTCTTCTGTGTTTCTGTACGTGGGTTTCACCAGTCTGTTCACACTGCATGTGTTTGCGCGATTAACTACACGCTCAGCGTCTGTGCAGTGTTGGAGTGTGATGCGTGCAAGTTTACCTCTACGTGTACGTGCTCATATTGTGTGTATCTGTACGTGGCTACGCGGTCTGTGTGCATTATTGTATTTGTTTGCATAGCTGTGCACTTTTCTTGTGATATCCGCAGCTGTAAGTTAGCCTGTGCAAGTGTAACACCGTATACCTGTGCTTATATCTGTCATGGGTGGGTTTTTCTGGGTGTCGTATGCCCAGCTAGGTACAATCACTTAATTTTCACCGCATCTATGTAGAGAATTGTTGAAAAGCAGGGTACAGTGCATCAAGCACACTTCAGAATTCTCCAGGGGATGCATTCACAGTTCAATACAATTTTACAGGCAAGAAGCTCCCATTTCTCTCGTGATCAAAATAACACCTTCTACTCAAAAATTGTTTCTAAAAATGCACCAGTAAACACTGCACTCCAGGCAATCTGCATTTCCAGCCTAATAATTTTAAGCTCTAGCCATACCAGTATGCAAACCTATCTTCCACCAACTCACTGAACATGGAGAAATGAACAAGTGTAAGAAGCGAAATAAATACCACAAAATATTAGTAAAGCTGCTGCTACTTTAAGAAAGCAGCCAACGAAACGATTTTGCAAACTCCTCTGTTTAGGAGGCATCTGCCTCTGGCTTAGAGCCACACACTTGAAAGGTTACCTCCCAGCTCCTTGTCCTCTGACAACCCAGTCAGGTCCAGACGAGGGATCTCCAATGTGCTGTTGCCTTCCGCTGTGGCTGGTTCAGGAGTCCTCGCTGTTCTGGCCACGTCGCTTTGGCTCGGAGGTTCCTGAATCTTCATGGTTGTGTTCTGAATAACCCCCGCAAAATAAAAAAAATGTATCTATATTAGCGACGGAATGAGATTGTAAATAAACACCAAGGGTGTGCAAAAACTACTTCGCTGGTTTGGGTTCAAAGCAAAACAACAAAAAAAATGTGCTTCCTCAAATCCACAGCTCTCCGACCCTCCCATTGTGAGTATCTGATGGGCTGTGATATGTGAAGGCGGCCCATCTGCCTGGTTGACAATCCAGCTCTCAGAGTGACAGGCAGCTTTATCCCACCCACACCCCGCCTTGTTTATGAATCCCAAACGCTGTAGCAAGCCGCTCTATTACTGCGCCGGGGCTGGGCGCGGTTCCCCCAGCTAGACGGGTGTGTTTCCTTAGCCACGGCCGTGAATAGCATAATAAAGTGGATTAAACAGGCGTGCAAGTCGGCAGACACATACTTATGCCGACTAATTAAAGCTTGTAGACAGGGCAACTGGCTGACTGCGAGCTGGGGTTGTTTTTTTTTTCGCGGGACCTGATGGGCTGTGGGGTGAGGCACGCCGCTCTATTTATAGAGCAGTAGGAGGGCCTTCGTTCTGAAGCTCACGTTCACAGTACAGGCATTACGTGACGCGCAGGCATCTTCAAACAAAAGAACAATCTGTAACTCCGGGTCTGCATGTGCTGGCAGGGAGCCAGATCAGACCAGAAGTAGGCGCTGGTGCTGGCGTTAGTCTGCCTCTTTGAAATGCTGGTGATTACTTATTTATTTTTAAGGCGGTGAGTCACTTAGACCTGCTCTCAGCTGGTGGCAATAGACAGTAGCTGCAGGAGTAGGCCATTCGGCCCTTCTAGCCAGCACCGCCATTCACTGTGATCATGGCTGATCATACACAATCAGTACCCCGTTCCTGCCCTCTCCCCATATCCCTTGACCCCGCTATCTATAAGAGCTCTATCTAACTCTGTCTTGAATGCATCCATAGACTTGGCCTCCACTGCCTTCTGGGGCAGAGCATTCCACATATCCACCACTCTCTGGGTGAAAAAGCTTTTCCGCATCTCTGTTCTAAATGGCCTACCCCTTATTCTTAAACTGTGGCTTCTAGTTCTGGACTCACCCATCAGCGGGAACATGCTTCCTGCCTCCAGCGTGTCCAATCCCTTAATAACCTTATATGCTTCAATCAGATCCCCTCTCATCCTTCTAAATTCCAGTGTATACAAGCCCAGTCGCTCCAATCTTTCAACATATGACAGTCCCGCCATTCCGGGAATTAACCTTGTGTACCTACGCTGCACTCCCTCAATAGCAAGAATGTCCTTCCTCAAATTTGGAGACCAAAACTGTACACAATACTCCAGGTGGGGTCTCACCAGGGCCCTGTACAGCTGCAGAAGGACCTCTTTACTCCTATACTCAATTCCTCTTGTTATAAAGGCCAGCATGCCATTAGCTTTCTTCACTGCCTGCTGTACCTGCATGCTTGCTTTCATTGACTGATGTACAAGAACACCTAGATCTCGTTGTACTTCCCCTTTTCCTAACTTGAATCCATTTAGATAGTAATCTGCCTTCCCGTTCTTGCCACCAAAGTGGACAACCTCACAATTATCCACATTAAACTGCATCTGCCATACATTTGCCCATTCACCCAACCTGTCCAAGTCACCCTGCATTCTCATAACATCCTCCTGACATTTCACACTGCCACCCAGCTTTGTGTCATCGGCAAATTTGCTAATGCTAATGTAATCCCTTCATCTAAATCATTAATGCATATTGTAAACAGCTGCGGTCCCAGCACCGAACCTTGCGGTACCCCACTGGTCACAGCCTGCCATTCCGAAAGGGACCCGTTAATCGCTACTCTTCGTTTCCTGTCAGTCAGCCAATTTTCAATCCATGTCAGTACTCTGCCCCCAATACCATGTGCCCTAATTTTGCCCACTAATCTCCTATGTGGGACTTTATCAAAAGTGGCGTTTCATGAAGAGAATTACATGTCAAACCACAAACAATAAATAGGTTAGTGGAAAGCCGTGGTTAAACAAATCCATGTAAAATATTAGACAACTTAAAGCTGCACTGCGAATTAGAAGGGTAAATGGTTTGCACCCTTTCATTGAAAGGAGTTTGGTACATTACAATGAAAAAAAAATTAGCTGTACTTATAAAGGCTTGGTGAGATCTACCTGAAATCCTGCCTGATAGTTTGGTTTCTATGCCTTACAGAAGATGCAACGATGCTTGGTTAGAATAATCTTTGGGCTGCAATGGTTTAACACAGTGGAATGGGACTGTTTTCTTGAGGTCAGACTATCTTACTGAAAATACACAAGGTATCCTGACTAGCTGCATTGTGGCCCAGTGAGGCAAATTGAATGCAAGTGACTCCACAGAGAAGTGGATTCAACCCATCAAGGGTACATTTCTTTCCCACCATCAGTAGTATCTACAGGAGCTGTTGCCTCAAAAAAAAACAGCATCCATCAAAACAAAGATCCCCACTATCCAGCCTATTCTAGCTTCTCACATGTACCATCAGGCAGGAGGTACAGAAACTTGGAAGTCCCACACTATCAGCTTCACGAACAGCTACTTCCCTTCAACTATGTGGTTCTTGAACCAACAAACACCACTCTAATCACAAAACCCTCACTATCGCAAAACTATGACCACTGTACTGCAATAACGAGGAAATCTGCAGATGCTGGAAATTCAAGCAACACACACAACAAAATGCTGGTGGAACGCAGCAGGCCAGGCAGAATCTATCGGAAGAAGCACAGTCTACGATTCGGGCCGAGACCCTTTGTCAGGACTAACTGAAAGATAGCAAGAGATTTGAAAGTAGAAGGGGGAGGGGAAAATGCAAAATGATAGGAGAAGACCGGAGGGGGTGGGGTGAAGCTAAGAGCTGGAAAGGCGATTGGTCAAAGGGATACAGAGCTGGAGAAGGGAAAGGATCATGGGACGGGAGGCCTAGGGAGAAAGAAAGGGGGAGGGGAGCACCAGAGGGAGATGGAGAACAGGCAGAATGATGGGCAGAGAGAGAGGAAAAAAAAGGGGGGGGGAATTAAATATATCAGGGATGGGGTAAGAAGGGGAGGAGGAGCATTAATGGAAGTTAGAGAAGTCAATATTCATGCCATCAGGTTGGAGGCTATCCAGACGGTATGTAAGGTGTTGTTCCTCCAACCTGAGTGTTCCTTCATCATGACAGATGACTTGATATTCATCTGGATATCCATGGCCTCCTCTACTGTCAAGATGAAGCCACACTCAGGTTGGAGGAACAACACCTTATATACCGGCTGGGTAGCCTCCAAACTGATGGCATGAACATTGACTTCTCTAACTTCCGTTAATGCCCCTCCTCCCCTTCTTACCCCATCCCTGATATATTTAGTTTTCCCCCCTCCTTTTTTTCCTCTTTCTGCCCATCACTTTGCCTGTTCTCCATCTCCCTCTGGTGCTCCCCTCCCCCTTTCTCCCTAGGCCTCCCGTCCCATGATCCTTTCCCTTCTCCAGCTCTGTATCCCTTTTGCCAATCACCTTTCCAGCTCTTAGCTTCACCCCACCCCCATCTTGTTTTCTCCTATCATTTCGCATTCCCCCCCCCCAACTTTCAAATCTCTTACTATCTTTCCTTTCAGTTAGTCCTGACGAAGGGTCTTGGCCCAAAACGTCGACAGTGCTTCTCCTTATAGATGCTGCCTGGCCTGCTGCGTTCCACCAGCATTTTGTGTGTGTTGCTTGTACTGCAATAAACTTTGTTTTTGGTACTAACTGTCCTTTCTTGTATAATTCCTGTTTAATTTATGTTCTTTTTCTTGAATAAATTAACAATTGTTTGTAACGGAAACAAATTTGCCTAGAGTGCTGTGAATCTTTGGAATTTTTTATGGATGCTGAGCTGCTGAATAAAACTAAGGCCATGATTTTTGGATAATATGTAGGGCATTCAGCAACGTAAGGATATTATGGGAATGTGGTTAATATACAACAGATCTCATTCAGTTGCAAAAGGAGATGGTGGGGGAGAGGGGAGGGGAGTCTTCTGTTCCTAGTTCTCATGTTCTTATATTGAGGCCGGGAGAAGCATTGTGCAATGCGAGTCTTTCCTCCATTGGATTTTAAGGATGCTTTAATTTTCTTTCAGGCCTTTTCTTGTTTTCCCTTCAGAGCAGTGATGTAGAAAATAAGGCTGGCGTCTCAGCGAGACCAGGCAACTCTTGCCTGACCAGTGGTGGGAGCAAGCTGAGGAAAATCTTGTCAGTTACAGTTTTATTAAACCTAATTTTTTCTTAAGTCTGTGTTTGAAAATTTAAGTTTTTTAAGCTGTAAAGCAGAAAAAGTTTGCACATAGCAAAATGCCCTGTAATCTGATTCAGTGATGCTAATCAAGTGATTAACACCCGCCAGGGGACCGGAGAAAACTTCTCAATTGTTCTCTGAAGCTGTGTGACGCATAAGAAAGAGGAGCAGGAGTCGGCCATCTGGCCTGCCAAGCCTGTTCCACCATTCAGTAAGATCATGGCTGATCTGGCCATGGACTCATCTCCACTCACCTGCCTTTTCCCCATAACCCTTAATTCCCCTAACTATGCAAAAATCTATCCAACCTTGGCTTAAATATATTTACTGACGTAGCCTCCACTGCTTCATTCGGCAGAGAATCCCACAGATTCACCACTCTCTGGAAACAGCAGTTCCTCATCTCTGTCCTAAATCTACTCCCCCGAATCTTGAGGCTATGTCCCCTAGTTCTAGTCTCACCTACCAGTGGAAGCAACTTTCCTGCCTCTATCCCATCTATCCTTTTCATAATTTTACATGTTTCTATAAGATCTCCTCGCATACTTCTGAATTCCAGCGAGTACAGTCGCAGGCAACTCAATTTCTCCTCATGGTTTAACCCCCTCGTCTCTGGAATCAACCTGTTGAACCTCCTCAGTATCACCAGTATATTCTTCCTCAAGTAAGGAGGCCAGAACTGAACACAATACTCCACCAGTACCCTGTACAGTTGCAGCATAACCTTCCTGCTCTTAAATTCAATCTCTCTAGCAATGAAGGCCAACATTCCATTTGCCTTCTTGATAGCCTGCTTCACCTGCAAACCAACCTTTTGTGATTCATGCACAAGCACTCCCAAGTCCCTCTGCACAGTAGCATGCTGCAATTTTTTTTACCATTTAAATAATAATCTGTTCTTTCAATTTTCATTCTTTCAATAACTAGTCATAACTACAGATGCTGGAAGCCTAACACAAAAACGTCAGAATCACCCAGCAACTCCGACAGTAACTGCGGAAGGAGTAGCAGAGGTCAAGGACAAAACGTTTTGCCTGATTTGGCGAATGTTTCCGGCATTTTCTGTTCTTGGCTCCTTTACATTCATCTGAGACTGTAAACAAGGCATTAGTTCAATGCTGCATCTGAAAGGTACCACTGTAAGCAGTGCAGCAACCGTCTGGGGTAGGATTTGAACCCACCACATGTAGCAAGAACAATATAAAGAGAAGCAAAGAGATCTTGACGTACAGATGGACATTTTTTCTTTGAAAACGGTAGCATTGTTTGAAAAACAGTATCCTGTCCTTACACCAGAAGCGTAAAGTATAAAAGCAAAGGAGTTATGTTAAACCTGTATAAAGTACACGTGGACTACGGCTGGCCACTGTCTCCCATTCTGAAAGAGAATTACCAAGAGGTGGTGCAAAAATTCCTCATTGCAGAAGCTCTGCATTTCATATTTTATATTTCTTTACAGAATAGGAGGCCTTCAGCTCTCTAGCCCATGCCAGCTCGCAAAGAATCCCATCTGTTCATTCCCCCTCTTTATTCCCAGCAATCCATTTCTACACAGGCCCTCAAGTTATTTGCTCACTGCCTATATAAGAGGGGCAATTTATGGTGACTAATTGAACTCCCAGCACATCTTTGGGATGTGACACGAAACTGCAGCACTCAGCGGAAACCCTCACAGTCAGAGGGAGAACTTGCAAACTCCACAGATACAGCAACGGAGGTCAGGATCATACCCAGGCCACTGTCCCAGAGGGGCTTCAGTTATGTTGAGAGACTGGAAACGTTGGAGTTGCTTCCAGAGCAGAGAAGATTGAGAGGGGATTTGATAGAAGTATTCGTAAAAAGTAAAGCATTGGAAATTGTGGTATTCTTTATTGTAAATAAAGAAATAGTTGTTCATATGAGAGGAAGGGGTTGTATATAACCAAAATTTTTACCACTAGGACAGGAGTTGCGATCTGGAATGCATACCCAGAAGGACAGAAACTAATTCAATAGTGGCTTTGAAAAAAAGATGATGAATGTTAAAATTATTGCAGTGTTATGTGTAAACAGCTAAGTAATGGGCCCAACACACAAAGTGCTGGAGGAACTCAGCAAATCAGGCAGCACTGTGGAAGAGATATGTTTTGGATTGAGACCCTTTGTCTGGACTGAAAGAAAGAGGGGAGATAGCCAGCATAAAGAGGTGGAGGGATGGGATTGAGCAACAGCTGGAGGACAATAGGTGGAATCCAAGTGAAGAGGCAAATGTCTAGGTGCAGGGATCTGATCTGAGAGGAAAATGGAGCATGGAATAAAAGGGAGGGAGATGGGGAGGGCAAGGAAAGTGTGGGTGATGGCAGATAGGGAGAGTTGGGAAAGGGAAGTAAATAGGCTGATGGGGGCCATGTGAATCAGGAGGGGAGAGAAAACAAAAGAGGGGACAAAGGGAATAGAGAACATTTAATGGAAATTTGAGAATGCAACATTCATGCTGCCAGGTTGGAGACTGCTCAGGCAGAGTATGAGGTGTTTCTAGCAGCCATGCATCTGTCCTCTATCTGCATTGTTTTTTGTGTCGTGTGTTTATTATGGTAACTAGTCACGCGAGTAGGGGTGTGGCAAAAGCAAAGGGAATAAGTTACGTCTTCATGCTCTGCTTATTGCAGTTTGTAACTAGAGACCGGCAGATGTCATATCTTTTGCCGGCCATTTAATAACGCTCAACTGTGCTTAGCTTACACTTGGGTATGCTTAAATTTCATTGCTTCAAGATTGTATGTTTGATAAAGGATCAAATACATAGCTTCGATTTTGGAAGAATCATTATTGGAGTGAGGGTGTATCCTGCAAGTATAACAAATCCATCAAGACACCAGCAACAGCAGATGTTTTAGTTTTGGTTTGGTTAGAATTAGCCGCTAAAGTGCTGTTCCTCTAATTTGCATTTAGCCTTGACTTGGCAGTAGTGGAGACCAAGGATGACATGTTGGTATGGGAATGGGAAGAATTACAAGAGCAGACTACAGGGAGATCCAAGCAGCCATGGCCAGTGTTCTCAACCTGAAACATTGGCTGTCTATTTCTTCTCCATTCGATCCTGCCTGACCTGCTGAGTTTCTCCAGCGCTTTAAATGTTGTTCCAGATTGCAGCATCTGCCATCTCAGGTCTCCAATGAATGAGGTCAACTGGATTGTTGTAAAAAGAAACTACAGTCCAATGAGCCGACAGACCTCCTCTACATTGTTCCAACCTAACTTAGGTATGGAAGTGTAATCAGGCAAAAGCACACAGATCTGCAACGTACTGCATCTGCACTTGACTTTCAGAGCAAAGCTGAAGGAACCTACACAGTAAATGTGGGGAGGTGCAGCTGTGTAAAGTGCTGTTGCAAAATTCGTGGTCAGCTAACTGAATTTATGTTGCCAACCGAAATCCAGTTATGACAACAGACTGAAGACAGAAAAGAAACAACAGATGCTGGAAATTTGGAGCAACATACACAAACTGCTGAAGGAACTCAGCAGGTCAGCCAGCATCTGTGGGAGGGGAATGGACAGTCAGTGTTTCAAGCTACGACCCTTCATCAAGAGTGAAAAGAAAGAGGGCAGAAGCCAGAATAAAAGGATGGCAGGAGCATGAGCTGGCGGGGCGCCATGGTAGAGAAACGGTTAGCGCATTGCTCTACAGAACCAGCTATCACCGATTGTGGTTGGTTGCCCGCCAGCTGCCTGTAAGGAGTTTGTATGTTTTTCCAGTGACCCTGTGGGTTTCCTGTCACCTTATAAAAGATGTACAGTTAGAAAAGATGTACAGTTAGAGTGAGTGAGCTTTGGACATGTTATGTTGGCGCTGGAAACATGGTGACACTTACAAGCAGCCATGGCCAATAATCCGGCATAATCTTCACTACATAAACCACAACCCTCCCCGCAACCTATCACTTAATAGGTTGTTCTCCCTCTCCCCCATAATTTCATTCTGGCTTCAGCCCTTTTTTTTCCACTCCTAATGTCATAATTCAATCATATAATTCATTACTGTGTTGTTCCACTTATTCTGTTGCAGAGCACAGGGCAACGAATGGTACAGCCTAAATAATTCAATGTCTGCAGTTGCTAATTTCCAAATCCTCAGTCAAGAAACAAGTGATATGGATAAGGATGTAACAATGCCACCATGCTAATTTGTCTACTGCTGAGTAGAGAAAGAAAATTCATATGGTGCCATTCGAAACACTGGTGACTCACTTAAATACATTTGAATGATAATTACCGATGCAGTGCAGAATACACAGCAGCCAACTGTGCATAGCAAGCTCCCAGAGGCAGCAGCAGAGTAAATCTACATTGTCTAGTGTTCATGGGCTGTTCAGCAATCTGAACACTGTAAATGTTGATCCAGGCAATCTCTCTGGAGAAGCTCAAAGGCTCACCACAGACACCCAAAGCTTACTTTTCTTTTTGTAATGTAGCATCTGCAGTATTTTGCTTTCTTCCTGCACTTCTTTCAAGAATGAAAAAAAATCTGACCCTGAAAGGCTCTCAGCAAAACTTAAAGCTCCTGGCAATAAATTCCATCCCTACTGGGTTTGAGGATGTGGATATGTGGCAACATCTGCACACTAATTTGTACCTGAAAATGTACTTGCAGGAGGCAATTTAATTGTCTCTTAGCAACACACACACAAAATGCTGGAGGAATTCAGCAGCAGAGGCAGCATCTATGGAAATGAATGAACAGTTGACATTTCAGGCTAAGACCCTTCAGGACTGGAAAGGAAAGGTGTCTCTCCATATTCCCCACCACCCCCATTTCTTTCCAACATCTGCAGAACCTTTTGTGTTAATTATCTCTTAAACTAGCCAGTTCATTAACAATTGACATCCTACCTAGAAGTGCATTTAATAATTGAAACTGGTCACTGGGAGTACTGCAGATAGGGGGTTGTTTATCCAATTTAAATGCTGCAGATTTCAGCACAATATAAATTTATTCTGGGTGTAAAATCGACTACTGATCGACTAGATAGATAGATAGATAGATAGATACTTTATTCATCCCCATGGGGAAATTCAACTTTTTTTCCAATGTCCCATACACTTGTTGTAGCAAAACTAATAACATACAATACTTAACTCAGTAAAAAATATGATATGCATCTAAATCACTATCTCAAAAAGCATTAATAATAGCTTTTAAAAAGTTCTTAAGTCCTGGCGGTTGAATTGTAAAGCCTAATGGCATTGGGGAGTATTGACCTCTTCATCCTGTCTGAGGAGCATTGCATCGATAGTAACCTGTCGCTGAAACTGCTTCTCTGTCTCTGGATGGTGCTATGTAGAGGATGTTCAGAGTTTTCCATAATTGACCGTAGCCTACTCAGCGCCCTTCGCTCAGCTACCGATGTTAAACTCTCCAGTACTTTGCCCACGACAGAGCCCGCCTTCCTTACCAGCTTATTAAGACGTGAGGCGTCCCTCTTCTTAATGCTTCCTCCCCAACACGCCACCACCCACAAAGAAGAGGGCGCTCTCCACAACTGACCTATAGAACATCTTCAGCATCTCACTACAGACATTGAATGACGCCAACCTTCTAAGGAAGTACAGTCGACTCTGTGCCTTCCTGCACAAGGCATCTGTGTTGGCAGTCCAGTCTAGCTTCTCGTCTAACTGTACTCCCAGATACTTGTAGGTCTTAACCTGCTCCACACATTCTCCATTAATGATCACTGGCTCCATATGAGGCCTAGATCTCCTAAAGTCCACCACCATCTCCTTGGTCTTGGTGATATTGAGACTAGCCCTAGTTAAAACTACATCCCTTTATCAATGGCAGCTCTTGCTCATACTTATTCATCACTGAGTTTAAGACAATTCTTCCAAAGGCTTTTTACAGAAAAAAAATTTAAGCTGCCCCTATGTCCTGGGTCTGAAGTCCAGCTTGATGAGACACTGCTGCTTTCCATGGGCTGTGGAGCAAGAAGACAATAAGAATAAGTCACCTGCAACTAAGTTTGTGTAGGGGAAGATGTGGAGAGGCTGCTTCTCTGGAACCACTAAAGGGCAAGCAATTTGGGACCAGGAGTATAGGCGGCTTCACATAAAGGCTTCTAGCCTTTGGAATTCTCCACATCAATTGATGAGGCAGGGAGGTCCTGAGGAACTGAAGGAATCAAGGGATGGTGATTCATGGCGTGAAAGTATTTGATGTATAAAACCAATTTTTAATAGTGAATGGCAGAACAGTGTTTTACTCCCACTCCTTTCTCTCTTGCTTTTCTGCACAGTTCTCCGTTGATTACTTGGGGTTTTAATTTTCTATGAGCGACAGGAAGAATCAAGAACAATAATTGATAGTTACTAGATGAATAATGTTATGACACTGGTCGCACTTCTGGCTCACTCTTTGCAAAGGCAAGGAAAAACAACTATCACTTCTGCTTAAACCCTACTGCCACACCTTCCTCCCCTCTTCAAACTTTGTTGAGAGACTACATATGAATAAATAGTCGTTTATGTTTATTCATTTCCATAGATGCTGCCTGACCTGTTAAGTTCCTCCAGCATTTTGTGTGTGTTGGCCCAGACAGCTTGTCAGCACCAATTAAGGCAGGTGTCTAGCTAAGACATTAGGAAAGACAGGCTCCTGATGGGTTTGAGACAGTAAGCAAAATGACACGTAATTCTTTGTGATAAATAAGGTCATTAAGCCCACTGAGTCGATGCTGGCTCTCAGGGGATTAAATTTACCAATTTAATGTCAGAAATGTAGTAGTCACTTTAGATTCAGCAAGATCCCTGCATCAGTAGGGTCCTGGTGCTGGGTTTTGACCCAAAGTAGCTTCATTTCCTTTTCTCCCACAGAGATGCTGTTCAACCTGCTGAGTTCCTCCAGCAGACTGTTTGTTACTTGAGGTCCTACAATTGTCAGCAGGTTAATTGGCTGTTGTAAATTGTCCCTAGTGTGCAGGGAAGAACCTGGGAAGAGTAGATGAGGATGTACGAGAATAAAAAGGATTAGTGTAGGATCCACTGTAGGAACCATTTCTACTGACAGGAGAAGGGGCAAAGGCTGGTTACTGGCGCCTTAAAACCAGTCGCTTCAGGCAGATGGGGCTCGTCAACTGGTTGGCAGATCATCTAGGAGGAGGAAAAGTCTGTTCTCAAACCTCCGCTGCCTTGTGGCTACACCCACCCACGTCGAATTGTTGACTGAACAACCTTTGTTGGACTGCAGATCATGGTCTCTTTTGGGGGCTTTGCTATTACTTACTTGGTGGGTGGTGGGTGCTGGTGGGGGGGGAGGGGGGAGTGTTGATGTTTTGCTGCTGTTTGTGCATGGGGGAGAGGAGATTTGGGGTTCTAACATTTTACTGTCACTCTTTGGGGTTCTCTTCTGCTTTTGTGGATGTCTGTGAAGAGCAGGAACTTCAGGGTATACACTGTATACATTATCTGATATTAAATGGAACCACTGAATCACTGATTACAAAATAAGTCTTGGCTGGGGTACCAGTTAGACACTTCTTTAAATCGCGTAATGGGCTTTTCCACTTTCTTCTGGAGGGGTATTATACAGAGCTTATTTCATCAGTAGTTTAGTGATCTCGACATATGAGATTATGAAAGCTGTTGTGCAATTCAATTCTCCCTTTCTCAAACAGCCCTTATAACATTAGCCCAGGCTTATTGAAATAAAAGTGGAATTAAATTGCAAATCAATTGAGGTTGATATCCCAGAGTCTACATTCTCTGACTGGGGATATCCAGAGGAGGTGCTCCTTCTAGTTTGGATTCAATTAAAGACTCACTCCATGAGTAAACTACCTTCTGGTCTGCTTCAGATGGCAATCTATGCTCAAATGCCAAAGTAGTGTAGATTACAGGCTGAAGATATCCAGTCACAGTATGTACGCTACCCTTTTGACAGTTATCTAATTGGCACCAATCCCCTATTCTTTCCTCATGTCTTTGCAGTTTCTAAATTCAAAACTAATTCCCTTCTGAATATCCTTTCAAACAGATCATAACAACGAGCTCATAAAAGAACCATTCCTTTCATAGCTTGAAGCCCACAGTACTGTTTTTAGAAGACTCCCAATATGGAGGACTTTATCTTCCAAAGAAAACAACTGCACGTTACCCATCATTGGTAACCCACTCATATTAATATTTTATGTCATATGGAAAGGTAAGTTCTTTAGAGAGTAGAAGATTGAGAGGAAATTTGATAGAGGTATACAAAATTATGAAGGGTATAGATAGGATAAATGCAAACCGGCTTTTTCCACTGAGGTTGGGTGGGACTACAACTAGAGGTTATGGGTTAAGGATGAAAGATGAGAAGTTTAAGAGGAACATGAAGGGAAACTTCTTCACTCATGAGGGTCGTGAAAATGTGGAATGAGCTGCCAGCGCAAGTGGTACATGCGAGCTAGATTTCAATGTTTAAGAGAAGTTTGGATAGGTACATGGATAGTAGGGAATTGGAGGGCTGTGGTCCTGGTACAAGTTGATGAGAATAGGTAGTTTAAATGGATTCGGCATGGACCAGATGGGCCAAAGGACTTGTTTCTGCATTGTACTTTTCTACACCTCTATAACTCAGTCTGGTAACACTCTGAATCCTGGCCAATGCTTTCCTGCCTTTTCTTCAGTGTAGCGTTCCAAATTAGCCAAAAAATCCTGAGATAGACTTAACCAGCAAATTACAATTTTTTAGTTCAACTCCTACGCTTTCATGCCAATGAAAAATACTACTAGAAATCCAAAATAAAACAAAAATTACGGCAAATATCTGTGTGGTCAGTAACATTTGCGAGAATGGAAACATGGTTTGTGGTCTGTCAGGACATTTGATATTTGTTCCTAATGCTTCCATGGAGCAGAATCTTAGTGACAGAGTTTGTGGTGACTTCTAGTAATCTTATTTATAGAAATTACACAATCATTACTCACCAAAGTCAACTTAATGTGGTCATATGAATCCCCATCACAGAAAGCACTCTCCTTTCTGAAAAGCAAAAGAAGATACCATTTAAGATCACTGAATAAAGGCAGGGGAAGGCCACATGGCCCTTCATTCCTACTCTGTGATTCAATATAATTATGGCCGATCCTCTACTTTTTTGCCCAATCCCCGTTCCTTTCCATTCTGTAAGTGGTCAAAATTCCTAGTGTTCTCAGTCTTGAGTATCTTCAGTGACTGGTGCTATACAAGTTGATGCCATGAAGCCAACAACAGAAGATTAACATTGGATGGCAATTTTTTAAAAAATATAGCACTATCTTTTACATAAAGTTGGTAGAAATTATTTTATTGTACTGGACAGATAATAAAATGGCTATAATACCAGGGTTCTCATAGATATCTCAATGGCAGTGAAGAACAATTTGGGCAATTCTGAGCTGGTGTCAAGGTCTTGAAAGTTCAAGTTCTTGAAGGCTCAGCGGACATAGTACCTAAAACAGTACTGCACTAGACAGACCATATGGCCCACAAAGCTGTGCCAATCTTGATGCCAATTTGTACTAAATATCCTCCTCCTGTATATTATCCACATCCCCCCACTCCCTTCATATTCAAGTGTCCATCTAACAGCATCTTAAACTATCCCACTATTATCACTTGAAGCTTGATGATGCATTTGAATGGGGTGATTGTGTTGTACAGTGAGCTGTAGTTGATGATGTATGAGTTCCTGTTGTTCAGATGGTCCAGAGCAGAGTTAAGAGCCAGAGGAATTGCATCTGCTGTTGACCCTTTGTCATGGTAGGCAAATTGGAACCGATGCAGGTCATCTCTGAGGCAAGAATTTATTTCTGCCATAACCAACCACTTGAAGAACTTCACTGAAGTTGATTTAAGTGCTTCATTTTTGAAGCAGGTGGACACCTTAGACTAGAGAAGCAGAAGGGTGAAAATATTGACAAATACTCCAGAAAATTGTTCTTCACAGATCTTTAGTTCTCAGCCAGGTATACCATTGCCTCAGATGCCTTTCGTGAATTCATCCTCTCGAAGGATGCCTAGACCTTGGCCTCAGAGACTTAAGTTAGAGGGTTATCTGGAAATTTATGGGTTTGTCATAATTCCCTTTATCAATATGTGCATAAGAGGCATACAGCATATCTGACTGATGAGTTGGTACCACTAATACTACACAATCGTGCCTTATAGAAAGCTGTATTGTGCAAGTATTGCCACAGCTATCAAGCACTTGCCCCTCTGTGAATACAGTTTAATTTAAATTTGCCTTTCTTCCACATTGGTCTTCCAAAGGTTACACCTGGATTTAGGTCACCATTCCTAAATGCAGTACAATGCAAAACATGATAATGTAGAAAAAAAACTTGAATTACAGCAAATATATATAATACATATAAATAATTAAATTAAATAGAGGTAGTGTTCATGGGTTCAGTGTCCATTCAGTAATCAGATGGCAGAAGGGAAGAAGCTATTCCTGAATCACTGATACAAAATACTCTGCAGATGCTGGGGTCAAAGCAACATGCACAACACCCTGGAGGAACTCAGCAGGTCGGGCAGCATCAAACGAGCAGTCAACATTTCGGGCCGAGACCCTTCGTCAGGACTGAAGACGGAGAGGGCAGGGGCCCTATAAAGAAGGTGGGGGGAGGGTTGGAAGGAAAGGCTGGTAGGTGCCAGGTGAAAAACCAATCAGAGGAAAGATCAAGGGGTGGGGGAGGGGATAGGCAGGGAAGGGATAGGCAGGAAAGGTGAAGAAGGAATGTAAGGGGAAAGCACTATTAGTAGTGAATCACTGACTGTGTGCCTTCAGGCGTCTGTACCTCCTACCTGATGATAACAATGAGAAGAGGGCATGTCCAGGGTGGTGCTGATTGTTGCTGACAGACGGGGTGATATGAGTATCTCAGTAACTGTTGATACCCTGGGATTTTCATGCACAACAGTCTTTAGAGTTTACAGAGAATGGTGCGAAAAACAAAAACCATCCAGTGCGTGGCAATTCTGTGGGTGAAAATTCCTAGTAATGAGAGAGGAGAATGGCCAAACTGGTTCAAGCTGACAGGATGGCAACAGTAACTCAAATAGCCACACAATACAACAGTGGTGTGCAGAACAACATCTCTGAATGCACAACATGTCAAACCTTGAAGTGGATGGTCTATAGCAGTAGAAGACATGCACTCAGTACACCTTTATTAGACACAGGAGGTACCTAATAAAGTGGCCACTAAGTGTATATACCAGTATAAACTAGTTTGTCAGAATGGCCTCTTTCTACTCTATGCCATACATCCGATCTAAATCCATACAAAGTAGATGTCCAGATTGCTCTCCCTTCTGAAAGGCTGCAGATTCACCACTTTGGAGCTTGTAAGACAGATGGAAAGGTTTCTGTTCCTAACAAATATGGAACAAAGGCAGCAGAATGGAACAGAGAAATGGATTGTCTGCGATTTAATCTGATGAGAAAGCAGCTGTGACCTGCTGGACCATTTCTTCCTGAACTTCACATTGTTGATGTTCTGATTAACACTGCCATTACAGGTATGTGTCGCTTAATGTCCACTATACGTTCTGTGAAATCGGACGTTATGTGATTTGGATGTTGTGCAAACACCATATTATATACTTAGCAAACCTATACGGATTACTGTAGTGTACCTGTACCTGATTCCTGAGCAATAGCATTCACTGGTTTTCTACCTTCATTTTGTTTAATAACCTTTTGTTTCACTTCCAAATCAATACTCTTCCTTTGCCTCTTGCTGCTGCTATCACTAGGAGTGGTTTTACTGCATTTGGAAGCCATCATATACTTTACGGTAATATTTTCGAAAGAAAATTAAACAGAGAGATAATGCTGCTGCACTCAAGAGACACGCAATACATGTGATTGGTTACATCTGCTAAGTCACGTTCTCCGATATATGAGAATCTCCCTCCCATGCAAGACACCTACCGCTCATGTTCAGTCACATCATCTGAGTGAGTCTGGAAACTCAAGCTGCCCCTATGTCCTGGGTCTGAAGTCCAGCTTGATGAGACACTGCTGCTTTCCATGGGCTGTGGAGCAAGAAGACAATAAGAATAAGTCACCTGCAACTAAGTTTGTGTAGGGGAGATGTGGAGAGGCTGCTTTCTCTGGAAAGGGCAAGCAATTTGGGACCAGGAGTATAGGCGGCTTCACATAAAGGCTTCTAGCCTTTGGAATTCTCCAGATCAACTGATGAGGCAGGGAAGTCCTGAGGAACTGAAGGAATCAAGGGATGGTGATTCATGGCGTGAAAGTATTTGATGTATAAAACCAATTTTTAATAGTGAATGGCAGAACAGTGTTTTACTCCCACTCCTTTCTCTCTTGCTTTTCTGCACAGTTCTCCGTTGATTACTTGGGGTTTTAATTTTCTATGGGCGACAGGAAGAATCAAGAACAATAATTGATAGTTACTAGATGAATAATGTTATGACACTGGTCACACTTCTGGCTCACTCTTTTCAAAGGCAAGGAAAAACAACTATCATTTCTGCTTAAACCCTACTGCCACACCTTCCTCCTCTCTTCAAACTTTGTTGAGAGTCTACATATGTGTAACTGTGGTCAGAAAACCAATTGGTTAGACAGCTTGTCAACAAACATGAGAAAATTTGCAGATACTGGAAATCCAATGCAAAACGTACAACATGGCAACACATACAAAATGCTGGAGGAACTTAGCAGGTCAGGCAGTATCTATGGAAATAAATAAACATAAACGACTATTTATTCATCTCCATAGATGCTGCCTGACCTGCTGACTTCCTCCAGTGTTTTGTGTGTGTTGGCCCAGACAGCTTGTCAGCACCAATTAAGGCAGGTGTCTAGCTAAGACATTAGGAAAGACAGGCTCCTGATGGGTTTGAGACAGTAAGCAAAATGACACGTAATTCTTTGTGATAAATAAGGTCATTAAGCCCACTGAGTCGATGCTGGCTCTCAGGGGAATCTCATGTCCCATTCAGAGACAAAAAATAAATGCATCTATGCTTACTTCTCAGGCTAAAAATTTTGAATTCATGGTATCTTGCGTTCCAGATTAAATCTACCATTCTGATGCTTCTGAGCAATGTTGCTGGCAATAGTCTCAATTTACAAGAAATTTGCTGAGTTAGATTGCTTCAAGCAACTCCAATATTGTCCTTGCAAACTGGGGCAACTGAATTACATTGCCACCTTTTGCAGTCAACCTACTTCTAAAACTAATCACTCATCACTGATCACCACTTATTTAACCCCTTTCCCCAATGAAGTGCAGACATTTCTCCTGGGGATCTGAATGGAATGCTCTGAAATCTCTCCATTTCCAGTAATCTAGGGCCATGGGCTGGAGCAGATGTGTTGCCAGTCAAAAAGAGAAGAAATGTGAGAGCATCCCATTTTCTTTTAATATAGGCTTGGAAAGAACATAACCTTCTTTTTCCTGTGTCCGTACCATTATGAGGTCCTTCCTACAGTATAGGGCTACATGTCTACCGTACTAGTGGCCTTAGTAATTAATTATCAACAACATAGCACAAATGCATACGTAGATGTAACCCCTACGACCCGAGGACCTCGCTGTCACTGTCCTAGCTTGCAAAACTATGGCAGATGAACCCCGGGTATAAAGGGTGGGGTCAGTACTGTGCATACTGCACTCCACCTAAAACATTGCACAGTCCGAAGGACACGCCTACATCTGGCCTCGTCAGCCACCAGCGTGCCTGCAGCAGACATGGGCAGCCCCCTTCCTAATTCTTCGTTCGCGAAGCCAAGTCATGAATGGAGCACAAATAAGATGGATAATCACAGTGTTATACCCAGGTTAGGGCAGTCTAAAATTAGAGGGCAGGCAGTCAAAGCAGAGAGGAAAGATTAAATGGAATCTGAGAGGCAAGTTTTTCCACAGTGGTTGGTGGGTTTCTGAAACGAGCTACCAGAGAGAGTGATGGAGGTAGGTACAATCACAATGCTTAAGACATTTAGATAGGTGTGGATAGGATATGGGGTAAACTCAGGCAAATGAGACTGTTGCAGGAAGACACCTGGGTCAGTATGGATGAGCTGGGCTACTGGGTTGCTGTCATACAGCTATACCAATCTAAGCTGTACAAGTCTATAGCCACAACAGGAAACGACTAAGATAACATTAATCATGATGCAGAGATTGGTACCTAGTGGTCAGCATAGCTAAGACAAAGAGCCTTTTATTGTGCCACTGGACTCATAATCTGGTAAGGAGATAAGTGTGCAGTGCTGTGTATAATTGTTGGTACTCTGTTTTGCACTTTAGCCCTGGAGTAATGCTGTTTCATTTGGCTGTATTCAGGTACAGTTGAACTTGAACTTGGTCTGCAGTCACTTATATACCAGGCTGGGAAGAGACAGCAGCATTCCTCTCCTGAAGGTCATTATTGAAGGAGGGTTTTAATACTGGAGCATGAGCAGAAAATAAATTGATGACAAGTTGGATAAGGAAATAGTAGATGGTCCAGGACTAGCTGCTAATCATTTGGACCACTGATCTAGGACGGGCACTTGAATCCCACCGTACCATCATGGGATCTTGAGTGAGCTAGGGCTTTTTTCTTTGGAGCAACTAAGGATAAGAGGTGACTTGATAAAGGTGTTTAAGATAATGAGAGGCATAGGTGGAGTGGACTGCCAGCATCTTTTCCCAGGGGACAATGGCTAATATCAGAGGACATGCATTTATGCATTTAAGACAAGTGGAGGAAAGTTTAGAGGAAACGTCAGTGGTAGTTCCTTCTGTAAAAGGTGTCTCTGAAAAACTGCCACCAACATGTCACCTGTGGAACCAGCGATGCCAACACAACTGACCACCGTTATATCAGCACCTTCATGAATGGCTGTGAACGTTCACTTCCAGATGAGGTCAACGCTTTTTGAAAGGGAGAATAACACCATACCTGTGCAAATCCCTCCAGCATCTGCTGAACCTGTGATCTCTGAGGCAGATGACAGAACATCTTTCAAGAGGGTGAACCCTTACAAGATGCCAGGCCCTGATGATATACCTGGTAGGGCACCAAAAATCTGTGCCAACCAGCTGATGGGAGTGTTCAAGGACTTCTTCAATCTCTCTCTCCTCCAGTTGGACCTTCCCTCCTGCTTCGAAAAGGTGACAATAGACCAGCGCGCAAAAACAGCACGGTGAGCTGCCTCTTCGACTATCTACTGTGTTCAAATGATTTGAGAAGTTAGTCATGACTAGGATTAACTCCCATCTATGTAAGGACCTGGACCTGCTGCAATTTGCCTATAGCCACAATAGGTCTACAGGAGATGCAATCTCTCTGGCTCTCCTCTTGGCCTTGGATCACCTGGACAATAGGAATATCCATGTCAGACTGCTGTTTATTGATTACAGTTAGGTGTTCAACACAATCATACCCTCAGTACTAATCAACAAGCTCCAAATTGATCTTTCAAAGATCATTGGACTCTGGCATTGTGTCAGGGAACTGGAAAATTGCAAATGTCACTCCATTCTTTAAGAATGGAAGAAGGCAGCAGAAAGGAAATTATAGACCAGTTAGCCTGACCTCAGTGGGTTGGGAAGATGTTAGAGTCAATATTTAAGGATGAGGTGATGGAGTGCTTGGTGAAACAAGACAAAGTCAACATGGTTTCCTTAAGGGAAAATTTTGCCTGATGAACCTGTTGGAATTATTTGAGGAGATTACAAGTAGGATAGGTAAAGGGGATGCAGTGGATGTTGTATATTCTGGAATTTCAGAAGGCCTTTGACAAGGTGCTGCACATGAGGCTGCTTACCAAGTTAACAGCCCAAGGTATTACAAGAAAGTTACTAACATGGTTAGAGCATTGGCTGATTGGAAGAAGGCAGCGAGTGGGAATGTAAGGATCCTTGTCTGGTCGGCTGCCAGTGACTAGTGGTGTTCCACAGGGATCGGTTTTGGGACCACTTCTTTTTATGCTGTATATAAATGATTTAGTTACTAAATTATTTATATACAGCATAAAAAGAAGTAAATGAAATAGATGGCTTTG
Organism: Hemitrygon akajei; assembly: GCF_048418815.1. Taxonomy (NCBI): domain Eukaryota; kingdom Metazoa; phylum Chordata; class Chondrichthyes; order Myliobatiformes; family Dasyatidae; genus Hemitrygon; species Hemitrygon akajei. The sequence goes on along the minus strand of NC_133127.1, from coordinate 45,548,516 downwards.
TTGCCAAGTTTGCAGAGAATAAGAAGATTGGTGGAGGGACAGGTAGTGTTGAGGAAACAGGTAGGATGCAGAAGGACTTAGACAGAGTAGAAGAATGGATAAGAAAGTGGCAAATGGAATATAATGCTGGAAAATGCACGGTCATGCACTTTGGTAGTAGAACTAAATGTGTGGACTATTTTCTAAACAGGGAGAATATCCAAAAATCTGAGATGCAGAGGGACTTTTGAGTCCCTGTGCAGAACACCCTAAAGGTTAACTTGCAGATTGAGTCGGTGGTGAGGAAGGCAAATGCAATGTTAGCATTCATTTCAAGAGGTCTAGAATACAAGAGCAAGGATGTGATGCTGAGGCTTTATAAGGCACTGGTGAGGCCTCACCGTGAGTATTGTGAACAGTTTTGGGCTCCTCATCTTAGAAGAGATGTGCTGGCATTGGAGAGGGTCCAGAGGAGGTTCACAAGGATGATTCCAGGAATGAAAGGGTTACCATACGAGGAATGTTGGATGGCTCTGGGTCTGTACTCGCTGGAATTTAGAAGGATGAGGGGGGATCTCATTGAAACCTTTCAAATGTTAAAAGGCCTAGACAGAGTAGATGTGAAAGGATGTTTCCCATGATGGGAGAGTCTAGGACAAGAGGGCACAGCCTCAGGATAGAGTGGCGTCCATTCAAAACAGAGATGTGGAGAAATTTCTTTAGCCAGAGGGTGGTGAATTTGTGAAATTTGTTGCCACATGCAGCTGTAGTGGCCAGGTTGTTGGGTGTATTTAAGGCAGAGATTGATAAGTTCTAGGTTGGACATGGCATCAAAGGTTACAGGGAGAAGGCTGGGAACTGGGGTTGAGGAGGAGAAAAAAAAAAGGATCAGCCATGATTGAATGACAGAGCAGGCTCGATGGGCCAAATGGCCTAATTCTGCTCCTATTTATTATGGTTTTATGGTCTAAAACCTGGGTCTCTGTACCTCACTCTGCAACTGGACCTTCCACTTCCTACTGGGAGACCAGTCAAGGCAAATCGGAAATAACATCTCCTCGCTGATAATCAACTTAACCCATTAATCTCCTCTCTGTACACTTATGATTAGGTGACTAGAAACAGCTATAAATTTGCTAATGACACAGCTATTGTAGGCAGAATTTCAGATGGTGACAAGGAGGTGTAGAGGAGTGAGACTGATCAGCTGGTTGAGTGGTGTCGTAACAACAACCCTGCACCAAGGAATTGTTTGTGAACTTCAGGAAGTGGAAGTTAAGGGAACATACACCAGTCCTCATCGAGGGAGCAGCAGTGAAAAGGGTGAGCAGTTTCAAGCTCATCAATATCAACATCTCTGAAGATCTATCCTGAGCCCAACATATTGATGCAATTACAAAGTAGGCAAAATGGCAGCTATATTTCATCAGGAGTTTGAGGAGTCTTGATATGACACTCAAGACTCTCAAAAATTTCTACAGATATACCGTGGAGAGTGTTCGAACTGGCTGCATCATCGTCTGGTATGGAGGAGCCACAGCAGAGAATCTGAAAAGGTACAGAAAGTTGTGACCTCAGCCAGCTCCATCATGGGCAGCAGTCTCCCCAGCATCGAGGCAGCAGCAGTGAAAAGTATGAGCAATTTCAATCCTGTGTTTCATCATCTCTGATGATCTAACCTGGGCCCAACATAATGATGCATTACAAAGATGGCACACCACTGACTATATTTCATCAGAGATATGGTATGACATCAAAGACTCTTGCAAATTTCCATATATGTACCATGGAGAGCTTTCTAACTGGCTGTGCCATTGTCTGGTATGGACAGGCAAATGCACAGGGTCAGAAAATTGTGAACAGCTAGCTCTATCATGGACACCAGCCTCCCCAGCATCGAGGACATCTTCAAAAGGCAATGCCTCAAAAAGGCAGCATCCATGATTAAAGATCCTCATCAGCCAGGACAACCATCTTCTCATTGCTACCATCGAGGAGGAAGTACAGGAGCCTGCAGACACACTCAACGCCTCAGCAACAACTTCTTCCAAACTGCCATCAGATTTCTAAATCGACATTGAACCCATGTAGACTACCTCAATTTCTTTTCCTCTCTTGGCACACAACTTAACTTAATTTTTAAAAATATGCTTCTTATTGTAATTTAGTTTTTTATTATTATGTATTGCAATGTACTGCTGTTGCAAAACAACGATTTTCACGACATATGCCAGTGTTATTAAATCTGATTCTGATTGAATGGTGGGTGCCTGGAACACAGTGCCAGGGTGGTGGTCAAGGTTGATACAATAGGGACATTTAAGAGTGTTAAGCACAGGGATAGATGTTGGAAGAGGTTATGGGATGTACGGGAGGGAAGGATTAGTGTGACGGTGGAGTATGTTTATATAGCTCAGCACAACATTGTGGCCCATACTGTGTTCTGTGCACAGCTCCGCCAGCGGGAGTTGATGTTGTGAAGCATCACATCAAATTAAGTCTAAAATTAAGTAGAGTCTAATGACAGCTCCACAAGCAGACTCTGCAAAAGTTTATGATTCAGGCATTGTCACAGGGTGAAAGATAACTATTTATTCATCTGCTTTACAGAAATCTGCAGGAGAAGTTGAAGAAAGTGATGGCTAAATGAGTGTTGGTGGTAGGGAGCAAAATGTTAGTGATCTGCGTAGAGAAGGGACTGGGTTAATTACCATATATCTTTGCTGTGAATATTCTCCTCCACAGTGAACTAACACTTGTATTAAACATGAGGAAGCACTTACAGAACCGACAATCTACTCTTGTGCCACGGAGGGCATTAATGTTTCATCAGAACCTTCAGAAAGGATTATGTTTCAAAGGCTTCATCTTCTCCTACCCGCCCAGCACACTGCACTATACTAGGAAACAAAATTACACTTTGGCTGAAAGTTGCTCACTAGGCTGCCTGGATGGGGTTAGCGTCAGACAAACTGAACTTTGGAAAGGCAGTACAATATGCATTTCACATTTATGCTTAAATCAGGCCTCAGAGGTCACAATTCTGCTCTCCTTGAGTTAGAACATAGAACAGTACATCCCACCGTTGTGCTGACCTACAAGTCAACATGGATTCCCCCTGATGCTCTGGTTTCCCTCCATATCCCAAAGACATGCTGGGTAGTAAATTAATGGACCCCAGTTGGTGTATAGCAGGAGAATTTGGGGGTGAATAGGTTACAGGAAAATAAATGAGGGAATAAAATAGGCAAAAATACTTAGAGCCAGCATACACATAATGGGCTGAATGGCCCTCTTCTACATAATAAAAGCAGGACATTAGGAACATTGTAGCCCCTCCAAGAAATTTCAGAATACGCTACTGAGCGAGAAGGTGGGGTCAGGAAAATGCAAAACGTACCATTGGAGAATCCTGATTTTTGTTGAGCTCAGAGAGTTTGCAACTTGACTTCTGCCTCTTTGGCTTCATGCCTTCATCGATGTAGCTGCCGTTAGTTTCCTTTAGCTTTTTATCGCCTTGCTGCGGAGGTTCCCCAAGCCCCGATCGGTTCTCCTCATTACCGCTGAATGCTGAGGGAATATTCTCTTTGTTGATGTCATCCCTGTGGAGCACAGCAAGTCTGAGCCAACTACAAAGGCATCTCATGAAACAGAGCAGTTAGAGGGGGTTTGGAACATCTGCTGACGGGGCTGCTGCTTCTCTGCCCATCATGTCTCCAGTGTCAGTTCAAATGACAATTTTATTTCCCATAATAATGACCAGCATCTAAACCTCCCCTTATAGGCTGCTGTCACTTTAGAACGTAGAACATTCCTGACCAGTACAAGCCCTGCAGCCCGCGATGTTGTGCCGTAAAATCATCGCCATGTACTGACCTTTTAACCTACTCAATTTAATCCTCCCTCCTATGTAACCTTCCATTTTTCTATCGTCATATATCTATCTAGGAGTTTCTTAAATGCCCTTAATGTGTCTGCCTCTATCACCACCCCAGCAGGCCTTTCCACACACATACACACCACTCTTTGTGGAAAGAATTTCCCTCTGACATCTCACCTATACTTTCCTCCAATCACCTTAAACTCTGTCGCCCAGAAATTCCCAAGGACAATCCCAGAGCATCCACTTCTATATCCCAAACATCTTCTAATCCTTTGAAGCATAATTACTAAGACAGGAGATACAACTGTATAGACAGGAGCAGTAAAGTTACGAAGTGGCCAATGATTGATGCATTGAGTGGACAAAACTGGGGCAGATGGGGTTCAATGTCAGGAAGTGTGAGATCATGCACTTTTGGATCAGAGAGGGACAATTTATTTAATGGTCAAATACTGGAGGGCTATGAAGGAGCAGGGGTTCAGATATACATCAGCCAACCTACAGCACAGTCTGAAAAACAACTAATGGAGTGTTGGTCTTTCCTTCCAGTGGAGAAGAAAGGGAGATTATGCAGCAGATATCCAGAGTCAATCTGTATAGAGCTTAAGGAGAGGGTGGAAGAGAGAGAAAGGGGAAATTGGGATGGGTTTTTGGGGGAGTTGCTATGCCCTACATTTAATAATTACTGAAAATTAAACTGACACTCTGGAGAGTATCAGTTCATAATGTCAGTTTCGCTCTAAGCACATGGAGAACAGCCAGCATCAAATCAGCCCTGTTCAATGAATTATGTTTTCTATGGTCTATGTTGACACCACACGTGGATAACAAATACACATATTACATACACATGTATATAATATAAAACAGTTTTATACATAATGCAGTAAGAGTATCTACATTAAGGAGTCAATCATGATTTATTTCAAATGTTCTGATAAAAAACTCCGTCAAATACATTGATAGGAACTAGAGTAGCCATACGTTTCTCTGCTTCTCCAGGGTTCATCCTGTTCCTTCAGATGTCTCCTCCTCTGTCTCGCGCAGCCCACTGCACTCAATAATGATGTCCCTGATTCTGATTCCTCCGAGCTTTGACCTCCACTGCCATGACTGTCAAAGAGGTGTTGTTCCACTGCTGACCGGATGGTCCTCTCCATAAAGCTGCAGGTACACACACAGCCGCTGAGTTGCCGTCTAAATATCCTCTCAAAATCCTAATCATGATTTCAATCACCTTACATTTCCCAATTTCCACCTTTCATCACCCAAAAATATACCTTTTATGCACAAGTCTGTATGAGCCATTTTAAAAAAACACTAACCCAGGCAATTACACTTTAAACATTCACTTTAAGTCTATGTTGCACATACACACATGCAACATGTTCATGCAAGTACACTAACTTATTCGTACACTAACTTACACATGATAGAAAAGCATGTGTATTCATTTACAAATGAATTCATTTGCACACATACTCTAAAAGCATAGAACCATACACACTCTCACATGTTCAGAAGTACAAATGTACACATACACACACAAACACAACCAAATATCCAAAGGGTTTAATTGTTATTAGTAACTCCCTTCTGTGTGAACATACAGCAAAGACCGAATAAGTTAATTTCCAAAAGTTAAGACAACACCTGATGCAATTGGTACTAAAGGAGACAGAACAACCCAGAGTCAAGACATTAGACAGGAGGGCTGACACCATGGCAGTAATGAAGCAATTTCTCTTCCAGTGACAATGGCAGAAGTTCTTTGATCTTTGACCTGACATCTGTCCCAACTTTGCTTCCAGGTTCCAGTTATAGAGCCACAGCGGATGGGGGGGGAAGGGGTTGAGGGTCAGATGAGTGGGCACAATGGGGCAGCTGCTCTTTCTCTCTCCAGGCCACTGAAGTTCCCATGACCTCCTTGCTTCTTTCTGTTTTACTTACACACCTCTCCCTACCATGTAGTTTAGCCTCCTAAGAGTTAATCTGCAGTCAAGAGATAGCCTCTTGTCAGCAAAGAATGCGTGCCTGATAATCTAAAAGCACGAACCATTAACGATGCCCTCTCAGAAAGTGGACTGACTGAGTTCATGAGTCTGGTCACGCATTACATAGATATGCAGAGTTTGATGACAGTGCACATTACCAGGCACCATTGAGCCTTCAGTTCACAAACAGGCTTCAGGTGACCTAGACTCTCCCTAAGCTTTTAGGAGGAGGAGTCACGATATTTCCTACCCAAGACAGTGTGCCTACTGCTGACATCATTGAACTGACCCTAGTTTGTTGCATTTGACATTCTGGGATGGTTTCAATTTTGACCCAGTACAGCAGCAAACTGGAAACTTTCCAGTACACATGGTTCAATGAAACTCCCAGTCTGGGAACCTTTCGAATACAGTATAGCTGTTTCATTCATGAACGTTTCTCATTTACTTAGCCACTGAATGGCAGCAGAAGAGGTGGGTGGTGGGTGCGGGGTTGTGGAAAAGTGATGCCGATTTGATAGCTGATTTGGTAGAGACTCAGTGAAGTGGGGTGGGGATGTGGGGGAATATAGTGTCTCTCTGGTAGAAGCTAAGTGAAAGACATTCAGCCCATTGTTTCAGTGCTGGCTCTTTGCTCAAGTAATTCAACGCCACTGAAAATGAGGGTCGAGACGGGTGAATCGGCTCACATTTGGGAAGGTCAGAGAAGAATGTATTAGGAAACTTTGTCAAAGATCCTTAGGGTTGGGAAATAGACCATTCAGCCCATTGTGGCTATGCCAGCCATTTGAAAGAGCTCATCAATTAATCTAATAGCAGATCATCTGCCTATGGCACCTATACCCACTTCCAAGCTCAATTTTGTTGGCTGCACCAATTCTATAATTAAAAAAAAATGTCATCCACTTACTCCCCGGCTGATGAATTGTTGTTGATTGGTGACACATGGGTGCTGTAATAACAAGAAAATGCAAATTAGATCAGTGGAGCATCAGGAAAATGAGAAACAGAGAGACAGAGGCAGAAAGTAAAGATAAACTGATCACAGTGATTCAGAGGTAAGAGGTCACCTTGCCCCAGTTCAGAATCGAAAGGTTGTAGGTTCAAGCCTCACCCAGAAACTATACCACAAATCTCTGTACACTGATATGCTAAAATAACATAGAAGTCCCTCACTGTCAGAGGATGTGAATTTGGATATTATCCTCAGGAACTATTTAGAAACAAAAAACTAATGACATTCCTCAAAACTCCTGCCCAACAGTTATTCCTTAAATAACAATGTTTATCCATTAAGTGACAAGGTTTAAGCAGATTATCTGGTCTTTATCACAATGCTGGTTGAGAGCTTGGTGTTCACATACTGGCCACTGCGCTTCCTACATTACAGCAGTAAAAATGTGCATCCAGGACTGACAAGTGCCTGGAATATTTCAGGGACAACCCAAGTCTCACTTTTTCGTTGAAAAGCAAAAGGCTGCAGAAGCTGAAAGCCTGCCTCCAAAAAAAAAAGCAAAATGCAGGAAATATTCATGTGACATACCGCCTGTGCTAAGAAGATCAAAGAGCTAATGTCTCACATCAGCAACTTTTCATCAGACGAAAGGGTACAACGAAAATCTAGTTCTGTGAAATACATGTTCCAAGTTTCTCCCTCCACAGATGCTGCCTGACCCACTGCGCATTCCCATCATTTTACAGGTTCCTTTCTTTGCTAATAGAAGATGCTCATTTCTTGGCCACACTGGCTGAGCTTCTGGCTCTTGTCACATTTCTTGCTGCATCATAGCTTACAAAATAAAATCAGACCAAGAGGAGAGGTGGAAAAAATATTTTACCTTTTACTTTATATAAATAAATCAAGCTGTCAGAGTATACATAGCACACCTCATTGTCAACTGCGCGGACACAGTCATTGCTGACAAAACCAGGTTGCTTCTTAGTTATTCTCGTCTTCCTGCTTATTATGCAAGTTTAAAGGATATTACCGTGTTAATGTGAATGAGATATTGGTGGATGGGTGACAGAGAGGAATGAGGTTGTGGGGTGTTTTTAATTGGGGAAGGAAAATGAGGCAGAGGGTGGTGATTGGAAATCGGAGCCTGGCAGACAACAGGGATCACTGGTGGGGCCCGACTTGTTTGTGACATACAGTACATTAATGACTTGGGTGTGAATATAGGAGATGATTAGTAAACTCGTGGATGACACAAAAATTGGTGTTGTGGTTAGTGAGGAAGGTTATTTCAGGCTACAGAAGGATGCAGATTAGTTGGAAAGTTGGGTCAAGCATTTAGATGGACTTTAACCCTGGCGAGTAAGAGGTGATGCATTTTGGGATGTCAAGCAAGGGTAGGACAAATACAGTTAATGGTATGGTGTTGAAGAATCTTGATGAATTCAGGGAACTAGGGGGTCAAGTCCATAGTTCCCTGGAAGTGACAACACAGGTGGTCAGGGTGCCTTCATAGGTCAGGACATTGAAAATAGAAGGTGGGACATTATAGTCAAACTTTACAAAACACTGGTCAGACCACACTTGGAAGTACTGTGCAGGAAGTGCCTTTCTAGTTGTCACTTTTTAAGAAGGATATCATCGTGCAGGAGAGATCACAGAGGAGAAGCACCAGATGGCTCCCCGGATTGGAAGGCTTTTTGTTACGGGAGGAGATGGCACAGGCTGGGCTTCTTTTCTCTGCAGCTGAGGAGGCTGTTGTATGATGATAGAAGTATAATTATGATAATCACAGATGAATTGTCTTCTTCTAAGCCTATTACCCTAACAGCAGCTCACTAGAGTCCTCGGTACTGGGCAAAAGGTTGATCAGCCCCGTGCCTTCTGCATTCTCCACATTATTTCATACGTCTTCCAGATGAAGATCCTTCCTCTTCCAGGGATGAGGTCTTTGGAGTTTCTGTAACTCTGGAACTTTATGGGATGGGGTTGCCAGCTCCCTGCTTAACCCTCCTCATTTCACAGCTGGGCTTGGGACTATCCATGGCAAAGGATCATAGATAGAATAGAAATTTTGCTCATGCTACAATTATCAACAAGTGGCCATAGTTTTAAGGTGAGAAGCAGAAGATTTAAAGGGGACCTTGGGGGTGGAATGTACACCGCAGTGATGATAACATCACAGGCAGCCAGGAGGGTCTGCACAGCAGCATCAGGTATTCCAGGTCCGGGGAACAAAAGGATCTGACAGCATGCACATTCTAGGGGTTGCACCAAGCATTGTTGACCACAAAGCATACCCCTCTTCCATTATTCTTCCCAGAGGTTTTTTGACCTGTCCACCCGGAACAGGGAGAACCCAGAGGGCTCAATAGCATCGTCCAGTATCTCCTCCGTCAGCCAAGTCTCCATGAAGCACAAAACGTTTCATTCCTTTGTTTCCTGCTGATAGGAGATTTTGGCTCTCAGTTTGCAGAGCTTGTTGTCCAGGGACTGAACGTAAGCCAGGAGTATGCTAGGGAGCAGTGGCCGATTTACATGTCATCTCAGCCTCACCAAGACGCCGGCCCTTCTCCCTCACCTCCGTCACCGCTTCCGAGGTAGTGGCGGTGTAAGAGATGAGTCTCCCATGGACCACACAAGCAGGTGTTCCCAGTGTAGAAGAGGCGGCACATAGCGGGTAAATGCTGTCTTTCGGATGTTCAGAAGGTCAGTCTACTGTATGTGATGTGACTATTCACAAAAATGCTAAGAAAATGCTAAGAAAATTGTATAAGTTAGTAATATACTGTAGATTTGGAACGGAGCTCGCAGCAAGGCCGTCGTACGCGGTGCCATCTTGAAAGGAACTGTACCTCTCTTAATCACATGATTCTGCAGAGAGTGGTGCGGACAGTCCAGTACATCTGTAGATGTGAACCTGCCATGATTCAAAGCCAGGTGTGTAAAAAGGGCCCGTAGGATCATTGGGGACCCAAGTCACCCCATCACAATCTATTCCAGCTGCTACCATCCGGGAAATGGTACTGCACCATAAAAGCCAGGAACAACAGGCTCCAGGACAGCTTCTTCCACCAGGCCATCAGATTGATTAACTCATGCTGATTTGAGTGTATTTCTATGTTACATTGACTGCTCTATTTATTATAAATTACTATGATTACATTGCTCATTTAGACGGAGATGTAGATTTTTTACTCCTCATGTATGCAAAGGATGTAAGAAATAAATAAAGTCAAGTTAAGCCAATAAATACAAAGAGAGTTAATATCTGGGATGTATTGCCAGAGGAGGTGGTAAAATCAGATACAATTACTAGATTTAAGAAACACTTAAACATTTAAAAGGCAAGGCAAAGAGGACAAGTCCTAATGTGGGCAATTCAGAGTACATGAGTAAAAGGTTAGCATGGATATGATGGGTTGAATGGCCTGTTTCTGAGCTGTACCATTTTATGTATCCATACAAACAGGCGTAGAAGCTGACTGATTTGCAATGGATACTGGGTGTACCTGGGAAACAATCCAAATTTAAGCCAAGCTATTTTTTTTTAAAAAGGAATAGAAATAGACAATTCTAGAAACACTCAGCGGGTCTAGCAGAATTTATGGAAAGAAAAACAGCTAATTCCTTCTTGGGAAGATTCATCAGAATAATTCTGATGCAGGGGTTCCCAACCTGTTTCATGCCATGGACCCGACCATTAACGGAAGGGTCCATGCACTTCAGGCTGGGAAACCCTACAGGGTCGCAAAGCCAAAACAGCTAATTGCCAACACGAGGAAATCTGCAGATGCTGGAAATTCAAACAACACACACAAAATGCTGGTGGAACACAGCAGGTCAGGCAGCATCTATAGGGAGAAGCGCTGTCGACGTTTCGGACCGAGACCCTTCGTCAGGACAGACGAAGAGCTAACTGCCTCTCTTTTCACAGATGCTGCTTTGCTTGCTAAGTGTTTCCACCATTTTCTATCTTGTTTTGTTTTAGTGTTCATATATGGAGTTTACTGTGGCTCTGGGGATTTTGCTGCTGCCAACTCCAGATAATCTGACCTCAAGACTTCGATCTCACCCCGACTTTAGGGCTGTGTTGATGCAACCGGACGGGAGCCTACAGTGAGAACGGACTCTGGGTCCGCTGACTAGAAAAGTGCCACTGGGAACTGTACCCCAAGTGTGTAGACCACTGCAACTGAAGTAAATGGGAATAGATGGGGAGGAACATGACAACATAAGGAGCTTACTTGAAGTTGGGGTCTACTTTATCAGTCCTGATGAAGGGTCTTGGCCCGAAACATCAACTGTTTACTCTTTTCTATAGATGCTGCCCGGCCTGCTGAGTTCCTCCAGCATCTTGTGTGTGTTACTTGGAGCTGCAGTGTTTCTATATGAATGAGCATACTGTTGCTGTGTGTGCACTTACTGTGATTCTCTCAGACAGGAGAATCAGGTGATGTGTTTGCTTTTGAACAATCTAAGAATAATACTAGCTGCAGAAGAAGGCTGAAAGGACAACAAAATATATACTCTAGGGTACTCTGACTACCAAATAAACCACTGCCTCTTTAATGCATTTATACTGTGCCTTGATATATTTGTGTAGTGAATACATTCTTGGTGGAGTTATGTATTTACAAGAATATTGCCAGGACTTGAGGGCCTGAGTTACAGGAAGAGATTGGGCAGGATAGGACCTTATTACTTGGAATGTAGGAGACTGAGGGGTGACTTTATAGATGTGTATGAAATCATAATATTTTTGCAAAGCAAAGGAATTAAGAGTTTATGGAGAAAAGGAAGGTTGGTGGAGCACAGTCCATGGCCCCATCAGCCATGATTTTATTGAATGGTGGAGCAGGCTGATTGGCCTACTCCTGCCCCCATTTCTTAATATTCTCATGAGGAGAACAGAGAAGCAGTCTTTTACCCAGGGAAAGGGAATCAAAAACCAGCACAGGTTTAAGGCAAGAGGAGAGAAAGATTTAAAAGGAACACAAAGGGCAAACTCTTTACATAGAGGTTGGTGTGTATATTGAACAGGCTACCAGGAGAAGGAGTTGAGCCTGGTACAACAGCAGCATTTAAAAGACATTTGGATAAACACACGAATAAGAAAGGTTTGCAGGGTATGAGTCAAATGTGGGCACATGTGACCAAAGTCAGCGTGGACAAGTTGGGTCAAAAGGCTCGTTTTCATGCTGTATAACTCTGTGGAAACCAAGGGTGGGGTGGAGCTCCTCCAATGGACAAATCAGTCTTCAATGACGGAAGCATTTTCTTTTGATGCATCAAGAACGAATAGGCATCGTGTGGAATAAAACCACAGCAGTGTTGTTGGTAACATGATTGCATGTTTTCAAGAGAGGGCAGAATGAAGGATGAAGATCAAGTGGCTTTGGTGCTGAACATACATCTGCAAATTGATACCAGAACACACTCTTCAGGAACAATAAGTGATTTACAAAGGAAGTAATTACTAATTAAAGAGTCTTTCCATCTACGGAATGCTGGCAATTCAAGTGATGCAGCCTAAGCTTTCTTCTTTTCCAGAATGCACACTTTCAGCATGACCGCCCCACCAATCACACCAGTAAACTCAGCAGGTCAAATATTTCATAGGAGGCTCCTATTTCTTAAACACATTTCCTTTATCTAAAGTATCACACGCAAAACACTGGAGGAAATCAGCAGGTCAGGCAGCATCTATGGAAAGGAATAAAATCGACATTTCCGGCTGAGACCCTTCATCAGGACTGGAAACGTCAATTTCCCGAAATACCGACCAGGATTATGTAGAATAAAATGGGTTGAGTGAATGGTGCAGATTCAAGGAGTAAACGGCCTGATTCACAAGAAAATAGGAGCAGGCCATTTGGCCCCCTCAGCCCTGCTCCGCCATGCAATATAACCATGGCCGGTATGTTCCAGTCTTCAACTCTTTCTTAGTGATTGTCTCCCATAAACCTCAATTCTTCAATCTTAAAAATATGTATTTATCTCCACCTTAAGTATATTTAATGATTTTGTGCTCTATAACTATGATTAATTATGGAACGGGAGAGACAATGTTAAGTAGTTCCTGGACATCGGAACCAGTGAACTAGCCCTCAAACAACTAGGAGCAGAATAAAGCAGTAAAACAGCAAGCATGGAGAAAGATGCTTAAATTTTGCTTACATCAGCTCTTTCACATTCCTGACATTACATGCCACACAGTCTTTTGCAATGTAATGTGGGAAACTGGGGAGCACAGTGAGCACTTCGTAACATGGTTAGTGACTAACATCAAAGTCAACGCTGAGACTCCAGCAATCACTGTCTTCACCATCTTCAACCTGGGATCTTACTCCTGTATGAGCACACTTGGCCTTGAATTGAACTCTTATCTGAAGGACAGCAGGTCAAATAGTGTAGGATTCCCTGAGTATTTTACTGCAGCGGAATGCCAACCTGAGAGACCGGTGCATGGAATAACAATGGATGCACTTGAGATACAACGCAGGGTAGACCCTTCCAGTCCTTCAAGTCGTGCCACCCAGCAACCACAAACTTTAATGCTAACCTAATCACAGGAAACCAGAATACGTCATGGTCACGGGGAGAACGTACAAATCCCTTACAGATGGCGGTGGCAAAGAAATACATGGCCTTACCACAGCTAGAACAGCTACTACCATCAACCATTCAGTTCTTGAACTAACCTGCATAACCCTATTTACCACCTCAGTATAGCAACACCATGCCACTACATTGTATATTCTTTCTTTTTGTTCCAGTTGTGTTCTTTCCAGTAAAAAGTGTGCACAATGCATGTTTTTCTTGCGAATGTTGTGCATCTAATGCTGCATGTCTGATGCTGCTGCAATCAAGTTATCCATATACCTGTGCATAAATGTATTTGTGCACATGACAACTCCACTTTGACCTTAAAGACATAAGATCCTTTGAGACTTCTTTACTCCTCATAAGGGTTAAGACTGATTTGATCTCAGTCTCCATTCCTCTTTCCTGCCTTTTCCCTGTGATCCATAGATCTATTTCATTCTTAACACATTCAGTGCCTCACAGGTACAGAAGCCTGAAGGCGCACACTCAGCGATTCAGGAACAGCTTCTTCCCCCCCGCCATCCGATTCCTAAATGGACATTGAACCCATGAACATGAGCTCATGTTTTTAATATATATTATTTCTGTTTTGCACTATTTTTAATCTATTCAATATACATTTATATACTTAATGGAATTGAATGAGAGAATTATTTATTAATTCTATCTATATTATCACGTATTGCATTGAACTGCTACTGCTAAGTTAACAAATTTCATGACATGTGCCGCTGATAATAAACCTGATTCTGATTCTTGATTGAGAAAGCCAAAGATTCAATGCCTCTGAAAAAAAGCAATTCCTCTTAAACTTAATTAAATGATCCTTTATTCTGAAATCATGTCTCCCAGTTATTTTATCACTGATGTACAGTTCCCCGGAAACAGAAAGCATTCCAACTTTAATTGTATGTTCTGAATGGAAGCACAACTTTTGGCTGCCTGAATGTCTGGATTTTAAATCTGGCAGAGAGCTCATGGTCGACTGGGCAGCAGTGATCTCCTGCCTTTGTGTATGCTTCTAAAATGTACAGCAAACAACTTTAAGTACTGCAAAGATACCAACACTGCCTCGGAGTTCCAAAGCCACTGACGGGACTTACTTCTAGCGGTGATGAGACAGCTTACAGAGGAGAAGTTGACACCCCGACACAGTGGTGCCAAGTTAACAACCTCTCCCTCAATATCCAAAAAACAAAAGAGCTGATCATGGATTACAGGAGGAGCAGAGTCAGGCTCGCCCCGATCAATATCAATGGGACTGCATTTGAGAGGGTGAGCAGTTTCAAGTTCCTCAGTATACACATCACTGAAGATCTCACCTGGACTGTACACACCAGCTGTGACAAAAAAAAAAGCACAACAGTGTCTCTTCCACCTCAGGCAACTGAAGAAGTTCGGCATGAGCCCCAAATCCTCAAGACCTTCTACAGGGGCAACTTTGAGTGCATCCTGACTGGCTGTATCTCCGCCTGGTACAGGAACTGCACCAACATTGATCACTGGGCATTGTAGAGAGTGGTATGGACAGCCCAGTACATCGGTGGATGTGACCTTTCCTTCATTGAGGACATTTACAGCAGCAGGTGTGTAAAGAAGGCCTGGAAGATCATCTGGGACACCAATCACCCCAACCATAAACTGTTTCAACTGCTTCCATCTGGCAAACGGTACTGCAGCATTAAAGCCAGGACCAACAGGCTATGGGACAGCTTCTCTTTACAAGCCATTAGTTACAAATTTATATGTCTGTACATTGCGACAGAATCATAACGCAAAGATTTTTACTCCCTCACGTTGTGGGACATATGTAAGATTTAAATAAATTCAAATTCAAATAAATAGGATGGTGCCCTATCCAAGACCAAAATACTCAGCATCAAGGCCCCAATTACAATCAGTTGATTCTCAAGGGCAGATCAGGCACGTCATTTGCATGCTTAATATCAGACTTCCTAACCTGAATCTGAGTTGTGAACTCCGTCATGGCAAGAAATTGCTGGGTAGAGAAAGTAAAGACTTCAAGAAAGTTCTCAAAACTTCTTTACAATATGTGACATCCCTGGCAACTTGTGGCAACTCCTGCACCTGAACAAATCGGAAGAGCATCAGGAGCTCTGAGAACCTCAAGAGCAAAGGAAAACCCAGCTGGAACTGTAGAAGGGGTGACCGCCTCCCAAATCATCCATCCATCAATTCTGGTTGGTATTATCACCCACAGAATGGGAATGAAAGCAAGCCATCCTCAACCAAGGGAGTGGGTAGGAATTCACGTTCCGGATAGAGGAAGCATTCCCTCTACATTGACCACTTCAAGCCCGCACATAATCTTTATATTTCAATAAGTTCACCTCTCATTCTTGTAAACTCCACTGAGTACAGGCTCAATCTGCTCAGTTTTTCCTCATGATATAACCCCTTCATCTCAAAAGCCAAGTTAATGGAGCTTCTGTGAACCGAAGAAGAAAAAATCCCAGAGGATGAATTTATTACGTACAATAGCTTGCATTTTCTGGCATTTTCCAGTAGGCTTGCAAGACAACGGATCGGAACAGTGGTCATTCAAAGAGAGATAGGAATGTTGGACTAAAAGCAAAGCCCGGTATTTTAGTAAGGCTTTTGATAAAGTCCCTCATGGGAGACTCATCCAGAAAATTAAGATGCATGGGATCTATGGTGAATTAGCCATTTGGATTCAGATTTGGCTTGTCTGTAGAAGATAGAGGGTAATGGTTGATGGGACCTATTCTGGGTGATCTCTGTAACTAGTGGTATACTGCAAGTACTGGTTCCTCTGTTTCTGATGTGCATATATAAATAGTCTTTTGTGGTTTTGTGGATAGCATAGAGGATTGGCAAAGCATATAGCAGGATATAGATCAGTTGCAGATGTACAGAAATATTGGAGAAATAGCAGATGGAGTTTTATCTGGCCAATTGAGAAGTGCTGCACTTCGGGAGATCAAATGTAAGGAGGCAGTACACTGTTTACGGCAACATCTTCAACACTGTTGATGAGCGGAGGATCTTGGGGTCCAAGTTCACAGCTGTCTGTAGGTGGTTACACAGTTTGCAGGGTGGAATAAAAAAAGCTTACAGTATGCTTGCCTTCATTTGTTGAGGAACTGAGTTCAAGAGTTGGGAAGTTATGATGCACACTTATAAGAGTCTAGTTAGGAGTATTGCATTAAATTCTGGTCATTCTTTATACGAAGGCTGATTGATAAGTTTGTGGCCTAAGATAGAAGGAGTCAATTTTAGAAAACCCAGCACATTTATTTTTCAACATAGTCCTCTCCTACATGTACACACTTAGTCCAGCGGTCATGGAGCATACAGATCTTGGACCACCAGAGAGTGTCCACAGCATGGGTGATTGATAAGTTCGCACCCTAAGGTAGAAGGAGATGAGTTATACAGCTCTCTTTACATGCACATGCAGTTCAACTCTTTGAGTGATTATGCAGAAAGTTTGAAGTTAATAACTCATCTCCTTGTACCTTGGGCCACAAACATCAATCACCCCTGCTGTGGACACTTTCCGGAGGTCCAAGATCCGTATGCTCCATGACGCTGGACTAAGTGTGTAAATGTAGGAGAGGACTATGTTGAAAAATAAATGTGTTAGGTTTCTAAAACTGACTCCTTCTACTTTAGGCCATGAACTTATCAATCACCCCTTATATATTGGCCCACTATAGGAAGGATGTAGAGGCTTTAGAGAAGGTGCAGAAGAGGTATACATGGATGCTGCATGGATAAGGAGATATTGAGCAAACTTGGGTTGTTTGCTAAGGAGTGGTGGAGGCTCTGAGTGATCTGATAGAGGTTTAAAATTATGAGAGGAATGGATAAGAGTAGGCAGCCAGCAACTTTTTTCTCAGGGTTGAAATGTCTCATACCAGAGGGCAGGCATTTGGGGTAAGCTCGAAGGAGATATGTAAGGCAAATTTTGTTTACACACATGGAAAGTGATGGGTGCCGAGAATGCACTTCCTAGTGTGTTGGTGGAGGCATAGGGGCATTCAATGTGCCCTTGGATAGGCTTATACATGTGCAGGAAATGGAAGGTTATAGATATTACACAGACAGAAGGGATTAGTTTAGTTGGGCATTTCATTACTAATTTAATTAGTTCAGCACAACGTTGTGGGCCAAAGGGCCTTTTCCTGTGCTATATTGTTCTAAGTTCATTACTGCAGAGTAGCAAAATAGGTATTGATAACAAGAGTCTGTGAGGAAGAGATAAAGCATACAAAACATATGCTTATGCATCCAATTAGAGCAGGGGAAAATAGCTATAAAGCAAAATTATCTGAATGAATCCGGTGTCTTTAACAAAATTAAGAGTGTGGACAAGTGGATGTGATTTCATCATCATTACGCTCACAAGACTGCAAATGACACAAAGGTGAGGAGTTAAATATTCTAGGAACTTTTCAGTGGGACAGATGGTGTGGAAAAGGAGGGAGGAAAGCCCCAGAAATAAAGAATGGGATAAAGGCAATAAAAATGAAGGACCGTAGCTCATAAAATAGTTCAGGCGGAGCTAAGAAATACAGTGTGACTTGTCTACAGGCCCTCAAAGTTTAGCAGCGCTTTCTCTCCCCATCATGAAAAACTAAGGCCTTCTTGTAATTTATCCAAGTTAAAAAAAAGACTGCTTCGACTCACTATTGAAAAGGAATGTCCTGCGTCTTTGTCTTGACAAGATCAGATTTAACAAACTATCATATTTGTGTGTGAGACTGGAATAGAGGATCTGGAGGTGAAAAATCAATGGACCCAATTCACAATCCTCCATTTCTTAATAAGATCATTTTCACTCTACGTTGTTTACAGATTTTCATTTCAAGGAACACTACCACTTTTAACAAGATTACAAATCTTACAGGCTTCCCCCATGAACTTGTTAACCTCATTAAATGAGGGAATTTCTGCTGAGAGGTGACTAATCTAATTATTCATAACTACTAAGAAAATGTAGCACTGGCAAATAATGAGCTATGGGCACTGAAATGTGATTGGAAGGTACAAGACAATTGGAAAAGTACTGTAAGTATCAGTAAGGGGCCTGTAAATCATTCTACCTAACTTGTTGATCCACTGGCAGCCAAAGCTGCATAGAAGGTTGACAAAAATATGTTTGTCATTTGCTGGCAAACATTTTTGGAGCCAAGAAGAATGCATAAACAAAGAACACTAAGTTTGCACAAAAAATATTTGCTCACGTATTTCTGTGAATCTAAGCAATGGGGAATTTCTGCACTCCATTGCTTAAGCATGATGGCACAAACCTTATGGTGCCCGGGTCATACTGGGCACCAGTCAAGGCCAATGGTCTTTTTGGTTTTAATGTTCAAAGAGGCCAGGTTTGTTGACTTAATGCTTATCTAATTATCTATATACTACTAAAATTCTCATGCTCTGTTTGTGACCTCCAAACGGTGCATCACAGCGGCACTTTTTTGCCTGAAAAATGCGCTAAATTACAGAATGCAGGCAAAGTTCAGGGTTATGTATTCGTATAAAATCGCTCACTCGTTAATCACCAGGCCCCGCTTTCCACAACCTGAGCGGATTCCACCTTTCGTGGAAACCGTGATGCACCACCACAACGTACGCGCACGGCCAGTCTCAGCAGCGTCTCACAATGCTCACAGAGCTGATTCCACCTTTCCTGGAAACCGCGATGCGACACCACAACGCACGCACACGGCCAGTCTCAGCAGTGCCTCACGATGCTTACAGCAGCGACACCAACCGCAACAAGAGGGCGGGGCTATCATGTCCATTTAGGAGAGCGCCAAACACATCATTAAGAAAAATCAGCATCCTGGAGGCTTTGGTGTTACTGCTTCGTATCTTCTATCCAGCATTAGGGTAAAAAAATATGGACAGCCTAATTATGCCACGTGGAAAGAGAAGAGGGACATTATGGTCAAGAGATGATGCCAAACGTTGTTGGGAAGCGGCAAGGAGAGGGAGAGAACAAGAATCGGATGAGGCCAGGGCTGCACATCTCCAGGATCAAAGAGTCAGGACAAAAAAGGTGAGAGAAGAAGAGACAGAGGAGGAAAGGCATGCTCGTCTCCAGAATGACAACAACAGGCACAGGAGGAGGACAGAACAAGAATCGGATCAGGCCAGGGCCACACGACTCTAGGATCAGAGAGAAAGAATAAATGGTAGAAGAGATGAAGAGACGGAGGATGAAAGGGCTGCGCGTCCCCAGAATGACAAGAACAGGCAGAGGAGGAGGAGAGAGGAAGAGACAGAGGAGGAAAGGAAAGATCAACTTGAGAATATGCGGCAAAGAGTACCCTATTGAATAATGAGCAAAGAGAAGTATATGAATATGTGTGCGACTGCTTGGAAAGGAATCTCTCTTCAATGATTTTCGTTGATGCAGCAGGAGGAACGGGCAAGATGTTTATCATCAACCTAATCCTCGCTAAAGTTAGGGGAGATGGAGGTATTGTTATTGCTGTAGCATCATCAGGTATTGCAGCAACATTGATGCCTGGTGGTAGGACAGCGCATTCAAGATTCAAAATACCCCTCAAAGTCAATGAAGATGCCCCTTGTAACATCGATAAAAGCACCAACACTAAATTTACTCCAAAATGTGAGGCTTATTGTCTGGGATGAGTGCCCCATGATTAGGGAGAGGTTCGAAGCTGTGGACCGGACTCTTTGTGAGGTATGCGGCAAGAATGAGGCCTCAGGGGGGTATTTTAACCATTTGCTGTGGCAATTTCTGTCAGCTTCTACCAGTTGTGAAATGCAGAAATGATGCTGATGTGGAGAATTCATGCATAAAAAAATCCTACTTATGGAGAAGCTTCATCAAGTTTCAATTGAAGAGAAACATGCGATTGAGTGAGGGGGAAGGATGATATTCTGAGTTCTTATTGGATGTTGGAGAAGCCAAGATTGAGAAAAGTTAAAATGATGAAATCAAAATACCTGAAGATATGATTCTGCCAGCAAAAACTATGGAAGAATGCATTGATTTCATCTACAAGACTTTCGACAATCCTGCAGAACTCTTCTCGAGGAATTCTATCTCGGTTCTTCTCAATGAAATGATGTGAAAAATAAACCTCACATCCATTAGATGCTTCCCTGGAATCATGAAAGAATACTGTTCCTTCAGGAGCTAACCCCACTCATTTTCCAACAGAATTCCTTGATTCGGTCGAACTCTCTGGATTGCAACCACATAAACTGGAATTGAAGAGGGGATCTCCCATCATTTCAATGAGGAGCTTGGATCCACCAAGGCTTTGCAATGGAATGCGAATGATGGTGGAAGAACTGCACGACAATCTCATCATAGCAAAGATAAAACATTGGTGCATTCAAAAATGACATTGTCATGATCCCAAGAATTATTCTCAATTTATCAGAAGGGGAAGATGTCCCTCTTCAGCGGAGCCAGTTCCCGATACAGTCATGCTTTGCTATGACTATACAGACGCAAGGCCAAACCATGGAGAATGTATTGAATTATTTGGAGAAACCGGTATTCCAGCATGGTCAGCTGTGTGTGGCTTTAAGCCGGGGAAAAAGAAATGAAAACGTTAGAGTATTCTTGAAGGGTGGCAGATCAAGCTGAAATGTTGTCATCAAAAATTACCTTCATTAAACGAGGAGGAGCTATATTTGTCTTGCTACGCGTCTTTCTTCTTTAATAAACTGAGTTTTTATTCTTTAATTTCCAAAGCACCTCACATCAGACTGCACTACCTTTCTCTCAAAGGGTGCCCCAACGGGTTAAATATGAATATTAACCAGAAGTTTGGTTGAAACTTTTGCTGGGAATTTTTGGTCATTCTTACGTTAAAATGTTTTAATATCCAGTGCCTGTGGTACTTGTTCCCAATGTTTGGTGCTGTTGGGCACCATGAAATGAGTACCTTAACAGAATGGCTGTCCACTTTAGGACTGTTGTAATCTGTATTTCTTACTTACACTGAGCTCTGACTTCCACTCCATAAAACCGTACAGAGAAGAAAAGAGGCAAATTGACTAATCGTATCAGTATCAGCTCACACTGGAGGCCCTTTGCCAACAGCCTCACAATCTCTTCCAGATCCAGCATCTATCTAACCCTTTAAAGTTTTTGCTAAAAGTTCTTCCATCCCCTTTTATGGCAGCAAACTACTATCAATAAATACACAGAAATATTCTTCTAATCTCCCACACCATTGTTTCAATAAAAACTGGTATTCTCTTTTTTTCCCCCAATATCTTTGACAACACTCATTCCTCAATTAACCTCACTGAGTACATCATTTGGTCTTGATCACAATGCTGTATGACAATTTATTGTGCACAATTTGGATGTAGCTATTACTATATTGCAGCAGTGACCACTAGTAGTTATAAATTTGTGACTTCTTGAGGTCCTGAAAACTGACATGAATTGCTTTATCATTGATAAGGATCACTTCCTTCCCTCATTCACTCACTGGTCTTACAAACCTGCTGGATAGTCTAAGGTAGAATGCCTATGTCCGCACGACATTATTACAGCTCTGGGCATCACAGTTCAGAGTTCAATTCCAGTGTCCTCTATAAGAAAGTCTGTACGTTCTTCCTGCGTGTGTGGATAGGTTTCCTCTGGGTGCTTCCATTTTCTCTCACAGTCTAAAGACATATCAGTTAGTAGGTTAATTGTTCATCATAAATTGTCCTGTGATTAGACGAGGGTTAAGTTGGTGGGTGGTGCGGTTCAGTGCGCCAGAAGGGCCTGTTCAATGCTACATTTCTAAAAGAAATGAAAAACATGCATTCTCTAACTAAACCTCTTCAGCTCTCTCTTCATTAAGACACTCTTTAAACCTCACTATGTGGACCAAGCTTACAGCTGTACATCTGAATTATTATCCTTGGGTTTGCAGAATCACTGTAACTTGCATCACAGGGAGGCCATTCAGCCCCTTGTGTCGATGATGAACTACCTAATCCAGTCACTCAGCACTGGGTCTGTAGCCTTGGCTCTTTAAGCACATGTCCAAGTAGTGTTAAAACATGATAAGTATTTCTTTCTTTCAGGGAATGAGTTCCAGACCTCCACCATTCTCACAGTGAAGTTGTTTTCCTCATCTCACCTCTCCTCCTTTCACCAATTATTTTAAATCTATGCTCCTTGTTTTTTGACCCTTCTACGAAGGAAAACAGTTTCTTCCTTTACGTTCTATCTTTGCTGCTCAAACTGAAAGAAATTTATTCAGCAATGATTGAGGGATGTAGGTCATGTGCAGGCAAGTGGAACTTGCTCAGGTAAGCAACTTGGTCAGCATGGATGTGTTGGACTGAAGGGTCTGTTTCTACACTGTATAACTTTATGACTCTATTATACATCTCAACTAAATTCTCTTATAGCTGCTTCTGTTCCAGAGATAACACACACAATTTATCCATTTTGGTAATTTTCATTTGGTAATGCTCTTCTGAAATATCTTGGGACAATTCCCCGCATTTATCCAGCCTCTTTAATATTTTTATTAGAGACCTACTCAATTGCCTTCAGGGTTCAGAAGCTTTGCTGCTAATTGATAGTTTTACGGGATACCAAAAATCTTTATTTAACCTCTTACAATACTGTACAGCTGATAACTTTTTGATAAATGTAAATAATTCCTTCAGTAATTGGTTTAATAATTCCATCTACATGTTGTGAACAATTAAAAAAATCTCATAACATTTCCAGATGTGATCCCTAATCAGTGACAGTGTGACAAAATGGCTCGACAGACCTTACCTTAAATAGAAGGGGGACATCGGTCTATCATCGTCTTGAGAGCTGAAATTTAAGAGAAACTGCGTGAGCCTTTCCAAAAAAAAATGCAGAAATTGTGAAATTTTCAGTTTATAGGTCAACATTTGATATATAGAGAGAACAACTCTTGCTCAACACCATGCAAGATATAGAATCCTGCTTGATAGGAAACTTATCTAAAACCATTCACTCCCTCCACTGTTGACGCACAGCAGCAGCACAAGTTCAAGTTCATTGTCATTCAACTGCATTCATGTACTGCATACCACTAAACGAAACAACGTTCCTCTGGACCAAGGTGCACAGCACAGTAGATACAACTCACACACAACACATCAAGTAACATTACACAAATACATTAAAAAATAATAAAATATATTCCAGAAGGTTGACATTTAGCATAGGGTGCATTTGTGACACCAGTTAAAAAGCAAACAGTTTATCACTACTGTGGCTTCATTATTAATGAGACCTGGGTGGTGGTAGACGATTCAGTAGTGTCACAGTCTGGGGGAAGAATTTGTTTCTCATCCTAACAGTCTTTTTCCCTAATGCTACTGAACCTCCTCTGCCTGTGGGATGGATGGGAGGGATCCTTGTTTATGGGCCCGGCATACACAGCGCTCCTGATAAATATCTAGGATAGGTAGAAGCGAGACCTGGATGATCCTCTCAGCAATCCTGTAGTGTCTTGCGGTCAGATGCCTGGCAATTCCCGCACCAGACGGTGATGCAGCTGGTCAGGGGATTCTCAATGGTGTGCCTGTAAAAATTGGGTGGAACGTTGGGGAAAGAGCCTCACTCTCCTCAGGAAGTAGTGATGCTGCTGTACCTTCCTGCCTAAAGAGCTGGTGTTGAGGGCCCTGTGCACTCCCAGAAACTCGGTGCTCCTAACTCTCTCCACAGAGTTCAAGTGCAGCGAGAAATGGTCAGCCTATACCTTCCTAAAGTCCACAATCATCTCTTCAGTCTTGTCCATGCTGAGGCTCAAGTTGTTGTGCCTGCACTATTCTACAAGCTGCTCTATCTCCTTTCTGTACACAGGGCCATCGATGTTGTTGATGAGGCCAGCCACTGTTGTGCCATCAGCGAAGTTGATTTCGATTTGAGCTGGATTTAGCAGTACAGTCATGCATCAGTAACAGGCTGAACACACAGTTATGGATGGCGCCAGTGCTCAGTGTGATAGAGATTTTGCTGCCAACATGGACTGACTGATAGGTACCATCTAGCTGTAGCAACTCACCAAGACTTCTTAGGCAGCATCTTCTAAACTCACAGCCCCTACCAGTCAAAAGGACACGGACAGCAAAAACATGGGAATCTGCCTGGATATTGCCCTTCATCCTGATCTTATCACTTTATCCTTTCTAGTTCAACATTTTGAAACTCTTGCCCTAGCAGTGGTTGGCCTTATCAAGAACGATGACAAGACAGAGTATAGAGTGGAAGTGGAGTGGCTGGTAGACTGGTGTGAGAAGAACAACTCAAGCCTGAATATGGAGAAGACTGAGGAAATCATTGTGGACTTCAGAAAGGTGCAGACAAACCATCCCCCTCTGTGACTACATGGCTCTTCCATAGAGTGAGTTAAGTGCACCAGGATCCTGGGAGTTCACATCACGGATGACCCCACCTGGTCCCTTAATGTCACCTCCCTGAACAAGAAGAAACAGCAGTTGAGGCAAGCAAAGTTTCCTCCTATTTTATCTGTGTTTTACAGGAGCTCTACTGAGAGTGTCCTGACAAGTTGCAGCTCCATCTGGTATGGGAGCAGTCGAGCATCAGACCAGGAGTCCCGATAAAGGACTTAGAGAACAGCTGAGAGGATCATAGGGGTCTCTCTATCGTCCATCTAGGACTTTTATCAGGAACGCTGCATACGCAGGGCCCTTAGTATTATTAAGGATCCCACCCATCCATCCAGCATCTTCTTTGACTTTCTACCATCAGGCAGGAGACTATGATGCATAAAAACAAAAATGGTCAGGATGAGAAACAGTTTCCTCCCCCAGGCCATTTGGCTTCTGAACAGCTACCTGTATTATATTCAATTTGTCACTGGTTAATCTGTTCTGTACCTTCCAATATTTAAAATTAACGCACTTTAGTTTGTTATTTATGTTATTCATCTGTAGATTCTATCAGTACCATTATATGGTTATATATGTATATAGTTAAATGACAATATACATATATATTGTCTTGACTGACAGCATTCTGGGAATGTCCACACCTCAAGGACTACAGCAGTTTAATCAACACGTACAAACAAGCTGGAGGAACTCAGCAGTTCGGGCAGCATCCGTTGAAATGAGCAGTCAACGTTTCGGGCCGAGACCCT
Organism: Hemitrygon akajei; assembly: GCF_048418815.1. Taxonomy (NCBI): domain Eukaryota; kingdom Metazoa; phylum Chordata; class Chondrichthyes; order Myliobatiformes; family Dasyatidae; genus Hemitrygon; species Hemitrygon akajei. The sequence continues at coordinate 45,522,962 of NC_133127.1, read as the reverse complement.
TCGTCAGGATTCATGTTTCGTCAGGTCTCGGCCCGAAACATTGACTGCTCATTTCAACGGATGCTGCCCAACCTGCTGAGTTCCTCCAGCTTGTTTGTACGTGTTGATTTGACCACAACATCTGCAGCGTACTTTGTGTGGTGTTTACTACAGCAGTTTAAGAAGGCAGCTCATCACCACCTCCTCAGTGGCAACAGCGGGTGGGCAATTAAATGCTGGCTCAGCCCGCGAAGCCCACGTCCCTTAAATAATTTTTTTTTTAAACATACATTTCGATGCAGGCCATACATTTTTCAAAGAAACTGAAATGTTGTACCAGCAGCACACTCCCTCTCTACTCGGTTGATTTCAACTTTACTAGGTTGATTCCAAAGAATTCCTCGGAATTTGTAGCACAGTAACAGGCCAGTCAACTCAATTAGACTCTGCTCTTTACGGGTCTTCCTCAAACACTCCCCTTCATCCAAACTCCCATGCAACCTCCCTTTCTCCCCATGCTTAAAATCCACCCACATGCTCCGTCCCAATCATTCCAGGAGATGGTGGATTTTATAATCCAATTCCTCTCTGGGTAGAATTATTTCACCAGAGGTCCCATTTTGATTTACTTCAGGTTCAATATTCTGCCAAGACACCCCATGGACTTACTGATAATTGTTAGATAAATATAATCAAATCTTCCCCTTTAACAAAGAAGACTCCATGACTATTATGGCTGATTCAAAAACTACCCCATATTATTTAAAAACTTGTACCCCAACCAAATTTTGACAAGACGAATAGTGAATGTAACTTCCAGTCTAATTTGTGTTTCCCTTCAGATTTTGTACTTTGAGAAACAAGATTGCAAGAGCAACGGTCAGCAGGAGGCCCAAAACCATATCTTATACAGAGGCCTTTGAACAAGCCAGCTAGAATGATAGATATGAGATCAGCAACTAAGAGATGCAGGGTGAGATAAATTAGGAGATGAGCTAAGTTAAGCGTCAGTGAACTAAATGACATGTTAGCCATAACTCAGTTGGTAGCACACCTGTCTCTGAGTCACGAGATCAAGTCCCACTCCAGAGACTTGTCGCACAGAATCCTAGACTGAATGAGTTCTGCACGGTTGGAGATGCTGTCTTCTGAATGAGGTCAAGTTTGCATCTGTAAGGGATATCCACAGTATTCTTTCAAGGAACTGCACACTTCACATCTACGCCATTTGGCCCATCAAGTCATGGAGGCCCCTTGTAGAGTAATCCATTTTTGTTTCCTGTAACTCTGTGAATTACTTTCCTGAAAATACCATTCCTTCTTGGAAATTCTAAATGTGCACAGAGATTTGCCCTGATTCCTGGCCTTTTTCTCAATTATCACCAGTGAAAAAAACCAAAGAACTTGTCATTATCTTAAGCTGTCTACATTACCACACTATTTCAAAAGTATTTTATTAACTATTAAGTGTTTTAGGGAATTCCAAACTTGTGAAAGATGCTAAATAATGATGAATCTTCCTTTTGCAATAAACTCATGGTTTCACTATGATTCAGCTATACTGTGAACAAATTGTTAAGGAGTGATTTATTAAGATCCCCCTATCACTAAACATCCAGAAGATACTTGGTTGACACAGGCTCACACCATTCTGGCAGAATATTGGATAGTTGGCGTATCATACCTCACCTGACCCATTCTCACCCATCTGCATTCTTCCTTACTAGTTGTAGTCCCATGGATCCAAACTATCTCTAGGCCTGGCTGCTCTGGCTGTGCCAAGAGGGAGGCCAGGTTGCCAGTGAAGCCTGGGCCACAGGTGATGCAACCCAAGGCCACACCCTTGAATGACCCTGGTGACCTGTTGGCAGTTCACTGAAATCAAAGGCCTTTGAATGTCTTTGATCATTTGAAAAATTTAGAAACAGTCCAAATAGATATGACTCATTAAAAAAAAACTTTAAATTTTACAAACACCCTGTCATAGAGCTCAATTAAAAATATATTGATAACTTAAAATAAACAGCATATTCAAAGTGGAATGAATGAGACAATCCTACATTAACCAACCATTCTGGTTAAAGGGTTTGACATGACACGTATCAGCCTCCAAACTCATAATGTATGCATATATAATAAAGTCAATGCCAAGTCCAATTGGATCATCTGTGACACATCTGAACCCCCACCCCTACCCCGTTCTTGACTTTCTTATTTCAATACACAGGTGGGGAAGGCACAGAGTGACCAGGGAGGAGGAGGCAAGTTCAAGTTTAACTGTCATTCAATTGTACATGAATACCACCAAATTAAACAGTTTTTCTCCAGGGCCAAGATGCAAAACACAGTACCAACGATCACAAGACATTTATATTCCCGTATAAGATAGCAATAAACATACAGTCACATAATATAATAAAGCCCAAGTCCCTGAGACCACAGATGACGTCAAGAGGAAGCCCACAGCGGTCTGCAGACAAATGCAATCCAGCTCGCCTTCCACCAAGTGGACACGGGAGAGCAGCTCCCACGCCAGCATGGCCTCTGTGCCACACCGCCTCCTGTGCCACCCTTCCTGGGAGGATGCAATAGGCGACACAGCGGCACGAGGCCTATTCCACGCTACGACCGAGGCCACGCAGCTCCCCCATCGTTGGTACCACCAGTAAATCAGTGAACTGGACTTGCAGCATTCCACATTACAAATGTCCAACAGGGTTTTTCCAATGACAAGAAAATCGACACGCTGTCACACTGCGCACTGTTTTCGCGCACCAACTCCAATGCCTCTCTGCAGCAGGCATTATCTTGGTCCACACCAAGTCCAACTCCTCTGCCAGAGAGCAACTCGTTGATGGGGTAGACCTGCAGTACTTCAGTTTCTTAATGTCCACTCGTGACTTGCGACTATATAAAAAGAGAGTAACACCTTTGGTTGGCCCCATAGAGACCACTGTATCGCAGCACATCACCGTCTTACCGGAAGACCCAGAGGCTATTCTACAAAAGACCCATTGGCCCACTGTATGGGCAGTAGTGGCTCAATGGGCAACACTGTGACTTCCAAGCAAAAAGGTCATGAACAACAGTTAATTTCAGGAGCTGCACTGGATATGGAATCTGTCAATATAGAGCTATTGTGTAGCACAGCACAGAAGCAAGCCCTTCAAGTCAATTCCATACCCACCATCAACCACCTGTGTTATTTCACTAATTTTAACCTAACCTATTTTTTCTTTTCTGTATACCCATCAACTCCCCACTACCACTGCCAAATTCTACCACTCATTTACACTTACACTGGGGGCAATTTACAGTGGCCAATTAATTTATTAACCCAGACATCTCTGGGATGTGGGAGGAGACCTGAGTGCCCACATGGCCAAAGGCAGAATGAACGAGCTCCTCACAGACAGCACTGCAGGTCAGGATTGAACCTGGGTCACTGGAATTCAGGTGGCGGCAGGAGTAACTGTGCCACCGGGATGCCCTTATTCCTAGCAGGCTTTCCTGCACGAGTTGTTAGTGGGCGGGCAGAAAATTAGCAAGCTCCAACAGCTGAGTCCGAATTCTCTGAGCCAGCAGGTGAATACCCAGTGCAAGCTCAAGGATCACGAACTACACATTTTCTCAGCATGGTTTACAGTTATTGGCTGATCCAATGCAGATATGGTAAAGCCAGGTTCTGCCCATTCTTTTTCCATTTCATCAAATGAAGCAGAATTGGTCGTAACCACACTTCTTGCATTTCCTTTTCTCAGTACACTGAATTCACAAGAAGGATCTGGAAGTAAAGGGGGACCCTTGTGGCTGAACAGCCAGACTCCAGTCACGGTGAATTCGCTGGAACTAGGTTAGAAAATGCTGGTTGGATCAGGAGGTATCAACTCCAGAAACTGATAAAGAGGTCAGGAAATAAAACAGGAATTGGTCTCAGGAAGGAATGGGTACAGGGACAGAGTGCTCAATGGCAAAAAAAAAAGCACAAAGATAATAACCACATTTATTTACAAAGCAGCTTTAATATACCAAACACACTCAAAGGAACCTTACTAGGCAATAAATTAAAGCCAAACAATTACAATTTATGAACTTTGATCAGGTTTGCTGGAAGCTTATAAAAATTACAAGAGGCAAAGACAGAGTAGATAGCCAGTATCTTTTTCTCAAAGGGCAAAATGTCTAATACCAGAGAGCATGCTTCAAGGCAAGAGGGAAAGCTCAAGGAAGTTTTGTGGAGCAAGTTCTTTTTTTTTAAATACATAGGGAGTGGTGGGTAGCTGGAATGTGATGTCCGGGATCGTGGTGGAGACAGATTATAGGGACATTTTAAAGGCACTAAGATAAGCAAAAGAAAAATGTGCAGAGAATGAAGAGATATGAACCACGTGCGGGCAGAAGAGATTAGATGTCATTAGCTTGGAACAACATCACTGGCTGAAGGGTCTGTCTCTATGCTCTACTGTCTATGTTCTACATAAGATATTAAGGAAATATCCATAGGATGTGGTTAAATAGCTAGTTTAAAGGTACAGCTCTGAGGATGAGTAAGAGGTAGGAATTAAAGAGGCACCAAGATCAGAAGGATTCAGGATCTCAGACCTTGAAAAGGACAAAGCCATAGAAAGATTTGGAAATACAGGCAGTCCCCGGGTTATGTACGAGTTCCGTTCTGGAGTCCATCTTTAAGTCGGATTTGTACGTAAGTCAGAATAGGTACATCCGGTATTATTTAGCGTCAGTTAGTCAAACTTTTGTTTTGGTATATAGTATATATTTTACCTTTCTATGCATATAAAACACATAAGAAACATACAGTATGTATTTCAATAATTAAACCACTACATTGCTTAGTAATAATTGTAACTTTCATCGGGGCAGGGCCTTTCCCATACTCCATTATTCTCACTCTATCCTTTAAAATTGTTCCGATCGGTGACCGACTGCAGCCTAATGCTTTTCCAATGACCGAATGTGTCTCACCTCTTTCCAATCGCTTCATTATTTCCACCTTACAGTATTTCAACCATGATCGTTTTCCATCAATGGAACAGATACAGAACAGTACCAACCCCTACTCGCAATAAATTCTTCATCACAAGCACCTTCACTTGCTGTACGTGCAGCTTTTAAATCATGGAAAAGGCTTTGAGCCTTTTCTTGCAGTAAACTAAGGCTAATAGGACTATTACGCTGATTTTGATTGTCTAACCAAATTAACAATAGCCTTTCCATTTCAATAATCAAACCACTGCATTGCTTAGTAATAAATGTAGCTTTCATTGGGGTAGGACCTTTCACATACTCCATTATCCTCACTTTATCCTTTAAAATTGTTCTGATAGTTGACTGACTGTAGCCTAATGCTTTTCCAATGACCAATGGCGTCTCACCTCTTTCTGATCGCTTTATTATTTCCACTTTTTTTCCAATCGTGATCGTTTTCCTTTTCTTTGATGCATCACCAACACTTGATTTACGCTTTGAAGACATGGTTACAAGGGTAATTACGAGACCTCTACTGCTGTGATGTGGGCACACTCAGGTTGGAGGAGCAACACCTTATATTCCATCTGGGAGCCTCCAAACTGATGACATGAACATCGATTTCTCTAACTGCTGGTAATGCACCCCCACCCTCACCATTCTCATTTCTCTCTCACCCCCTATCCCCTTAGCTGCCCATCACCTCCCTCTGGTTCAGGCTCAAAGGGCCGAATGGCCTACTCCTGCACCTATTTTCTATGTTTCTATTTTTGTTCAGTTTGAAGATTTTTGTTGTTTTATACCTAGTAAAATTGAGTATTATTTGTTGTTCCATTACCCCAATCACAGAACAGTACAGCACAGAAACAATCAACCTCCCAGCTCTTTACTTCACCCCTCCTCTCTCCTGGTTTAACCTAACACTTACCACCTTCTATTTCTTCCTCCCCTCCCTCCAGCTTCTTATGCTGACTTCTCATCTGTTTTTTTTTTCCATTCCCGATGAAGGGTTTTGACCTGAAACACTGCCTGTTTAATGTTTTTCATAGATGCCGTCTAGCCTGCTGAATTCCTCCAGCATTTTGTGTGTTGCTTTGGATTTCCAGCATCTACAGATTTTCTCTTGTTTGTGACGAACTTTGATTTGATTTGATGTGTCTCCTGGCATGAGAAGTCATGATTACTTTGCAGATATAACCAATAAAATCAAAAATATACCTAAAGGCTTAATTGGAAAAACAAGTCAATCACACTCCCACCAATAATAGATGTAAAGCAGGCTGAATGTACATTTTCATTCGTATTGCTTTGAGGTTGTAGCTGGCTTTGAAGCTACAGATAAACAAATGGGGCTGGCCAGTATTGTGCATGTTATGAGCTAGTCAAAGGAATGACAGAGCTGAGCTGAAGGCATTGGCAAAGATTAACATGACATTGCGGTTAGTCCAGACATTGTGGACTGAAGGGCCTGTTTCTGTGCTGTACTGTTCTGTGATTGGGGTAATGGAACTTTATGTGCACTTGTTGCTATTGCTGCCATATAGAGACAGAGGTTGATGCACCTTTTTACAAACAACAAATAATACTCAATTTTACTAAGTATAAAACAACAAAAATCTTCAAACTGAACAAAAATAGAAACATAGAAAATAGGTGCAGGAGTAGGCCATTCGGCCCTTCGAGCCTGCACCGCCATTCAGTATGATCATGGCTGATCATCCAACTCAGAACCCTGTACCTGCTTTCTCTCCATACCCCCTGATCCCTTTAGACACAAGGGCCATATCTAACTTCCTCTTAAATATAGCCAATGAACAAGCCTCAACTGTTTCCTGTGGCAGAGAATTCCACAGATTCACCACTCTCTGTGTGAAGAAGTTTTGCCTCATCTCGGTCCTAAAAGGCTTCCCCTTTATCCTTAAACTGTGACCCCTTGTTCTGGACTTCCCCAACATCAGAAACAATCTTCCTGTATCTAGCCTGTCCAATCCCTTTAGAATTTTATACGTTTCAATAAGATCCCCCCTCAATCTTCTAAATTCCAGTGGGTACAAGCCTAGTTGATCCAGTCTTTCTTCATATGAAAGTCCTGCCATCCCAGGAATCAATCTGGTGAACCTTCTCTGTACTCCCTCTATGGCAAGAATGCCTTTCCTCAGATTAGGGGACCAAAAATGCACACAATACTCTAGGTGCGGTCTCACCAAGGCCTTGTACAACTGCAGTAGAACCTCCCTGCTCCTGTACTCAAATCCTTTTGCTATGAATGCCAACATACCATTTGTCTTTTTCACCGCCTGCTGTACCTGCATGCCCACCTTCAATGACTGGTGTACAATGACACCCAGGTCTCGTTGCACCTCCCCTTTTCCTAATCGGCCATCGTTCAGATAATAATCTGTTTTCCTGTTCTTGCAACCAAAGTGGATAACCTCACATTTATCCACATTAAATTGCATCTGCCATGAATTTGCCCACTCACCTAACCTATCCAAGTCACCCTGCATCCTCTTAGCATCCTCCTCACAGCTAACACCACCGCCCAGCTTTGTGTCATCTGCAAACTTGGAGATGCTGCATTTAATTCCCTCGTCTAAATCATTAATATATATTGTAAACCACTGGGGTCCCAGTACTGAGCCTTGCGGTACCCCACTAGTCACTGCCTGCCATTCTGAAAAGGTCCCGTTTACTCCCACTCTTTGCTTCCTGTCTGCCAACCAATTCTCTATCCACATCAATACCATACCCCCAATACCGTGTGCTTTAAGTTTGCACACTAATCTCCTGTGTGAGCCCTTGTCAAAAGCCTTTTGAAAATGTAAATATACCACATCCACTGGCTCTCTCCTATCCACTCTACTAGTTACATCTTCAAAAAATTCTATAAGATTCGTCAGACATGATTTTCCTTTCACAAATCCATGCTGACTTTGTCCGATGATTTCATCTCTTTCAAAAGTGCTGTTATCACATCTTTGATAACCGACTCTAGCATTTTCCACACCACCGATGTCAGACTGACCGGTCTATAATTCCCCGGTTTCTCTCTCCCTCCATTTTTAAAAAGTGGGGTTACATTAGCCACCCTCCAATCCTCAGGAACTAATCCAGAATCTAAGGAGTTTTGAAAAATTATCACTAATGCATCCACTATTTCTTGGGCTACTTCCTTAAGTACTCTGGGATGCAGACCATCTGGGCCTGGGGATTTATCTGCCTTTAATCCCTTCAATTTACCTAACACCACTTCCCTACTAACATGTATTTCCCTCAGTTCCTCCATCTCACTAGACCCTCGGTCCCCTACTATTTCCGGAAGATTATTTATGTCCTCCTTAATGAAGACAGAACCAAAGTAGTTATTCAATTGGTCTGCCATGTCTTTGTTCCCTATGATCAATTCACCTGCTTCTGACTGTAAAGGACCTACATTTGTCTTGACCAATCTTTTTCTTTTCACATATCTATAAAAGCTTTTACAGTCAGTTTTTATGTTCCCTGCCAGCTTTCTCTCGTAATCTTTTTTCCCTTTCCTAATTAAGCCCTTTGTCCTCCTCTGCTGGTCTCTGAATTTCTCCCAGTCCTCAGGTGTGCCGCTTTTTTTTTGCTAATTTATAAGTTTCTTCTTTGGACTTGATACTATCCCTAATTTCCCTTGTCAGCCGCGGGTCTACCTTCCCTGGTTTATTCTTTTGCTAAACTGGGATGAACAATTGTTGTAGTTCATTCATGCGATCTTTAAATGCTTGCCATTGCATATCCACCGTCAGCCCTTTAAGTATCATTTGCCAGTCTATTTTAGCTAATTCACGTCTCATACCTTCAAAGTTACCCTTCTTTAAGTTCAGAACCTTTGTTTCTGAATTAACTATGTCACTCTCCATCTTAATGAAGAATTCCACCATATTATGGTCACTCTTACCCAAGGGGCCTCGCATGACAAGATTGCTAACTAACCCTTCCTCATTGCTCAATACCCAATCTAGAATGGCCTGCTCTCTAGTTGGTTCCTCGACATGTTGGTTCAGAAAACCATCCTGCATACATTCCAAGAAATCCTCTTCCTTAGCACCCTTACCAATTTGGTTCACCCAACCTATATGTAGATTGAAGTCATTCATTATAACTACTGTTCCTTTATTGCATGCATTTCTAATTTCCTGTTTAATGCCATCCCCAACCTCACTACTACTGTTAGGTGGCCTGTACACAACTCCCACCAGCGTTTTCTGCCCCTTAGTGTTATGCAGCTCTACCCATATCGATTCCACATCCTCCAGGCTAATGTCCTTCCTTTCTATTGCGTTAATCTCCTCTCTAACCAGCAATGCTACCCCATCTCCTTTTCTTTCCTGTCTATCCCTCCTGAATATTGAATATCCCTGGATGTTGAGCTCCCATCCTTGGTCACCCTGGAGCCATGTCTCTGTGATCCCAACTATATCATATTCATTAATAACTATCTGCACATTCAATTCATCCACCTTGTTACGAATGCTCCTCGCATTGAAACACAAAGCCTTCAGGCTTGTTTTTACAACACTCTTAGCCTTTATACAATTATGTTGAAAAGTAGCCCTTTTTGCTTTTTGCCCTGGATTTGCCTGCCTGCCACTTTTACTTTTCACCTTACTACTTTTTGCTTCTACCCTCATTTTACATCCCTCTGTCTCTCTGCATTTATTCTCATCCCCCTGCCACATTAGTTTAAATCCTCCTGAACAGCAGTAGCAAACGCTCCCCCTAGGACATTGGTTCCAGTCCAGCCCAGGTGCAGACCGTCCTGTTTATACCAGTCCCACCTCCCCCAGAATTGGTTCCAATGCCCCAGAAATTTGAATCCCTCCCCCTTGCACCATTTTTCAATCCACGTATTCATCTGAAATATCCTCCTATTTCTACTCTGACTAGCATGTGGCACTGGTAGTAATCCAGAGATTATTACCTTTGTGGTCCTACTTTTTAGTTTATCTCCTAACTCCCTAAATTCACCTTGTCAGACCTCATCCTGTTTTTTACCTATATCGTTGGTACCTATGTGCACCACAACCACTGGCTGTTCACCCTCCCATTCCAGAATGTCCTGCAGCCGCTCAGAGACATCCTTGACCCTTGCACCAGGGAGGCAACATACCATCCTGGAATCTCGTTTGCGGCCGCAGAAACGCCTATCTACTCCCCTTACAATCGAATCCCCTATCACTATAGCTCTCCCACTCCTTTTCCTTCCCTCCTGTGCCGCAGAGTCACCCATGGTGCAATGAACTCGGCTGCTGCTGCCTTCCCCTGATGAGACATCTCCCCCAACAGTATCCACAACAGTATATCTGTTTAGGAGGGAGATGACCTCAGGGGACTCCTGCACTAGCTGCCTACTGCTACACTGTCTAGTAGCCACCCCTTCCCTTTCTGCCTGTGTGGCCTTTACCTGCGGTGTGGCCAACTCACTGAACGTGCTATTCACGACTTTCTCAGCATCGCAGATGCTCCGGTATGAATCCAATCGCAGCTCCAGACGCTCAATGCAGTCTGCCAGAAGCTGCAGTTGGACACACTTCCTGCACACATAGTCTTCAGGGACTTTGGAAGTATCCCTGATTTCCCACATGCTGCAGGATGAACAAATCATGAGGCCGATCTCAGCTGCCATGACCTACCCAATACTTGCCTCAACTTTTGAAACTTTCTCCTTTGAAAGGAACTTACCCGGCCTTACCTCACTTGGAGTGAAGCTCGTCCTCAGCCTCTGCTCGCTGAAGCCTCTTGAGACAAAGCCTTCCTACTCTGTCTCCCTCTACTCCGTCGCCCGCTACAATGTCCACATTTAAAATGGAAAGTAAATTATTCAAACCCTTATAAATAATTGAAGTAGAACTGAGCAAGTATCTGAATACATAGTCTTGTAAACAACCCATTGGCCTGGCACTGTTCTACCAATAATAGCAACACAAGACACAGAAGATTTAATGAACCACGCACTAGTTTACCAGCTGATAGAGATCAGCATAAATTTTATGAAGTTCACATACTACTTAAATCATCTAATTAGATTATCCAGCACTGTACAAGCTAAGACAGGACTGTAATTTTTATATTTGCGTTGAACTAATGTAATCGAAGGCCTTTATTTTGCTGGAGAAAAGGGAACTGTATTAATGCAAAGGCAGCAATACATGTGCAAAGTGATTCCAATGACAAGATAAGACTCTGAATTCCCGCAACAACGGACTATCCCGACAAAGTGATTTCACACAGCATGCAGCAGTACCAGATTTTCAACGTTCAAAGTAAACTTATTATCTATATATGTCACCATAATAACCCTGAGATTTTCTTGGGAGCATGTTCAATAAATTTAAAATAGAATAACACCCATAAGAAAATCAATGAAAGATTGCACCGCGTTCAACCAGTATGTAAAAGACAACAAACTGTGCAAATACAAATAGTAATAATAATTAATAAATAAATAAATAAGCAGCAAATATCCAGAACATGAGATGAAGAGTCCTTGAAAGTAAGTCCATAGGTTGTGGGAACGTTTCAATAATAGGGCAAGTGATATTGAGGGAAATTATCCCCTTTGGTTCAAGAGCCTGATAGTTGAAGGGTAATAACTGCTCCTAGAACTGGTGTTGTGGGTCCTGAGGCTCCTGTATCTTCTTCCTGATGTCAACAGTGAGAAAACAGCAAGACCTTGGTGGTTGGTGTCCCTGATGATGGATCCTGCTTTCCTGCGACAATGTTTCATGTAGATGTGCTCAATGGTAGGGAGGGCTGTATCCACTAACTTTTGGTAGGATTTTCCATTCAAGGGCATTGGTGTGTCTAAACCAGGCTGTGATGCAACCAATCAATATAATCTCCACCACAAATCTATAGAAGTTTGTCAAAGTTTTAGATGTCATGATGAATCTTTGCCCATTCCCAAGGAAGTGGAGGTGCTGCCGTGCTTTCTCCACTTACGTGCTGGGTCCAGACAAGTCTTCCAAAATGATAACACCAAGGAATTTAAAGCTGCTGACCTTCTCCACCTTTGATCTTATGATAAGGACTGGCTCATGGTGGTTTCCTCCTCTTGAAGTCAATAATCAGCTTTGAGTTAATAATCTCCGGTCCTAAATTGAATTTAGGAGTCGAGAGGTAATGTTGCAGCTATATAGGACCCTGGTCAGACCCCACTTGGAGTACTGTGCTCAGTTCTGGTCGCCTTACTACAGGAAGGATTTGGAAGCCATAGAAGGGGTGCATAAAGGGGTACAAGGATGTTGCCTGGATTGGGGAGCATGCCTTATGAGAATAAGTTGAGTGAACTCAGCCTTTTCTCCTTGGAGTGACTGAGGATGAGAGGTGACCTAATAGAGGTGTACAAGATGATGAGAGGCACTGATCGTGTGGATAGTCAGAGGCTTTTTCCCAGTGCTGAAATGGTTGCCACAAGAGGATACAGGTTTAAGGTGCTGGGGAGTAGGTGTAGAGGAAGCGTTGGGTAAGTTTTTAACTCAGAGAACGGTGAGTGCGTGGAATGGGCTGCCGGCAACAGTGGTGGAGGCGGATAAGATAGGGTTTTTTAAGTGACATTTGGATTGGTATGTGGACCTTAGTAAAATAGAGGGCTATAGGTAAGCCTGGTAATTTCTAAGTTGGGGACATGTTCGGCACAACTTTGTGGGCCAAAGGGCCTGTATTGTGCTGTAGGTTTTCTATGTTTCTATGTCTTTCTGACGTTGACTAAGATGTTGTTGAAACACCACACAGCCAGATTTTCAATCATAACCTTTGATTTGGCCAACAACAGTAGTGTCATCAGCAAACTTGAATATAGCTTTGGAGATGTACTTAGCCACACAGTGGAAAATGTAAAATGAGTAGAGCAGGGGCTAAGCACACAACCTGTGCTGATAGACATTGTGGAGATGCTGTTGCCAATCTGAACTGACTGGGGTCTGCAAGTGAGGAAATCAAGGATCCAGTATTGAGACATAGGTTTTAAGGCTTATTTATTAGTTTTGAGAGGATGATGGTATTGAATGCCAAGCTGTAGTCAATGAAGAGCATCCTGATTTATGCCTCCTTGCTGTCCCGATGTTCCAGGGTTGAGTGAAGAGCCAGTAAGATGGCATCTGCTGTAGACCTGTTGCTCTGGTAGGTGAATTGGAGCAGATTCAAGTCACTTCACAGGCAGGAGTTGATACTGTATGCTTCATTACCAACCTCTTGAAACACTTCATTACTGTGGATGTAAGAGCCACTAGACGATAGTCATTGAGGCAGGTTACCACATTCTTTAAGTACCGGTACAAGTGAAGTCTGCTGAAGGATAGATCTGTGGCATTCAAGTCTGGCGACCCAGGCCTGTACCAGAAAACCAGGTATGATTTGCGGAGGACTATATCAAGGGCGAAGAGACAATTTCGAACGAGGTTTGAGGTGACATCGGATGTATGACAACTCTGGCAAGACATTACTTTCTTCCTACAAAGTGAAACCCAATAGCATGAATGGCAGTGATGCTTCACTACCAGATGAACTCAACACCTTTTATGCCTGCTTCGAAAGGGAGAATACAACTACAGCTGTGAAGATCCCTGCTGCACCTGATGACCCTGTGCCTCAGAACCCAATGTTAGGCTGTCTTTAAAGAGGGTGAACCCTTGCAAAGCAGAAGGTCCCAATGGAGTACCTGGTAAGGATCTGAAAACCTGTGCCAACCAGCTAGCAGGAGTATTTAAGGCCATTTTCAACCTCTCACAGCCATGGGTGGAAGTTCCTACTTGCTTCAAACAGGCAACCATTATACCAGTGCCTAAGAAGAATAATGTGAGCTGCCTTAATGAATATTGCCCGGTAGCACTCTTATCTACAGTGATTAAATGCTTTGAGAGGTTGGTCATGACTAGACTGAACTCCTGCCTCAGCAAGGACCTGAACCCATTGCAATTTTCTCATCACAATAGGTCAATGGCAGATGCAATCTCAATGGCTCTTCACACCACCTAGACAACACAAACACCTGTCAGGATGCTGTTCATTGACTATAGCTCAGCATTTAATAGTATCATTCCCACAATCCTGATTGAGAAGTTGCAGAACCTGGGCTCTGCACCTCCCTCTGCAACTGGATCCTCGATCTCCTAATCAGAAGAACACAGTCTTTGCAGATTGGTGATAACATCTCCTCCTCGCTTACGATTAACACTGGTGCACTTCAAGGGTGTGTGCTTAGTCCACTGCTCTACTCTCTCTATGCCCATGACTGTGTGGCTGGGCACAGCTCAAACACCATCTATGAATTTGCAGATGATAGTTGTTGCTAGAATCAAAGATGCTGAAGAGAAGGTGTACAGGAGCGAGATATGCCAACTTAGTGGAGTGGTGACACAGCAACAATCTTGCACTCAACCATCAGTAATACGAAAGAGCTGATTGTGGACTTCAGGAAGGGTAAGACAAAGGATTACATACTAACCATCATAAAGGGATCAGAAGTGGAGAGAGTGAACAGCTTCAAGTTCCTGGGTATCAAAATCTCTGAGGACCTAACCTGGTCCCAACATATCAATGCAGTTATAAAGAAGGCAAGGCAGTGACTATACTTCATTAAGAATTTGAAGAGATTTGGTATGTCAACAAATACACTCAAAATCTTCTATAGATGTACCGTGGAGAGCATTCTGACAGGCTGCATCACTGCCTGGTATGGGGAGGGGGGGGGAGTTACTGCACAAGACCATAAGAGGCTGCAGAGGGTTTTAAATTTAGTTGGCTCCATCTTGTGTACTAGCCTACAAAGTACCCGGGACATTTTCAAGGGGCGGTGTCTCAGAAAGGAAGCATCCATTAAGGACTTCTAGCACCCATGGTGTGTCCTTTTTCCACTGTTACCATCAGGTAGGAGATGATCAGAAGCCTGAAGGCACACATTCAGCGATTCAGGAACAGCTTCTTCCCCTCTGCCACCTGATTCCTAAATGGACATTGACCCTTGAACACTACCTGACTTTTTAAATATATATATTATTTCTGTTTTTTTGCACTATTTTTAATCTATTCAAGTATACTGTAATTACTTATTATTATTTTTTCTTCTCCTATATTATGCATTGCATTGAACTGCTGCTGCTAAGTTATCAAATTTCATTACACATGCCAGTGATAATAAACCTGATTCTGATCAGCACAGGTCTTTAATACTTGGCCATGTACCCTATCTAGGCTGATATTTTTCGTGGGTTCATCCTCATATGCTCATATGTTGGCCTCAGAAACTGAAATCACAGGATAATTAACAAGAGAAAATCTGCAGTTGCTGGAAATTTAAGCCACACACACAAAATGCTGGAGGAACTCAGCAGGCCAGGCAGCATCTATGGAAAAAAACGTACAGTTGACGGTTCGGGCCGAAACCCTTCGGCAGGATTGGAGAAAAAAAGATGAAGAGAATCACAGGGGGCTGCAGGAGTTTGTCAGGATTCCGCCATGTTTTCACAGTCAAAGTGAGCATCGCAGGCATTGAGCTCATCTGGAAGTAAAACCCTGTTGATGCCTATGTCGCTTGATTTTATTTTATAAGAGGTGATAGCATTCAAGCCCTGTGACAACTGATGGGCATCCTTTGTTCATTCAAGTTTCGTCCCAATTGGCACTTCACCATGAGATGGTTTTCCGGAGATTGTACCTAGATTTCTTGCATCTTTCTTAGCCACTGGACTTGTACACATCTGACCTGGCCCTCACAGCCGGCATTACTCATGGTTTATCCAGGGATTCTGGTTGGGAAAGACACTGAATGATTTTGTGGGGGCACCCTTGTCGACAACTGTTATAATAAAGTTTCCCTCCACGGAAACATGGTTAAAGTTTTAAATATAAAGCTGAAGGCCACAACCTATTTGTAGAAACAATTGTCACAGATTAAGGAAGTACTAAAAAACCACTGGCATAATTCCTCAATAAATCTTAAAACTGCTTGTGCCACTGTCACTCACTCTTTTGATCCTTGGGTCAAAAGGTGTGGATTCCACCTTACATTACAATACTGGGGGAATGCCATGTTCTCAGTTGTGCTATTTAGATGACATGTTACATCAGGTTATTTGCTCTAACACAAAGATATAGGAGATCCCACAGGGACAATTTGAGAAACAGTAGATAAATCTCCCAGATTGCCTGGCCAGCTTGTATTCTTCGACTACCATCTGTTACGAATGTGGAGCAACTCTGAGGGGCCGAAGGGTGCAAAGTCGCCCCCTCCTTTTTGAGAATTGCAAGATCACTAGTATTTCGGGTCTGAGACCCAGGAAATGAGAGAGATACACAGCATGTCAGTAATGGGAGAGACACAGGATAACAGCAAAGGCAGTTGTTATAGACACCGCAGGATACACAAAGTTTGGAATGTCTCCTAACAAAAGCGGAACGGAACCACTGATTACTGCTATTGTCTCTTGGAGAAGGAATTGTGTATTGAGTACTGTACTATTCATTGAAACCCCTCAGGGGACAACCAGAGTGGTCTGGTTGAGGAATTGCATCATCCCAACCTGATTGACATCTGAGACCCCGTGAGTGAGGATAAAAGGAGGGTCTGGGGAAACACCCCTCAGACGCACCAGGAGAAACGCTAGAAATCCAGTGACAGCGTTTTATAGCGAAAGCCGGTGGGAGCTCGTGTGCGTCCTCCCTTGCCTGGGTGGCGAGCTCATCACGGAAGAACGGTTTAGCTAAAGGAGAGGTCACACTTGAACAGCCATACCAACGAGACACCAACGGATCGAAATCATAAAGGAAGGTTGGCAAAATCAATAGCGGTAACTGTTCCCATTCTTCTATCTCTCTCTCTCTCCAACAATTGCAACACAGCGACAAACAAACAGCTGCAGCCTGTATGAACTGAAATGAACTTTAGATTTCCATCGGACAATTCATTATCCCCTAGACAACGATAGAGCTTGTTTCTTATTGATTATTATTATACCCGCACTTTTAGGTTTAGTATTGACGACGTATATAATCTGTATATTTGCATTGATATTATTTTTGTGTATTTTTACTAATAAATACTGTTTAAAAATAGTATCATCAGACTCCAACGGACGCCTCTATCTTTGCTGGTAAGTAACCCAGTTACGGGGGTCATAACACATCAATGAACAAACTGTGCGACATTAGGTCAGCTTGTTTGTAGAGAATGTCAATGCACATTTCCTTCAATACATAACTGAGTATAACTTCAAGAAAACTGCATTTATGATAAAGCATTTTGAAACGAGTTGGGTTTTAGAAGGCACAATACAAATGCAACTTTTCCCCCCTCTTTATATGAATATTAACTTCTGTCATATGGCACTGAAAGAGGCCATTCAGCCCATTGAGTTCATACCAATAAATGCCCAGTAATGCCACTTTATTCCTTCCACATCTCTCAACTCTCCTGTGATTCCACCACTCCCCTACAATAGGTCCAATTTACATTGGCCAATCTTCACTTGATTTGGATGTGAAGAAAAATGGAACACACACTTGGCAGTAGAGAGAATGTGCCAACTCTACAAGGACAACAGTGGTCAGGATTAAACCTGGATCACTGGAGCTGAGAAGCAGCGGGTGTGCTGGTTGCTCCAAGCTGTACAGAATAACTACTGGAATGCAATTTGAAGATAAATTATTTTTAAGTGTGAGATGATTGCTGCATTATTAATGGGAGGATAAGACAGTCTGTTCCATGACAGGTGTAACCCGTTCTACATTATGACTGTAATTCTCAGCAGCTATAAGAGATGCAAAATACAAGTCACAAAGTTCTAATTCACAGACTGTCAACCAGTACACACTGCAGTTATCAGAAAAACAATCTTAGTCCTATTTAATTCCTTTTAAAACACACAAGTTATATGACTTAGCTATAAGGATTTTTGACAGGGTGGACGTGGACAGGATGTTTCCTCTGACGGGAGAATCTAGAACTTGGTGCCACTAATTCCAAATATGGGATTGCTTATTTAGACAGACGTGGTAAAATATTTTCCTTCTGGACCTCTTTTCATCAAAGTGTAGTGGAAGGAGTGTTGTACAACTCTAAGGCAGAATTAAATAGATTCTTGGTAAGTAAGGGATTCTTGTAAAGTTACCAGAGCTTCTCACCAAAGGTGAGAATGCAGAGCTGAGGTTAGTGTCACCTCTGTCATGATCCTGATGAATTACAGAGCAGTCTGGAGGGCAAGTGGCATGTTTGTATGGTCCACTTAAGAGTTGACAAGAACAGTCATTGCCATTTACTTTAAGGCCATCAGTGTGGTGATATGTTCCAAGGCTACAGGTATTTAATTAACTGGTGATATCACTAGTTGAGGACTTCATTTAATTCTGTACATCACATTGCAGGAAAGGAATGACAGCACTAGAGAGGTGGAGCAGATATTTATGACGGCATTGCCAGGGTTGGAGATGTCAGTTATTGTCAGCCTGTCTTTCTTCAGAACAGGGGAAGTGGAGTTTTAATCAAGGTGAACAAATCCCCAGAAGTACTCAATTTAGAACTGAGAACTGAAACTGGAGAAAGTTCAAGTATTTGGAACAAAGATTGGATAGGAAGTGAGGGATCAATAGCTTTTACCCAGCATAACACTCACTTCGAGGAGACAGAAGCCCTCAAAAATGTACCTAATTGATGCGCCATAATCGAATACATTGCAGAAGTTAAGATTTACCTCAGTAGCGCAATATAGCTGTCACTCAATCACAATTTAGTAGCCTCCTCTTTTTTGCTGGGATCCCTCAATTGGCCATTCATCTCAATGTTACCTATGGGATCTTGCAATACAACACCAATCGCTGTGTTTCCCTGCGTCACAATAGTTGCATTTCAAGCATAATTTCATTGGTTATTCTCCGAGATAACCAAAGCAGTTCAGTCCTTATTCTGGCTTTACTTAAATAATTCTTAAATAAAACTGAATAATTCATAAGTTTTGCACTAATCAAAGAGTTTCAGATGGAGTCACAAGCTGAGAAACCAAGATTGAATTAGAGCCTTCCATTTCAACTGTGTGCTACATGACATCCCTATATGGAAGAACATAACACACAATAATTTTTTTTATCTAATATGTCTACCAGCACTTTCTCAGTAATTATAAACACTCTAGTCTGCATTCTGTTATTTTCCTTTTGCATGACTTTGATGAATCTATGTAGAGATTGATCTGTCTGGATGGCATATAAACAAAGCCTTTTCACTGTATGGGTGACAATAATAAACCATTATTTTCAGTTTGCCACAAACTGAAACTCACTCTAACCTCTGTATATCCAGCTTAAATTTTAAAAATTCTTCAAGAAGCTTATTTTTGGCAATGTCCTCCATATTAACATGAGAAACAGAGCAACAATCATAGGTTAATGACAATGGCACAACCGTTAGGTTGGTCAGTGCAATATTTATGCTCCACAAAGCCCTCCTCCAACATCAGTTCACCCCATCAGAATATTCTGCTGTTGCACTTTGATATTTCAATTGCTGCACAGGTGACTTCACTTCATAAAAAATGCTTCACTCTCTGTGACATCCCACATCCTGAGGTTATGTGATGTGTTGTATAAAAGTAAGATTTTCTTCCCAGTGAAGACTGATGTCAAGTCCAGTGAAGTTTATTGTCTTTTGCGCAAGTTTAATGAAATGATAGGTAAAATAAAAAAAGCTTGCGGCATCATCACAGACAACACAGAACATAAATTATGTATATTTATGCAAGGAGTGAAGAAAAACAAGGCGTAAGTACAAAAACGCAATTAGAACAAGTCCATGGTAGTAGTGCAAGGGTGGTCTGAGGTGTTCCATTGCTGAGGCAGGGGTGGGGTTGTGCAGGTTGAACACAATCCAAGAAAAAACAAACCTCCACTTCTTCTCATTTACCTCAATGACTCCGTGGCAATGAGTTCCATCTTCTCATGACCCTCCAACAGATTTCTCCTGACCTCAATAGGTTTAGATTAACTAAACCAGTGTTTTCATCACATACACCACCTTATCTAAACCTTTTACAATGTTAAAGATGTCTGTTATGTCACCATCAGCCATATTAAAAAGGCAAACGTGTTTCTTTTTCACAGTTAAATCCAAATACAATCCTTTCGCGCCAAAGGGGTAAAGAAATTATTACATAGCTTTCAATACTATCTCATCCCGTTACTAATTACGGTATTCTATACTTACCATCTCAAGGTCAGATGAAACACAAACTGAACTGCATAAATAGTAAATCTTTGACTAAGTCAAGTTCAGCGGCGCATATTAATGACAACTTAATTGGGACATTTAGTATCAGTTATTATTTTCATTGATGTATTTAGACTTGAAAGAGTTACATTTCGTCTGAACTTTAATGGAAACCCGGGCACGTCCTACCAGAGGAACACGGCAAGGTGTGCGGTTTCACGCATGAGGGAAGATTGCTGAAGCGAGTAAAAAAAGCAATGCCTTGGGCTTCGAGCCTGGCGGCGATAGCTTGTTTGCGAAAGCTCCCGATGGCTCCAACGTCTGCCCCGGGACTTGGGATGTCTGCGCAGGATTCCAGTCTCGTCATAACTTCGGTGTCAACCCGGTCCCATACGAAAACTTTCGACAAAGTTACGTCGGGAACACTCCCCAGCTATTTTTTTTAAACGGACTATTCTCCAACTGAAAGCGCCAGCACAACCCCTCTTAAATTGCAGGCGTTGGCCTTCATTTTAAACTTGGCGCTGCTCAGCGATTCTAGAGACACGTCTAGTCTGTCAAATTACAGTTGTATGTACGATCAGTGCAAACCGCGACAGCAGAGATAACAGAGAGAAGTACCTGTAAAAACTTTCAAAGCAGCTACTTAGCTCCCCCTACCCCACAGATCCCCTCTCGGCCCATATTCCAAAATTAAACCGAATCTCGCAAAACATTGCAACATCAATAAAACTCAAAGGCTGCACATAAAAAATGGGTCAGAGATGTCAAAACTTTTATACAGTACTGTAATTTAAGACGTACGAGGAGTCACAGTAATTAAACGTGTACCTTAGTATTGGCACAATTTTACATGCCATGGTGTCTATCGGCATAGGGGAGATCCGCCCGCTCTGTGGGCCAGGGTCCGAACCCACCCGTCCCCTTATTGTACACGGAGAGGAGCGCAGCGCTGAATCGGAGCGGCTGCTTAAATATCAGCGGTGTGGGTGGGGGTGGTGCCGAGCAAGAGAGGGGAGTGAGAGATTGTATGGTGTTATTGACTGTCAGACGACCCCTTAGTAAAAGTCCCGCTACAGCTCCATCTCAATCCCGCGGTATCTTAAAAGGATACAGGGGTAATTTCAGACTCCAGGCACTCCAGTCAGTCATGTCTCTCGGCTGGGCCACTTAATAATTTACTGTCCCAGAAAAACACTCGCAGTTTAGGCTCAGCAAAGCTGTACTCAGTACAGATCAGATCAGTACAGTATACGCTTTCAGGCAGCGACACGCTAATGCAAAACTGAAGTTACACAGCAAAGCCTTTATAAGTCTCTTTATAAAAGCGCGGGCTTATTTAAAGAGTTATTTCTAGAATATCATGGAGAGACACAACACAGAGACAGACTCTTCGCCCACCAAATAGAGTTTTATAAAATCATGAGGGGCACAGATACGGTGAATAGATAGATAGATAGATAGATAGATAGATACTTTATTCATCCCCATGGGGAAATTCAACTTTTTTCCAATGTCCCATACACTTGTTGTAGCAAAACTAATTACATACAATACTTAACTCAGTAAAAAAATATGATATGCATCTAAATCACTATCTCAAAAAGCATTAATAATAGCTTTTAAAAAGTTCTTAAGTCCTGGCGGTTGAATTGTAAAGCCTAATGGCATTGGGGAGTATTGACCTCTTCATCCTGTCTGAGGAGCATTGCATCGATAGTAACCTGTCACTGAAACTGCTTCTCTGTCTCTGGATGGTGCTATGTAGAGGATGTTCAGAGTTATCCATAATTGACCGTAGCCTACTCAGCGCCCTTCGCTCAGCTACCGATGTTAAACTCTCCAGTACTTTGCCCATGACAGAGCCCGCCTTCCTTACCAGCTTATTAAGACGTGAGGCGTCCCTCTTCTTAATGCTTCCTCCCCAACACGCCACCACAAAGAAGAGGGCGCTCTCCACAACTGACCTATAGAACATCTTCAGCATCTCACTACAGACATTGAATGACGCCAACCTTCTTAGGAAGTACAGTCGACTCTGTGCCTTCCTGCACAAGGCATCTGTGTTGGCAGTCCAGTCTAGCTTCTCGTCTAACTGTACTCCCAGATACTTGTAGGTCTTAACCTGCTCCACACATTCTCCATTAATGATCACTGGCTCCATATGAGGCCTAGATCTCCTAAAGTCCACCACCATCTCCTTGGTCTTGGTGATATAGCCGATGTATTTTCCGGGGGGGGGGGGGTGTTAAGAAGCTCCAAAACTGGAAGGCAGAGGTTTAAAGTGAGAAGGGAAACATTTACAGTGAAGGTACCCAAGGGGGCATCTTCTTCACACTGAGGGTAGTGGGTTTGGAAAGAGCTGCCACAGAACGTCGCAGGTACAGTGATGACATTGGAAAGGCAGGTACAAGGATAGAAAAAGTTTAGAAGGATATGGGCCGATTGCTGGCAAGTTGCCTAACTAGCTCAGTTAGGCAACTTGGCCGGCACAAATGAGTTGGGCCAAACAGCCTATTTCTGCGCAGTATAACTCTAAGCCCACACCCTGCCGTCAAACAACTATTTACACTAATCCTGCATTTATCCTTTTTTTTTATTATACTCGCTGCATTTTTGTCAGCTCTTCCCAGGTTGTACACTAGGGGCAATTTATTAACCAACAAATCAGCATGTCTTTGGCATACAGAAGACTGGAGCACCCAGAGGAAACACATGCAGTCACTAGAAGGAAGCAGGCAGCACCGGAGGTCAGGATTGAACCTAGGTTTCTGGAGGTCCAAGGCAGTGATTCTGCTAGCTAAGCCTGGTTAGCCCAGCACATGGTCCTGTTTCCTAAATCCCTACAACCAGGGAAGGATCAATAAGTGGAAGCTTGTATTTTTATTCCTCCCAATGCATGTCTCAACCGATCTGCCAACTCTTGATTTAGCCTGAAGCCAATCTAAATCAGCCAGAGAATAGGTCATCTCAAGATAAAAGACTAACCAAATTAAATCAACACAACTCTACTGAACAAATGGTTCTGATCATTCCTGAGCTCTCCAGACAAACTTCTCAAAGTGCATAAAGTGCTTCAACCTGAGAGGGAAAGTTATCTCAAAGATGGGATCTTTAAGAGCGTACAACTCCCTCTGTACAGGTTTATGAATGTTCCATTCATAGATCCACTGCTATATACAAACAAGCTTCCATAATATTATTCAAATCAGAAGTCCAGCATATGTACTGCATATACCTCTGCTCCTACAAACAAGAGACCTAGCTTATTTTCTCTCTGCACTTACTAATTGTCCTCTTTTATCAGTATTATGTGCTTTTAATGCCATTCATTACAATGCTGTGGAGATATAGTTACCACATTGAGTGATTTTTGTGTGTATTTTTGACTCATGACTGAAGGAATCTCTTACCCACACTGCAATGGCATGCACAGTCTGAATTACATGAGTAGGACTTAGAATCTATCAACTTACATGAAAAAGGGACTTAATAAATGCAGATTTGTTTTCGTCCCCAATCAACATCACTCTCATCCCAGTGACATTTTTGCCTCCTCATCCAAACCAGCTTGTCCCCGAAAGTATCATGTACACAAACACAAGTTAAATCCTGGTTCTCAGAGATCCAGGATAAAAGTTTATAGTAGTTAATAATGTTGGACCATGGCTAATGACTAGCTTGTTCCTCCTTGTTAATTGTTACTCATTTTGAATTATAACTGCATCAAAACAAGCCCTTTCAAACAAATAACCATTTTCAATTATCTCTGAGAGACTGTCACTTCAGTAGGATGGGTCCAAGGACTGACTAAGTTCTGGCATGCTTTCCTGAGGCATGCTTAAAAAGTTACTTCTACAGATCAAGTTTCATATCTTTGGCTCTTCCTGGAACTGCATGTCCTCCAAGTCACCTCTGGGACACTCAATTCCCTTGCTGATTTTATTAGTGTCACGCATAGATGGCCAGACTTACTGGCACACTTTAGGTTGTCAGATTTACTCAAGTGAACAGCTAGCTTATGAATAGAATGTGATCACTCAATATTACAGCTTCGTTTTAAACTGTCTTCAACTCATAACAGGGAACAAATCACTTGCTATCCGATTGCTGCTGAAGGTACATACTTCATCATCCACACATAGGGTTGAAGAATTCATCTGGTCACAAAGGTAAATGAGGCAAATTGTTTTATCATTCATGGATGTAAATATTGGCATCAAGTCTGCTAGCCATGGTGTGGGCTCTTCTACAGTGTTGTTAGTTCTAGGAGTTCAACCCAGCAATAATTTAGGGACAATGATTTATTTCTAAGAGTGATGGTGACTTAAGGAAGTTGGTTATGATGGTATGTTACAGCTACCCCTGTGGGTGGTCAAGATCACACATTTAGGAGGCACTGCTATAGACATCTTAGCAAGTGACTGTAGGACATACTGCAATTTGAAAACATTGCAGGTTGGATCTGCTGGTGACAGAGGGTAGGACTGTCCCAGCAATTGGATGTCAAGCCATAAAACTGATGACCAGGTTTACAACAGAGCCAATTTCCGGAAATCCAGTATCAAACAATACTGTGTGAATGCCACAGCATTTCTCTCAATTGTCTGTGCCACAATGTTGAACCTTATCACTAATGGACTTCCCACAGGAGAAAAGATAAAGATTAGCTATATTTGTCACTTGTACATTGAAAAATAGAGTGAAATGCATTGCTTTGCGTCAACAACCAATACAATCTGAGACGTGCTGGAGGCAGCTTGCAAATGTCACCATGCTTCCAGTGCCAACATAGCATGTTCACAACTTGCTAACCCTAACTCTAACCCGTACATCTTAAGAATGTGGGAAGAAACTGGAGCACCTGGAGGAAACCTATGTCATGGCAAGAGCATAAAAACTCCTGACAGACAGTGGCAGGAATCGAATCCTGATCACTGATTGCTGGCATTGTAAAGCGTTGTGTGAACTGCTACACTACTGTACTGCCCTATCTTCAAAACTCTGTTCACTTATGGTGACTACAATCCAGAGCCAATCTTGCGGGTTGAGTTAAGAGTTTGCAGGCAACATGTGTTTGCACAAATTCAAAAGTCAATCTGCAGTGAAGCATATGAGAGGATGGTCCTTACACTCAATATCTGCAAGACAAACATCCTCCACCTTCTCCTCCTGCTGCTCCACGCTGCCCTCTGATAATAAATTCTCATAGTGAGATCCTGGAAAATATGGACCACTTCCTACAGCTCAGGACCCACTTCTCATCAAAGGCAGACATTGATGATGAAAATCACTACAGTCTTCAATGTGCCAGCCAACACAGCCTTTGGTCAAGTGAGAAAGAGAGCATTTCAAAATGAAGACCTCAGATGTGGTGCGTTCCAAATGGTCTACTGGTCCAGCAGTGATTCCCGCTCTCCAATATGCTTCTAAGACCTGGAACATCTGCAGCAAACATCACAAGGCACCGGACAAAATACTATCAACACTGTCTCTGCATGTGAAGGGACAGGAATCAAAATCAGTTCCCTCTCAGAACTGAGGGCTTACTTAGTCTCAGCTATTCCAGATTTCAGACACCCAATACTAGCACTCTACTGCAAGGTCTGCCTTTAGAAGAGATTACCACCCCTGACCATTCGAGTAGAGAAGGAGCTTTTTTGGGATGGCACTGAGAACTATGAGGCCATATATTGGGAGTACATACTGTAAGGAAGCAAAAGGTTTGGATCATTTTATAAACTACACCAAGTACCTCCTAACCACATCTATGAAATAGTCCGTAGTTCACATTTTGACCTCAATGGCAATCTCAGAGTTAAGCTATCCCTAAACCTGGAGAATTTTACCATATGAGAAACGTCTAGCAGCTCTTGGGCTGTATTCCCTGGAGTTCAGGAAAATGAGGGGGGATCTCATAGAAATATTCCAAATGTTAAAAGGACTGAACAGATTAGATATGGCAAAGTTATTTCCCATGGTAGGGGATTCTAGGACAAGAAGGCACGACTTCAGGTTTGAAGGAAGTCATTTTAGAACTGAGATGCAGAGAAATTACTTTAGTCAGGGGGTGGTAAATCTGTGGAATCTGTTGCCACGAGCATCTGTGGACACCAAATCATTGGGTGTATTTAAGGCAGAGATAGATAGGTTCTTGATTAGCCAGGGCATTAAAAAGTATGGGGTGAAAGCAGGGGAGTGGGGATGACTGGAAAAATTGGTATCAGCCCATGATTGAATGGAGGAGCAGACTCGATGGGCCGAGTGGCCTACTTCTACTCCTATATCCCGTAGTCTTACAGTCTTATTTTGCACTAAGAAAAATAATGTTGAAACTAGTGAACAGAGATCCAGTCAAGTCGACTACTTTGTCTCACCACCTGCCGAACTGAAATGCCATTGCAACTGAGTCCTTCCAGGCAGGTGGAAAGTCATACTCTGTGTTGTGCAGTGTACTTATCAGAGATTCTGATCTCAATGACATCTGCATTTTGAACAGTGTAACACGAGACACCAAGGCAGAGAAATCCAAGATAGCTGCCAAATACTGTAAGGAACTAGACATTGCAATCTGTGTGGCTCAGGTCCAACTAATCAATGTCCTATCAACTCCACCCCAAAATGCTCTAAGAATTCTAGATTCCTCTGAATCTACCTTTGGCCAAATTTAGTTGTCCCACCATTGTTGGCCATGTGTCCAGCTGCATGTTATCAAGCAATTAAGTACCGTCCTTTTTTATCTACCATGGGAGTCTCCGGGGTCATTTTGGAGCAGTATATATTCCACCTCAGGCCAATGTCAAGCAGGCTTTAGACAATCTGAGCAATGGAATCAACATGTACGAAACAGCACACCCTAATGCGTTCACCATTGTTTTGGGAGATTTTAATCAGGCCATTCTGAAAGAATCACTAAGCAATTATCATCAACTGATCACTTGCAATACCAGAGGAAACAACTCACTGGACCATTGCTACATCACCATCAAGAATGCCTACCGTGTTATTCCACACCCTCACTTCGGTAAGTCTGATCACCTGGCTGTACTTCTACTCCCTGAGTATAGGCAGAGACTAAAGACTGCAGCACCAGCAGTGAGGACCAAGTAGGTTTGGACAAGGGAAGCACAGAAGCACCTACAGGACTGCTTTGAATCGGTGGACTGGACTGTATTCAGGGATTCATCCTTGAATCTGGATGAGTATGCTGCAGTTGTTACTGACTTCATTAAAACCTGCGTGGATGAGTGTGTGCCTACAAAGACTTGCTGTACATTCCCAAACCAAAAACCGTGGATGAACCAGGAGGTACATTGTCTGCTGAAGGCTAGATCTGTAGCATTTAAGTCTGGCGACCCAAGCCTATACCAGAAAACCAGGTACGATTTGTGGAGGGGTATTTCAAGGGAGAAGAGAAAATTTCGAACGAGGTTGGAGGCGACATCAGATGCACAGCAACTCTGGCAGGGTTTGTAAGACATTACTTCCCACAAAGCAGAACCCAATAGCATGAATGGCAGCGATGCTTCACCACCAGATGAACTCAATACCTACTATGCCTGCTTTGAAAGAGAGAATACAACTACAGCTGTGATGATCCCTGCTGCACCTGATGACCCTGTGATCTCTGTCTCAGAGGCCGATGTTTAAAGAGAGTGAACTTCGCAAGGTGGAAGGTCCCAATGGAGTACCTGGTAAGGCTCTGAAAACCTGTGCCAACCAACTAGTGGGAGTATTCAAGGACATTTTCAACCTCTCACTGCAACAAGCGGAAATTCCCACTTGCTTCAAAAAGGCAACAATTATACCATTGCCTAAGAAGAATAATGTGAGTTGCCTTAATGACTATTGCCTGGTTGCACTCACATCTACAGTGATTAAATACTTTGAGAGGTTGGTCATGACTAGACTGAACTCCTGCCTCAGAAAGGACCTGGACCCATTGCAATTTGCCTATCGCCACAACAGGTCAACGGCAGACACAATCTCAATGGCTCTCCATATGGCTTTAGACCACCTGGACAACGCAAATACCTCTGTCAGGATGCTGTTCATCAACTATAGCTCAGCATTTAATACCAACATTCCCACAATCCTGATCGAGAAGTTGCAGAACCTGGGCCTTCTGTACCTCCCTCTGCAATTGGATCCTCGACTTTCTCACCAGAAGACCACAATCTGTGCGGATTGATGATAACATCTCCTCCTCACTGACGATCAACGTTGGTGCACCTCAGGGGTGTGTGCTTAGCCCACTGCTCTACTCTCGACATACACATGACTGTGTGGCTAGGCACAGCTCAAATGCTATCTATAAATTTGCTGACGACACAACCATTGTTGGTAGAGTCTCAGGTGGGTACGAGAGGGTGTACAGGAGTGAGATATGCCAACTAGTGGAGTGGCGCCACAGCAACAACCTGGCACTCAATGTCAGTAAGATGAAAGAGCTGATTGTGGACTTCAGGAAGGGTAAGACGAAAGAATACATACCAATCCTCATAGAGGTATCAGAAGTGGAGAGAGTAAGCAGTTTCAAGTTCCTGGGTGTCAAGATCTCTGTGGATCTAACCTGGTCTCAACATATCGATGTAGTTATAAAGAAGGCAAGACAGCAGCTATACTTCATTAGGAGTTTGAAGAGATGTCAACAAATATACTCAAAAACTTCTATAGATGTACCGTGGAGAGCATTCTGACAGGCTGCATCACTGTCTGGTATGGGGACGTGGGTGGCTACTGCACAAGACCGGAAAGAAGCTGCAGAGGGTTGTAAATCTAGTCAGGTCCATCTTGGGTACTAGCCTACAAAATACCCAGGACATCTTCAGGGAGCGGTGTCTCAGAAAGGCAACGTCCATTATTAGAGACCTCCAGCACCCGAGGCATGCCCTTTTCTCACTGTTACCATCAGGTAGGAGGTACAGAAGCCTGAAGGCAGACACTCAGCGATTCAGTAACAGCTTCTTCCCCTCTGCCATCAGATTCCTAAATGGACCTTAAACCCTTGGACACTACATCACTTTTTAAAAAATATACAGTATTTCAGTTTTTTTGCATTTTTTAAAATCTATTCAATATACGTATCCTGTAATTGATTTACTTACTTATTTTTTTCTTTTCTATGTTATGCAATGCATTGAACCGCTGCTGCTAAGTTAACAAATTTCACATCACATTCCAGTGATAATAAACCTGATTCTGATTCCTGATAACATCCAACACTTTGGAATTCCTTTGTTAAAACTTTTCTGCTTCTTCTTTTTAGACTTCTCTTAAACTCTGTCTTTGACAGGGATTCTGGTATCTGCCTTAATATTATCTGATGTAGCTAAATAGCAATTAACATTTAATTATACTTCTGTGAGAACCTTTTGAGCAACTGTTATATAAGATGATACATAAATGCAAGTTTCTATTAATGCTGAGAATGGTGATCAGATGGCTTGATCTCTGTTCTTGGTTTGGATTGCATATGGATTTAAGCTTCAAAAAGTTAGTCTATTCTCAAAATTAACTGAAAATTAAATGCTTTCTGGTATAAATTTGGCATTGGTGTGGGAATGGGGGAAAGATGGAGAGCTGCATTATCTATTTCCTGAATCAATTTCAAACATTTCAGGACATGGGAAGGTCATTCACCAGAAATATTAACTCTCTCTCTCTACAAATATTGTATGACCTGCCAAGTATTTCCAGCATTATTTCAAAATGATTCTGCTAGCCCTCAGCACCAATTTTTCAGTTTCAGGTTAGATACATAGTTTCCTGTTATGCTGTTAACGAGTGGTGTCCTTTCTATTTAAAGGTTGGCTTCACAAGCTTCCCTCAAAATACTTAAGGCAATATATTTAAAACAAATTTTTGCCTCACAATTACTGTTGAACTTACTACTGGCTCCCTGGATGATATTAAGAAGGTCTGTTTCTCTTTCTCGCAGGATCTCCATTTTTCACTTCTATTTTGTTTGCTCTCGTTGGTTCCTGTCTCCCTCTTATGTTTGATAAGGAGTTTACCAAGCCTTAGGTCCAAAGTAGCATCCCTTTATAGTCATACTGTACATGAATAGACTTTCTGCCCACCAGGTCTGAATGGCCACTGAGCACTTTCCTCACTGCTCTGTGAAATGTGTTTAATGCACATTCAGCTCTTGACCTGTGCCACGCTCAGCACTGACCTATGGTATTATGGTTGTCTTGGTCGGTGCATCCACTTTGCCCTTAAGCATGGATGGTGTCAAGGATCACAACCTTCAAGAACTACTACTTCGCTGCATTTTTTCCACTTTTGTCTGATCCATTTCTTAATCTTCACAACATTTTACCCCTTGCCTTGTTTCACCTCTTCTGATACCCCCCTCCACAGTTACACAGTCCTCAGCAGAGACTTCAGCTTCATTCCCCCATGAACTCCATCTCAACAATTTCTGAGCCTGACAGACTGTTAAGCTCTTCTTCCGCCTTCAAGCCTATCATAGTTGTTTGGTTGAGTTCTCACTCCAGACTCGTCTGCACAACCCTAAATACTACTTCAGTATAGCAACATTATGACCAGTTTGCACCACATTGGATACCGTTCTTCTTGTTTTAAATTGTATTCCTTTCTAGTAAAAATTGCATATAATTTCTGTTCAGTTTATATATTCCTTGTGAATGCTATATATCTAAAGCCATGTAGCAGCGATGCTGGAAGTAAGTTTACATTCCACAGACAATAAACTCAATTTTGACTTTGACCTCATTACTAAAATTCTGGCACGATGTTGACAACCTCAATTTTTCCACTGACCCTCCTCACTTCAATCTACCCATACCCCAACACTCCCTATCCATTATTCTCCAGATACAACTGATGATCCCCTGTAATTTCTGGAACTTTCTATGTGATTCCACCACCACACAATATCTATTCCTTCTTATTTCTGTTTTCCAAAGAGACGATTCTCTTTGCAGCTCCTTGACAGACTGAAATATCTTGACGAGTACACAGTCACCCCATGGAATTGCAGGAGATGCAACATCTACCATTTTTTCTCTCCCTTTTCCAATATCCAGGGGTCCAAAGGCTACAGCCAGGTGAAGAATGACTCACCTGCACTTCATCCGATTTAGTGAACTATATTTGGTGCTCACAAAGTCATCTCTGTGCTGAAGAAACCGGGAGCAGACATTGCAAAACACATCCACAACGGTGGCTCTGAGCTTGTGATTGCCTCTCACTGTAACTCTCCATCCCCTCTCCCCTTCAGCCTACAATGTCATCAACAGAAACAAATCTTCCCCTCCCCGTTCCCTTCGGCATTTTAAAGGGACCACTCTGTCTTTGACTCCTTGGTTCACTCTTCTATCTTTCACTGCTCAAAAGAGTACAAAATAATCTAGAAGAATAGTGTCTCTTGATGATCACTACTACAGTTCTCAGGAATTGACATTGAATTCAACCATTTCAAATATTCAGCTTTTCTCCTGTGGCCAGATATAATAAAAAGGTTAAAAATGTAACCTGTAACATTACCTTTGTATCTTTCTCTCCATGGATGCTGCCTGACCCATTTAGTATTTCCACCATTGTTTTTCGTTTGGATTCTCAACATCTGTGGTGTTAACCACTCACAGTTTCAGAATTACCCATTCCTCTCTCATTTTCATTTCATTAATCTCCCTCTTTTCACCTCCTTTAGCAAGTGCAGCTGCATGCACAGGGTTTTATCATTCTCTCTCAGCTAGCACCACCAGCACTTGTGTCTTTCTGTCTTGCACCCTAACCACAAACACTTACTTTTAATCTCTCCGCCCTTCTCCAGTTTGTCACTAAACTTATTCCATTTCAAACTTGTGATGAAATATCACGGATCTGAAACAATAACTCTGTTTTTCTGTTCACTGATGCTGCCTGACCTGCTGAGTATTGTCTCTGTTCATTTCAAAACCAAGTAGCTCGTGAGACCCAATACAGCCTGCAACCATCGGCACTGGCCATAGCGTTGAACTGGCTTCATGTCTGTGGCCTGTAGCCATCGGGCTTGTGGACCGGCTTCACTCGTCTCAGAGCTTAGTTGGCTCTGTGGCTGTGGACTCACTTTCAGGAATCTGCGGGTCATGTTCTCTGTTTTTTTGTTTACTTTTCATTGTTGCACGATTTGTTCTTTTTTTCTGCATATTGGCTGTTTGAAGGTCTTTGTTGTGTGGGTTTTTGTTTAATGGGTTCCATTCTGTTTCTTTAGCTTATGGCTGCTTGTAAGAAGACGAGTTTCAAGGTTGTACATAGTATGCATACTTCGATAATAACTGTACTTTAAACTTTGAAGTAACTGGAAACAGTTAGGGCTTATTTTTAATTTTGCCATTTAAAGTCCTCAGATTCTTTTCTATTTAAAGTAGATTCCTGGATTCCAGATGAAAAATCAGATTGGGAATTCATGACTCAGCCATTTGCATGGAACATTTAATTCCACTTCTTGCAACTCTGTCAAGGTGCCTAGCAAACGGCAGCTGGTGCCAATTACTTTACTAAATGTGCCCAGTGAAATGATACATTGATCAGGCTTAAGTATGTTGATCAATGTGAAACCTTAACATCATCGTACATATCAAAAGGTAGCCACTCCTTGCTAGGTAGGGTGGTGAACGCTCAGGGTCTTTTCCCTGGGTTAAGGAATCACTAACTTGAGGGCAGGGGTTTAAGGTGAGAGAGGGTATATTTAATAGGACCCTAAGAGACAACTTTTACATCCCAGGTGTTGTCTGTATATGGAATTAGTTACCAGTGGATGTAGTTGAAGCAGAGACAATAACAACATTTAGAAGACACTTAAGGCAGATATATGGATAGGAAAGATTAAGAGGGATGTGGCCTAAACATGAGGAAATGCGTCTTGTTGAAGAGTCTCGCCATGAAACACTGACTGTTTATTTTCCTCCATAGATGCTGCCTGTTCCTCCAGCATTGTGAGTGTGTTACTTAAGATATTCGGCATCCGCACAAACTCTTGTGTTTATAGGCAAATGGGACTAGTTTGAATGGGCATTGTGGTCGATATGGACTATTGACCTGAAGGGCTTCTTTCTATGCTGTATCCTCCATGACTCTATGATTGTAGTTTTAATTGGGACCCTCAGAACTGTTGCAGTTCAGAGACTAATGCAAACAGAAAGTCATAGAGATATAGAACAACCCTTTTGCCCACCAAGTCCACACCAACCACTCATTTATTCTACGCCTACATTACATCCCATTTTTTTTTAACCTCTTTACATTGCCATCAATCTTTCCCCAAATTCTAGCACTCACCTACACACGAGGGACAATTTACAGTGGCCAATTAGCCTACCAAACCACACATTTTTGGAATATGGGAGGAAACCGGAGCATCCAGAGGAAAGCCACAGATTAAATGCATAAATTTCACAGATAGACAGCGGCTTTACTATCTGCACCACTCTGCTACGCCTAAATACGATGTGGAAGATTAAAGGGATTAGCTTTGTTTATCAAAGCATACAATGAACTGACTCATTTGCAGCAACAACCAACACAGTCCAAGGATGTGCTGGGGGCAGTCTGCAAGAGGCGGCGTGCTTCTGCCACCAATATAGCAAGCCCACAACTTACTAACGTGCAAGTCTTTAGACTGCGGGTGAAAACTGCAGCATCCGGAGGAAACTCACACAGTTATAGGGAGAACATGCAAACTCCTTACAGCCAGTGCCAGGAATGAGTCTTGCACAGCTGGAGGTCCCATTTTTAGTACAACTATCCTTGCCCGCTTAAGTCATGGGGCATGATTTTGAAGTTTAATGTTCCAAACAAGTTTATCAAAGTACATATATGTCACTATATACAACTCTGAGATTCATTTTCTTGCAGGCATTCATAGTAAATACAAGAAACACAATAGAACCAATGAAAGGCTACTCCCAAAGGACAAACAACAATGTATAAAGCCAACAAAATGTGCAAGTACAAAAATAAATAAATAATAATAGCGATTAATAACAAAGCATTATATTGGAAAATGAAATGAAGAGTCATTGAAAGCAAGTACATATGTTGTGGGAACAGTTCATTTATAGGGTGAGTGAATTTGAGCAAAGTTATCCCTTCTAGTTCAGGAGCCTGATGGTTGAAGGGTAATAATTGTTCCTGAACCTGGTGGTGTGGGTCCTGAGGCTCCTGTACCATTTTCCTGATGGCAGCAGGCCCAAAGCGTCAACTGTACTTCTTTCCATAGTCGCTGCCTGGCCTGTTGAGTTCCTCCAGCATTGTGTGCGTGTTGCTTGGAATACCAGCATCTGCAGATTTTCTCTTGATTAAGAGAAGAGCATGACCTGGATGGTGGGGGCCCTTGCTGCTTTCCTACGACAGCACTCCATGTGGCTTTTACTCGTGACCAACTGGGCTGTATCCACTACTTTTTGTAGGCTTTTCCTTTCAAGGGCATTGGTCTTTCCATTCCAGGCGGTGATGCAACCAGTCAATGAAGTTCTTCTCAGGGTTCATAGCCAAAATTTACTTCTCAACTCAGCCTAAAAACAGATTGTCCGGGTATGATCGTTGTAAGGCCTTGATACAAATTTCTCCATAACAAGAGCATTTTATTGGCTGTAAAGTGATTTGATCATCCTGAAAAGTGAAAGGTTAGCACTATTCAATTTGTCCCTTTGAAGGTAAGAGTGATTTGTCTTGTTAGAAATATCATATCTGGAAGCTGGTATGATAACAGAAAAAAGAGATTTTGCAGATGCTGTGAGTCCAGAGTGACACACACAAAATGCCGGAGGACCTAAGCAGGCCAGGCAGCATCTATGGAGAGGAATTAACAGTCGATGTTTCAGGCCAAGATGCTTCATTAGGACTCCTATTGACACTGTTGACTGGATATTCCTCTTCATTGGTACTGCCTGAGCTGTGTTCCTCCAGTACTGTCTGTGTATGCTGCTACGATAGTGGTGTTTAAGAGGCTGATAGGTAGACAAATGAATATGCAGAGAATGGAAGGAGATAAATCATATACAATTTAATTTGGCATTATGTTTAGCACAGATATTGTGGGCAGAAGGGCCTGTTCCTGTACTGTACTGCTCTAACTTCTAAGTATAACAAGAAATGGGGCATACTTGTTTTGCTTTATGGTACTTCTGAGTTAAATCTGATCACGTACATTATAGTGAGGGCTGGACTCTGGAACTTTAAAAATATATGCAATTGCTATTGTTTCTGCCAAGAGTTATTTTAGTCCTTTCAGTGTTAAGCCAGACGTAGCAGATGCATCCAATATGCCTTTGTTTATTTGCTCGGGTTACTAAGCTTTTACTAAAAAGTCAAGCAAAAGTAAATTATTTTGCATCTTTAATTAATTTTCATATGATAATTTATTTTACAAAATTTTATTTTCATTTTTTACTCCTTTGAAATGTCTCTGAATACCATTAAGATGACATTGGCTAAAATGCTGAAGACACTAAACACAAGACCACAAGACATAGGAACAGAATGAGGCCATTCAGTACAGCGAGCCTGCTCCGACATTCCATCACGACTGATCCTGGATCCCACTCAACCCCATCTATCTGCCTTCTCACCATATCCTTTGATGACCTGACCAATATGGAAACTATCAACTTTCCCTTTAAATATACACATGGACTTGGACTCCACCACAGTCTGAGGCAGAGCATTCCACAGATTCACTGCTCTCTGGCAAAAAAAGATATTCTCCTTACCTCTGTTCTAAAAGGTCACTCCTCAATCTTGAGGCTGTGCCCTCTAGTTCTGGATACCCCCAACACAGGAAATATCCTCTCCACATCCACCTTATCCAGTCTTTTCAACATTCAGTAGGTTTCAATCTGATCCCCCCCACATTCTTCTAAATTCTAGTGTGTACAGCCCCAAAGCTGCCAAACCTTCCTCATATGTTAACCCCTTCATTCCTGGAATCATCCTTGTGAACCTCCTCTGTATTCTCTCCAATGACAACACTCTTTCCTGCAATAAAGGGCTCAAAACTCCAAGTGTGGCCTAATCAGTGTATTATAAAGCCTCAGTATTATCTCCTTGCTTTTATAGACTATTCCCCTTGAAATAAAGGCCCAACATTTCATTTACCTTCTTTACCACAGATTCAAACATCTTCTGGGAGCCTTGCACAAGGACTCCCAAGCCCCTTTGCACCTCTGATGTTTGAATTTTCTCCCAATTTAGATACTAGTCTGCACTATTGTTCCTTTTACCAAAATGCATTATCATACATTGCCCAACTCTGTATTCCATCTGCCACTTTTTTGCCCATTCTTTCAATTTGTCTAAGTCCTTCTGCAATCACATTGCCTCCTCAGCACTACCTACCCCTCCACCTATCTTTGTATCATCCGCAAACTTTTCCACAAAGCCGTCAATTCCATTATCTAAATCATTGACAAACTATGTGAAAAGTAGAGGTCCCAATACTGACCTCTGAAGTACACTACTACTCACTGGTAGCCAACCAGAAAAGGCCCCTTTTATTCCCACTCATTGCCTCCTGTCTTTCAGCCATTTCTCTATCCATGCCAGTGTTGTTCTTGTAACGCCATAGGATTTTATCTTGTTAAGCAGCCTCATGTGTGGTACCTTATCAAATGCCTTGTGAAAATCCAAGTAAACTCACCCACAAGGATTCAACATTCTCTGCCCATATGTCACCTCTCTCTAAAGACATAATTCCATCTCTTACCACACCACCTTCCCGTCTGTCCTATCAATACAAAATATATCCTTTGATGTTTAGCTCGCAACAATGGCCTTCTTTCAGCCACGACTCAGTGATGCCCACCATGTCATACCGACCAGTCTCTAACTGTGCCATCAGTTTGTCCACCTTATTCTGAATGGTACGCGTATTTAAATACAGCACCTTCAGTCCTGTGTTCTTTGCCCTCATGAGTTTTGCCTTGGTGGTATAATTTAACTCTTTGCTCTGTCTGCATTTGTACCCAATCATTGGCTTGTCCTTCTTTACATTCATGTTACACCCATCATCTACTTGTAAACCTGCTGACTCATCCTCAGCTCTATCATACTAGTTCCCATATTAGTTTAAACCATTCCCAACAGCTCTAGTGAAACTGTGCACAAGAATATTGGTCCCTCTCGAGTTCAAATGCAACCCATTCCTTTTGTACAGTTCATACCTGCCCCAGAAGAGGTCCCAATGATCCAGAAATCTGAATCTCAGCTCCTTCCTCTAATTCTTCAGCCACTCATTTATTTACCACCTCACTCTATTTCTATCCTCACTGTTGCACGGCAGAGGCAACAATCTTGAGATTACAGTCGGCCCTCTTTATCCGTGAGGGACTGGTTCTGGGACCCCTCGCAGATACCAACATTGGCGGATTCTCAAGTCCCTTATTCAATCTGTCTCAGTGCGGCGGACTTTAGGACCCAGTGGAACCCGAGACCTTATTTAACGTGTCTCAGTGCAGTGGACATTAAGACCCGGCGCCAGAACTCTGAATCCGCAGTGTTTCTGTTCATGAAAATAATCACGATTGAAAATAAAGTGGAAATAATAAAGCGATCGGAAAGAGGTGAAACACCATTGGTCATTGGAAAAGCGTTAGGCTATGTAGGTCAACGATCAGAACAATTTTAAAGGATAAAGTGAGAAAGGGTCTGCCCCGATGAAAGCTACAATTATTACTAAGCAACGCACTGGTTTAATTATTGGGTTTTGGGTTTTTGATCCTCCACATCAACCCGGCACGGTGGAGAGTGTGCTCGGAAGTGGTCTGTCACTGGATCGAACTCAGGCCGTTCCCGAGCCTGGCACTGAAACATACGTTCTTAAGTGTTTTATATGCATAGAAAGGTAAAATATATACTATATACTAAGACAAACGTTTGACTAACTGATGCTAAATAATACCGGATGTACCTGTTCCGACTTACTTAGTAAGAGAACTTCCGATTTTTTTCGATCCCGATCCACGATAACCCACGTACATCCTCCCGTATACTTTAAATCATCTCTAGATTACTTATACCTACTACAATGTAAATACTATGTAAAATACTTGTTATACTGCATTGTTTATAGAATAATGACAAGAAAAAAAGTCTGTACATGCTTGAACAACCAGTGCTGGAAGAGCACTTCCGGGTTTTCGCGATTCGTGGTTGAATTCGCGCATGCAGAATTCGCAGATAAGGAGGGCCGACTGTACTACCCTTGGGGTCCTGCTTCTCAGCTTCCTTCCTAACTCCCTGTATTCTGTTTTCAGGACCTCCTCCATTTTTCTACTTATGTTGTTGGTACCAATATGCACCATGACTTCTGGCTGCTTACCTTCCCTTTTCAGGATATTGTGGACGCTTTCAGAAACATCCCTGGCACCTGGGAGGCAAACTACCATCCGTGTTTCTTTCCCTCATCCACAGAATTGCCTATCTTTACCCTATTACTGCTGCCATTCTCTTCAGTTCCCTGCTCTTCTGAGCCACAGGGCCAGACTTATTGCCAGAGGCACGGCCGCTGTTGCTTCCCCCAGGTGGACTGTACCCCCAACAGTACTCAAGATGGAGTATTTATTGTTGAAGGGGACATTCTGCGTATGAGAATAATATGGACCCAGCAAACATTAGTTTGAGAACCCTGGAGATTTGTGCACAGATCTAACCCAGGTACAATTGCTTTTATGCACAACTGAGCATGAAAAATAGATGCAAATAGGTCCAAATTCTCACTTTTAACACTTCTAATTTAGAACTTACTACGTATTCTAATCTCTAGCTACAGTAGTGGGACATGGACTCATTACTTCTGGCTCATAAATTTGCTGCCAGCATTACTAGACTGCCTAAACATGTTCCATTTTTGAGTGAGTAACATTTTTGCTGGGCTAATGTTAAACCTGAAGCAAACAGATAATTGACTGATTATTCCTTTTTTCAAAAACATAAGCTTCCTCTTGGGGTATTATCTTATACTGTAAATTCACAAATGATGATTTGATTTGGTTCTTTAAATGTCACCTTACTTGTATGTATGCACTTGCAACATACACAATCATTCTAATGTCATTCAAAAGAAAAAAGTTAATTGCCTGTCAGTATATGGTGGAATGATTAAATGCAATGATGGAACTGAGCTAGTTACTAAAAAGTCCACAATTCTCTTGTAAAATTCAGGTTATAACAAAAGTTCACATTACAAAATAATTCTTGGATTACCAGAAAACTCTGCTGATTGCTTTTTCACATTACCTAACAAGGAACTTTGTACTGTTATCTCATGTGAATATTTAACAGGCTTAAAGCTGCAAAAAGTGATAAGACTTTATCAAAAAACAGTGTTGGTGATTGCACCATCACCATTGTGTAGGACATGAACAAGGTTGACCCTGGTCAGACTGGACCTGCAGAGTCGCTTGCCAATTATTGCAGAGAGCAGAAGGGTGAATTTCTAACGGTTATATCCTCGGCACAGAACTGGTCCTTTAGATCCACCATGTCCATGCCAACCTTTTTACCAACCTACACTAATCCGAATCGCCCGCAGTAGCACCACATTCTTCAATGCTTTGCTTATTTATTGTCTATCTGAATGCCTCTCAAGCAGTAATTGTGTCTGATTCCATCATACTCCTTGGGAAAGGAAATGGCGCTGGAGAGAGGCAACATATTGTGTGCAACTGTTTTATTTATTATCACAAAGTGGAATAAGAAATTTCATTGTATCTTGAAGTATATGGCAATAAATAATCCAATCTATTCTAAACCAGACGTCAATCTTTCTGTATGAAGAAATACTAACACTTAAAAGCTTACCTCTCATCTTAAATCTTATTTTCGAT
This sequence comes from Hemitrygon akajei, assembly GCF_048418815.1. Taxonomy (NCBI): domain Eukaryota; kingdom Metazoa; phylum Chordata; class Chondrichthyes; order Myliobatiformes; family Dasyatidae; genus Hemitrygon; species Hemitrygon akajei. The sequence goes on along the minus strand of NC_133127.1, from coordinate 45,482,942 downwards.
ACCACTATTATGGGAAAAAGGTTAATGCCTATCTACTCTGTCTATGCCTGACACAGTGTTAGATACTGTGATACAGTCACCCTCCAGCTTTCACTGCAGGAAAAAACAAACCCAGCCAATCCCTCCCCTATGATGGAAGGATTCAATGATTAGGATAGTAGAAGGGTGTAACTAAAGCTGCTTGTCCTGGATGGTGTCAAAATGCCTTGAGTATTTCAGAACAGTAATCATCCAGACAAGCAGCGTGTATTCCATCACTCTATTTCTTATTACTCAGAAGACAAGTCCCTTTAAGGGCTGTAAACATCGTTACTCAAAACACGTATTCATGTTGTGCCTCCAGAGTACTCAAGTGCCTTGAATTCTCAGAATAATTTAATTTCAAGGAGATTTTAGCTTCAGAGTGGTTTCAGTTTTGGAGTCTTAGTTGCATGTGATGGAGAAATTGTTGGGATAAGAGTCCAGTAAACAGGCAACATCTGATTGCCTGCTCTATGGGAACAGGAAGGAATGGATCCTGTGATGGCAGGTGCATTATTTGTTAGCGTCCAACTTTCCAAGATGCTGCAATAGCTCTCACCAATCAGGAAATGGCAAATGTAATCCCACTATCTGAGAGATTCGGTGAGGCAATGTGCCTAACATCAGTAGTAGGGAAAAACCTGTTAACTGTTCTTGAGGAAATAGCAGTACAGCACTTCGAAAGTGGTGGAGTGGACAGAGGGGTCGGGAAAAGTGGGCTTGGTGGGTCTGTAGGAGTTTCTTGGGGTTGTGGCTGATGGAAAATATGTGCAGAACCTTTGCAGTGCCTGGATTTGCAGGGAGTCTTCGATGGCATACCACACTGAGGTCATTAAACAGAGAAGGAGCACCTGACATTGAATTAAACAGGTTACATAGCACAGAAATAGGCGCTTCGGCTCAACAAGTCCTTCCCTGGCATCAAACACCCACAGGTCAAGTAACCCTGATTTACTCGAAGTTCAGTTTGAGTTTGGACGCAGTCTGCATGGGTTTCCTCCAGAAAGTCTGGCTTCCTCGCACTTCCTGAAGATGTGTGGCCATTGTAAATTGTTTTGTATGTGTAGGTGAATGGTAGAATGTAGGAGGAGTAGATCTGACCGTGAGAAGAATGAATGGGATGAGTACAGAACTTAGTCAATGTGGAATTGGTTGGCATGTAATATGACTCAATGATTCATGCTGGAAACAGATTTACCCCTGCAAGAGGGCATTTTTGAGATTCACAACAATCTTTTAGTTTCACATTCTGGACTGATTTAACAAATTGAGTTTAAAAATCCAAATACCTGTGTCTACTTTTCAACTCATGTTACCTAATCATTAATCCACGTCTCTAGTATCCAGTCCACCAACACAAGCAAGAAACAAGTTCAGCAGCATACCATACATATATTATTAGCCATGAAAATTCTGGGATCTAATAGCTCTCCATTTAAAGTCCAACAGAGTACGTATTTAGAAGCAACTGTGTAAATTATAGAGAGTTATGGTCATGTGTCGGTAACAGGACCACTTCTGGTGAACCGTATTTTAGCTGCATGCCTGACCCTGGCCTGTCCTCTCAGGTGCTGTAAGGATTCAGAGACAAAGCATTGGTAAAGTGTTCTCTGTGGATCAGCTGAAGCCCAGCCTTCAGCATTAACAGCACACCCACACTCCATCCACAACCGTCCTGCCTCTGGGTCTTGACCTGAGATATCATCTCTCTTCCTTCTACAGATCCCTCTTTTCCCCTTCCACTGGGCAGAAGGTCCAAAAGCTTGTAAACACACAGGCTCAAGGACGGTTTCTATACCGCTGTTATCAGTCACTTCAACAGACCTCTTGGAGAATAAAGATGAACTCTTGATCCTTCAGTCTACCTTTCATGGTCCTTGCACCTTATCTGTCTTCCTGCACTGCACGTTTTCTGTACCTATATTCTGCATTGCTTGTCCCTTTCATCTACAATATACTTCTGTATGAAATAATCTGTCAAGGATCAGTGAAAAACAAAGCATTTCACTTACATGTGGTCATAAAAAAACGATTACCAATGACTAGATGCTGCCTGACTGGCTGACTTACCCCAACAGTTTGGGGTTTTTTTGGTTCAGACTCAAGCATCTGCAATCTCTTGTGACACCAGCTCTTCCTAACCTCTACAGGTCGTGCTTGTGAAGCCTGACCTGCCATCAAGCCATGATGGTAATCTGAAATAAAAATGCTGGAAAACCTCAGCTGGTCAGGCAGCATCTGTGAGAAGAGAGGCAACAATAACGTTTCAGGGCTGAGACCCTTGTTAGAACATTCAAAACCTCCACCAGCACCCAAAGGTAAAAATCAAAGCTTCAATCTACAAATGTTTGTAGTAGCTTGGTCCTAACTTCCCTATAATAATCCCAATTTTTGACCCACGATTTTACTGCTGCAAGTAAGTTTTTACTTACACCTGTGCACACGTGTGCTTCTGCACTTGATAATAAACTCGACTTTAACTTTGACTCACTTTTGAAAGGAAAATATGAGCAGTGGTTTCCAGCTGAGATTTCAGCAACCCATCTGCCTTCAGAACAGCAGAGTTCTTGGTTTCAGCCCGAAACCTAGATGCTGCCTGACCTGCTGAGTTCCATCAGCATTTTGTGTGTGTCTTGCTCAGGGGAGTCTTTCACTAACCTTCCTTTTAATTCTTTGTGTGATTATTTTAAACCTCAGCTCAACTTGTGAATGCAATCGTTACCATTCTTGTAAACAAAATTCCACAGCAACAGGAAGCTGGGTTGCTATGGCTTAATGACAACATTAGGAATCATAATTTGTAAGTGATAGGAAAATGCAGGAAATACACTTTCTAATCATAGAGTTCAATGCTGAAAGGGTAAAGGGCAAGGCTCATGTCGTTCTGCTTGTTATGTTGGAACCTTTTGTCAATTATTAACCAATTTTAACTATTAGCTTAAACAGTCAGGGATAAAAAAAAGCATAATTGCACAATATATCTGGCTAGAGTGGCAAACCAGAATTCTTGACATCTACAGTTATAAACCATAAATATCAAAGTTAATCACACTGTACTTACGTGTCTGTGGAATTTGTTGCCACGAGCTGCCAAGTCATTGGGTGTATTTAAGGCAGAGAAAGATAGGTTCTTAATTAGCCAGGGCATCAAAAGGTATGGGGTGAAAGCAGGGGAGTGGGGGTGACTGGAAGAATTAGATCAGCCCATGATTGAATGGCGGAGCAGAATCAATGGGACGAATGGCCTACTTCTGCTTCTATATCTTATGGTCTTATGGTGTCAAAGAAGCTATTGTTCCTGATAAATCTCTTACCATAAAAAACATCTCAAAGGAGGATATCCCAAAACTACACCTCCTTAGACAAGCTCTTCTGAAGATATTTATTTTAATTGTATTTACAGACTTACAGAATCCAACTTTATGCAAATTATCCCATACATTTTTAAAGCAATTTAAAATTTGTGATAATATGTTGTGTGGTATTCATAATGACTTTATATAGTATACACTCCACCCATTTAATGATGGGTAGTGTAAGGGTCGATTCTCAATGAAATGGAAGAATTACAGACATTCTGAACTAAGGGAAAATTGGCACACAGGCACTTCTGAGGAACAGAACCCTTATGCAACCTGGAGATTGCCTGTATTGACTTTAAACTAGACAGTACACCCTCATGGATAGGAAACTGTAAATAGGAACTGAGATAGAATCATAGAGACAAAGAGCATTGAAACAGATCCTTCAGCCCAACTCATCCATGCCAACTCTGTTACCCAATGAGCATGTCCCATCTGCCCAAGTTTGGCCCATAGCCCTCTCTACCCCTCCTACCCATGTACTTATCTGGATAGTTTTATATGTTGCTAAAGTGCCCACCTCAACTATTATTTTGTAGGTGCCACGGTAACCTGCTGTAGTGATTAGCACTACACTGTTACAGTTCGGGCATTGGAGTTTGGCGTTCAATTCTGACATAATCTGTAAGGAGTTTATATATCCTCCCCGTGGAATGCATACGTTTTCTCCGTGTTCTCTGGTTTCTTTCCACAGTTGAAGGACGTACCAATTGGTAGGTTAATTGGTCATTGTAAACTGTCCCATGATTAGGCTAGGATTGAATGGGGGGGTTGCTTGGTGGGGCAACTCGAAAGGCCAATTCTGCCCTATATCTTTAAATGAATGTTTCTTGGCAGGTTATTCAAAATACGCACTACTCTTTGCAAGAAAAATGCTGCCCTTGATGGGGGTGGGAATTGGGGTTTGGTGCTAGTATCGCTGTCCTTTCATGCAAGTGAGGGTGTCAGGGATTGTCAAGTGTCAGCAGTTGGTAATTGTTATTGTGACTATTTTTTTGCTGCATGGGGGTGGATTTTGGGGTCTGTGCGATTTGCTTCTTTCCTTTTTCGTGTGGGGGGAGAGTGTTTGCTTTTAACAACACTCATGGCCTTTCTGTATTTAATGGTTCTCTGGATTAGACAAATGTCAGAGTTGTATTGTACATGCATACTTTGGCAATAAAATAAACTTCCAAACCTTTCATGTTCCTTTTGTTTGCTTCAAATCTTAAATCTATGCCCTCTTGCATTTAGCACCACTCCCTAGGAAATAGACTATGTGCTTTCAACCTGAATATGCCCCTCAATATCTTATGTACCTCTATCAGGTCATCCCTCAGTCTCCTACATTCCAGGGAATAAAGTGTCCCCAACTGCAGGCAATACCTTGGTACAACTTTTCTGCACTCTTTCTAGTTTAATAACATCTTTCTTACAACAGTGTGATCAAAACTGCACACAATGCTCCTGGTGAGGCCTGACTAACATCTTGCATTACTGCAATATTACTTCACTTTTCGTAAACTCAATACCATAATTAATAAAGACCAGCATGATGAAGACCCACTGGTCATGCTGGATTGACATAACCAGTGGGGGGTGTTGTAAGGATGGCTGACTGGCAAGATGGTCTTTGATCAGCCTGTTGAAGTTGGGGAAGAGAAAAAGGAGGGGGTTGAGAGGGTTAATGAAGGTTCTGTAGAGTCCACTTAAGGGATGTGATGCTTATTACTAAATGTCAAAGAGAAGGGTACGTGGATATTAGTTATATAACAACAACAATTTGCTTTGATCCCACAAAATGACTAAAGGACAGGCTCCGAGGAGCTGTAGGCTGGGTGGGAAGAGTGGGTTTTGATTGTTCATCTGGGACATAATGATGGGTGTTTCCCTCAAAGATTGGTCAACAACACTTGAGTCTAGACTATGGCTAATAAAGTGGCTTCCTATGAGCTCCAGCAGCTCGGGTTCAATCCTGACCTCTAGCCTTGCCTGTGTTGAGTTTCCACGTTCTCCCTCTGACAGTGTGTATTTCCTCTGGGATATTTGGTTTCCTCCCACAGCCACAGAACATGGTGGGGGGGGGGGGGGGAGATTTGTAGATTAATTGATTGGCAAATTGCCCAAGTGTGTTGGTGAGTTGTAGAATCTGGGCAGAGTTGATGAGAACGTGGGTAGGATTAGTGTAAAAATGGATGCTTATTGGTCAGATTGATTCTGTAAGCTGAACCAGCATGGATTCTGTGCTATTTCTGTCTATGACTCTCAATCTAGTTAGCTCCCCTTTAGCTATTACCTCAGTCACAGAACAGCACTGGAAACACTTTGAACCATTTTTTATAATGCTGTTTAAATTGTAAATACATGCTGGTACAGTATTTATTTATGCAACACACACAACATGCTCGTCTCAGCCCGAAATGTCGACCGTTTACTCTTTTCCATAGATGCTGCCTGGCTTGATGAGTTCCTCCAGCACTTTGTGTGTGTTGCTTGGATTTAGATAGATAGATAGATAGATACTTTATTCATCCCCATGGGGAAATTCAACATTTTTTCCAATGTCCCATACACTTGTTGTAGCAAAAACTCATTACATACAATACTTAACTCAGTAATAATATGATATGCATCTAAATCACTAACTCAAAAAGCATTAATAATAGCTTTAAAAAAAAAGTTCTTAAGTCCTGGCAGTTGAATTGTAAAGCCTAATGGCATTGGGGAGTATTGACCTCTTCATCCTGTCTGAGGAGCATTGCATCGACAGTAACCTGTCGCTGAAACTGCTTCTCTGTCTCTGGATGGTGCTATGTAGAGGATGTTCAGGGTTTTCCATAATTGACCGTAGCCTACTCAGCGCCCTTCGCTCAGCTACCGATGTTAAACTCTCCAGTACTTTGCCCACGACAGAGCCCGCCTTCCTTATCAGCTTATTAAGACGTGAGGCGTCCTTCTTCTTAATGCTTCCTCCCCAACACGCCACCACAAAGAAGAGGGCGCATCTGCAGCATCTGCAGATTTCCTAGTATTTATTTATGTTTGCACATTTATTTCGTATCTGTACTTCTAACTTCATTTTCATATAATTCTTTTTTTCTTTACAATTCTTGAATGTTTTTGTTTTAGTCATAGAAAAGCATGGCACAGAAACAGGTCCTTCGGCCCATCTAATCCATGCCGAACCAGTTAAACTGCCCACTCCCATCGACCATAGCCCTCCATACCCCTACTGTCCATGTTGCATGTTTCATCAACACATCACAGCAAATTCTTAATACATGTAAATGGTGAATAAAATTGATTATAATCCTTGATTATCTAGCTGAGGCACACATTCTTGTTAGCAAAAATACAGCCAACAAATGGCAAGTGTGAACAAGTATGACTTACATTTGCACATTACTGGCTACTGATGCCATTTGGCCCATCATCTCCTTCCCAGCAAGTTTCTTTAATCAGAAATAAAGCTCAGAATTTTTCCATAGACAAGATAATAGTAAGCCAAAGAAGGATGTGTCAGCAGAGATAACCAAATGCCTGGTGGAGGAGATAGATTTTAGTGAGTGTTTTAGAAGCTGAGACAGATGCCAAGTTTTAGTAAAGGGATGAGACAGAAGGATTCAGGTCTTTAAGTGAAGGCACTGCTGAAGTGGTGAAGCCAAGGGATTAGGGATTAAGGATTTGGGATTTGGGGGGAGAATTAGGTTCTGGGAGCACTCTACATCTGGAGGAGGTTATGCTGTCCAGGGAGCAGAGAGGACTACAGAGAGGCTAGAGTGCAAGACAGGGAATCTTTCAATTCAGATTCTGGTAGACTGGAATCAATGTACTGTAAGTCAGTGAGCAAAGGGGTTAAGAAGGAAAGAAGACACAGGAACCTTGTGGGCAAGGCTATATTGGCATTCAAAGCTGAGGATATTATGTAGAATACTTTGCAATCTAGAAGCCAGATTAGTGAGACTGTGGGCAATAGATATGTATGACCTAACATGCCAATTTACTATTAGAGGGGCTGGTTATAGCCCTGATAGAATTTACAAGTACTGAGTCAGTCATTACTGGTATTAAGATAATTACCAGAATGAATTTCACAACCAGGAAAATATTGCTTTGTAATGTTGTTTAGAAATGACTATCTCTGACCAAAAAGGGAGATCAATTCTGATCAACATAGTCAGACAGCCCTACCATCCCCAAGTTAAGAACAGGTTATTTTCTTTCACTGACTATCTTAAGTTGCCAATTTTTTCCCTTCAAGGGGATAGAGAAATTTGGAATAAGTGCAAATAAAAAAAGATTAATTGATATTTAATCCGTTCATATGCATAAGCGTACAGATCTTTTCCAGTGGAGCACTCTCTATATTTAGACTTGTACTATATTCGTCAACGAGTTCAATCAACGCTTTAAGTCAACAACTGTCATTGAACTGTCATAATCACCAAAACAGCATCGCCATAAGCTTCAGTCAAATGCTTCAAAAGTTACAAAATATAAACTTACTTTTAACCTTTTCAGGCATTGCAATGAAACTGTATAACTTTGGGGGTGTTGTACTTTAAATTATAATTGTGACTTCTCATACATTATGCATGTTTACTACATCAATGTCTCTAATTGTTTTATTACTGGGATGACTTTTAAGGAGAAAAGTTAACTTTATATAACTCAGTTCAAATTGACAACAAAAACAATTGGCAATATGAGAAATGTTCAGGACAGATGGAGTGAACACAATTTTATTTCCCAAATGCTCTCAGCTGCACCTTTCATCAGAACTGGAGCACAGAACCGATGGGTAACAGTTAAAGGGCAAGAGAGTGGAAAGGGAACACAGCCACACCCACAAGAGCGCACACACAGAACCAGCTCTAGTCACTCTAAATCCCACTACTGACCCTTGGCCCCACTGCCACAGCATCACTATGAGGTATCGCACGCCTTCAAAACCCACTGTGTCAGAGGGGAATTCAAATTCAGACAATTAAATATATTTGGAATAAAAACAGTTAGTCTCCATATGGTGGACATGAAACTATCAGATCCATTTGGCTAACTAATAGATAGATAGATAGATAGATAGATAGATACTTTATTCATCCCCATGGGGAAATTCAACATTTTTTCCAATGTCCCATACACTTGTTGTAGCAAAAACTCCTTACATACAATACTTAACTCAGTAATAATATGATATGCATCTAAATCACTAACTCAAAAAGCATTAATAATAGCTTTAAAAAAAAAAAAAAAAAAAGTTCTTAAGTCCTGGCAGTTGAATTGTAAAGCCTAATGGCATTGGGGAGTATTGACCTCTTCATCCTGTCTGAGGAGCATTGCATCGACAGTAACCTGTCGCTGAAACTGCTTCTCTGTCTCTGGATGGTGCTATGTAGAGGATGTTCAGGGTTTTCCATAATTGACCGTAGCCTACTCAGCGCCCTTCGCTCAGCTACCGATGTTAAACTCTCCAGTACTTTGCCCACGACAGAGCCCGCCTTCCTTATCAGCTTATTAAGACGTGAGGCGTCCTTCTTCTTAATGCTTCCTCCCTAACACGCCACCACAAAGAAGAGGGCGCTCTCAACAACTGACCTATAGAACATCATCAGCATCTCACTGCAGACATTGAATGACGCCAACCTTCTAAGGAAGTACAGTCGACTCTGTGCCTTCCTGCACAAGGCATCTGTGTTGGCAGTCCAGTCTAGCTTCTCGTCCAACTGTACTCCCAGATACTTGTAGGTCTTAACCTGCTCCACACATTCTCCATTAATGATCACTGGCTCCATATGAGGCCTAGATCTCCTAAAGTCCACCACCATCTCCTTGGTCTTGGTGACATTGAGACGCAGGTAGTTTGAGTTGCACCATATCACAAAGTCCTGTATCAGTTTCCTATACTCCTCCTCCTGTCCATTCCTGACACACCCCACTATGGCCGTGTCATCAGCGAACTTCTGCACATGGCAGGACTCCGAGTTATATTGGAAGTCAGATGTGTACAGGGTGAACAGGACCGGAGAGAGTACGGTTCCCTGTGGCGCTCCTGTGCTGCTGACCACTGTGTCAGACCTACAGTCTCCCAACCGCACATACTGAGGTCTATCTGTCAAGTGGTCCACTATCCAATCCACCATGTGAGAGTCTACTCCCATCTCCGTTAGTTTGTGCTTTAAGATCTTGGGCTGGATGGTGTTAAAGGCACTAGAGAAGTCAAGGAATGTAATCCTCACAGCACAACTGACCCCATCTAGGTGAGAGAGTGCCTGTTGGGAAGTTAATCTGTTGACCTTAACTGGTTTGACCTGTATGTGACATCAGACTCACCAATGTGGCTGCCTCCTTGATTCCAATACAAATAGGGATGGAGAATAAATTGATTGTCAGTGAGGCCCACAATTAGATGACAAATAAATCAAAGAAACATATGAAGAATGTGTGTGTGTGTGTGTGTGTGTGTGTATATTCAGGATGACTGCCTAATGTCTGCATGTTGTGTGCGTATATGAGCAGTGTGTGTACACACAGGGTGTGTGTACGTGCAAGTGTATGTTTGTGGACATGTGTGTGGAAACAAGTTGAGTGCACAGTGACATTAATACCTTGGGTCAGAATACCACTGCGTTGGCTGTTCGAGAGAAGCCTGATACCAAATAACGTATAACCTCCTCCTGCAGCTACTAAAAGGAAAAGGTTAATAACACTTGCCCTTGTTGGGAAACCAAACAAACCACAACTCTCAACCATCCAATAGAATCAGAAGTTTTACCACCGTATTGTTCTTTCGTATAAAAATGGTCACTCAAAATCAAAAACTGCAAGTGATATGGCGTGGGGATGTTGTTGAAGTGCTACCACATTCTCATGGTGAGAGCCTCAATGACGAAGAGATTCGAGAATTGGCAGAGCAACACATCCTGGGTGAATCTGAGGACACGGACGGAGAAGAGGAAACATCAGCAAGAAAGGTCACCACAAAATTCCTCAGCACGATCACACAAATCATGGACCAGTTCATCGATAATGACCCTGACTGGGAGCAAAGAGGGGTGTTCTAGGCATGATTTTCTGCTACTGAGCACTGCTTCATGAGAAGGAAATTCAGAAAAGGCAGTAAATCTTGAAGCCTACTTGAAGAATCAGCCAAAGTTAGAGGAGGACCCACAAACTCATATATTTCAGGTTTGATTTTGTAAAAATCAAGCACACATGTCCATTTACACAATGTAGTAATTACCCCACGTAGCACTCCACCTCCGAGGAACATATCCTCAGTGGTAAGCGGGGTCTGAGTGTATTGGAATTGCACTCAACCAGGAGAATGGAGAGTATTTCACCATGTTTGATTTGTGGTTTGTACAGTAGATGGCAGGAAGTCTTTGGTATGATGGTGGGGGGGGGGGGGAGGGGGGATTCACTCAAAACAACACCCAGACTTCTGTTTGCTTTTGCAGTTTCAATACTGATATGACTGTTTCAGCTGAGCTTCTGGTCAGAATTGATCCACCAGGATGTAGGCAGTCGGCAATGGAATGCCATTTGTTAACTATGTATATTTCAACCACGGAGTATTACAGAAAGTGAAAGCATTGCGCAGTACATGAATTAGCATATCCCTGCTAATCAATTTGCCCATTTACACAATTCGCATTTGCCTATTTCAGTGGCTGCCTAAATATAGTGAATGGTCCGATTCTCCTACCTCCTCTGTTAGTGCATTCCAGATATCAACCAGTTTGTATACACTCTTTAATACAGGTCCTTTTTAAAGCCCTTCCTCTTACATTAGATTTATGCCCTCATGTTTTTAACACTGGGGTCGTGTTCCTTGGAGCTGGAGTGCTATGTGGGGGTCATTATTACATTATGTAAGTGGACATGTGTCCTTGATTTAAAAAAAATCAAACCTGTGATATATGAGTTTGATATCCCTAGTAGAGGAGAAAAGATTTTTGCCATTTCCTCTACCTATACATGTCATAATGTTATATACCTCTATTAGGTCATCCCTTAGCCTCCTTACTCTTAGGAAAACAAGCCCACCCAATCTCTTGGACTTCATTAGTCCAAGAACCTAGTTCAAGAGCCACAAGACAATGTTGCAGCTCTATAAAACCCTGGTTAGACCAAACTTGGAAAGTTGTGTTCAGCTCTTGCTGCCTCATTATAAGAAGGATATGAAAGCTTCAGAGATAGTACAGAGGACACTTATCAGGATACTGGCTGGATTAGAGGGCATGTCTTAATGAAGGTAGGCAGGACTTTCCTTTTTGGAGCGAAGGAGAATGAGAGGTGACTGGATAGACGTGCTCAAGATGATAAGAGGCATAGTTAGAGTGGATAGCCAGAGACCTTTTCCCAAGGAGAAAATGACTAATATAAAGGGACATAATTTTAAAGTGACCGGAGGAGAGTCTATGGGGATGTCAGAAGTTAGTTCTTTACACAGAGAGTGATGGGTGTGTGGAACACCCTGACAGGTGTAACAGTGGAGGGGCATACTTTAGAGGCATTTAAGAAACTCCTAAATAGGCACATGGGTGAAAGAAGGATGAAGGGCTATAAAAGAGGGAAAGGTTAGATTGATCTCAGAGTAGTTTAAAAGATCGGCTCAATCCTGTGGGCTTAAGGGCCTGTACTGTGGTGTAACGTGTGCTCTAACTCTCTCTGATTGAGGGAATGAAAGTTTTTAGGTAGAGGCCACTTCTGGCTGGTGTCAAGCTTGTTGAGTGTCAGATGAGAACGGTACTCATCCAGACAAGTGGAGAGCATTCCGTCACACTTCTGACTTGTGCCTTGTCGATTATTGTCAGCGAGCTCTGCGCAAATAGATTTGGCCCCTTGCATAAAGGCAGCTAATCTTGCTCTGGTGGATTATGTTCGACTTCAAGCCAGACATTAAGCGTATCAGATAGCTGCTTAGCATGAGCCAGGGGAGAGTGCATGTGTGGAGTGGTGAAAAACAAACTGCTGGAGGAACTCCAGGGGTGTTTTGTACTCCCAGTGTCAGTATTTTATACTCCAGATCCCAGCACCTCGAGTGACTCATATCTCCCTATAGTGGGGTGAACATGGCTTAAATTACTGTGGCAGTGTCATCAACCCATTTATGATCAGAAATGCTGACACTGTTAAAAGCAAAGGTTCTTATCGTCACAAGTTCCCAGTTCTCATACCTTTGTCCTAATCAGCACAAGAATTTTGTTCACTGAGCATTACAGAAAGGGGCCTGTTCTGAAATGCCAGTGGTTCTACGTAGCTGGGCCCTTTCAATCTCAGACGTGAGAAAGCTGCACACCTGAAGAGTTAAGTGGGTATTCTGTTGCTGACATATGCCATTCACATTGGCAAATGCACCCAGGAGCTTTATTAGTGAATTGATTTGGTGACCCTTTCTGATCGCTAGACACACACACACACACACGCACACGCACACACACGCACACGCACCTGGATGACAGACTTGAGTGGAACACCAACACAGAGGCTGTGTACAAGAAGGGCCAGAGTTGCCTCTACTCCCTGAGGAGACTGAGGTCCTTTGGAGTATGCAGGCCTCTCCTTCACATGTTCTACCAGTCTGTTGTTGCCAGTACAATTGTCCATGTGGTGGTGCGCTGGGGCAATGGCATCAACACAGGCTGAATAAACAGATTAGAAAGGCTGGCTCTATTATAGGAGTCAAACTGTACACACTGGAGACTGTGGTAGAACAGAAGTCTATGGAAAATCCTGGCAATTGTGGACAATGTTTCTCAACCTCTGCATGCCACTTTGACTGAACAGAGGAGCACTTTTAATAACAGACTAGGACTGTGCTGTGCTGCTCCAAAGGGTGCTATATGAGGTCATTCTTACCCTCGGCAATTAGGCTCTCTAATGATGCAACCTATAGCCTGACTGATTAAGGTAATTTATTTTTTATTCTTTCTACTTCTCTTCTAATACTTGTATATCTGTGCACTTGTAATGCTACTGTGATACTGTAACTTCCTTTGGGATAAATAAATTATCTATTTATCTATCGAACGTGTCAGGTATACTCGCCTCGATGGGAGCCTGGAAAACCCAAAATTGGATGACTTCGAACTGGGGCAAAGCCTTCCAGAAGTTTTCATGTAATTTGAGACCCCAAGCCAAATCTGGAGGAAAGGTTGTTGCACTTTCCACTGTCGTTGTGGCTTTCATATTGCATGGTTCCCGGCATTTGAAGGGCAAACTTCAAACAGTTGCTAGCATTGGAAAAGTATGCACAGTTGTATGGACAAGCCCACAGTGTGCTTGCAACCTTGATTTCAAACAAGGCAGTTGCTGGCTTGCTCAAACTTGTCCTTGACTATGTCAATCAGGTTCAGCGTGTTTACGTTAAACCTGCATTATTTGCAATGTACATCCTTGAGAGAGTAGCAAGGGTGTGAGAGAGTAGCAAGGGTGGGTCAGAGGCAAAAGTAGCAGTCAGCCACAAGTCAAAATGGGAGTGGTGCCACAGGAACAACTTCCATTTACATAACATCCTTCACCCATGGATGGGGTACAGGTTGCCTGACAAATATTTGAACTAGAGAGACACTGGGTCATGAAGTCAGTTATTTGCAAAGCTTTAACTGCCAGTCAGAATCAGGTTTATTATCGTCGGCATGTGTTGTGAAATTGGTTAGCTTAGCAGCAGCAGTTCAATCCAATACATAATATAGAAGAATAAATAAAAGTATATGTATACTGAATAGATTAAAAATCGTGCAAAAACAGAATATATGTTAAAAATGTGAGGTAGTGTTCACGGATTCAATGTCCATTTAGGAATTGGATGGCAGAGGGAAAGAAGCTTTTCCTAAAATGTTGAGTGTGCGCCTCCAGGCTTCTGTACCTCCAACCTGATGGTAACAGTGAGACAAGGGCATGCCCTGGGTGCTGGGGTTCCTTAATAATGGATGCTGCTTTTCTGAGACATCACTCCTTGAAGATGTCCTGCATACTTTGTAGGCTAGTACCCAAGATGGAACTGAATAAATTCACAGCTTCTTTTGGTGCAGTACCCCACCCCCACACCAGACAGTGATGCAGCCTGTCTGAATGCTCTCCATGGTACATCTATAGAAGTCTTTGAATGTTTTTGTTGACATACCAAATCACTTCAAACTCCTAATGAAGTATCATTATCATTATCCTAGAGCATCAATAGAGAAAAATAAGATCTGGAGGGAACATCCAATGGAATAAGAGGGGACTGGAGTAGTGGGGTGGATAATTTAATTCAGCATCACAGACAATTACAACACGAAGACTATAAACTATACACGGCACTGAAGAGAGAGAAAAATACTGCAAAAACAACACCTTAGGGAAAAAGATAAGTACAGAGTCAGAGTCAAAGCCATTGTAGTGCAAGAGGTGTAGGGTTCATTGCTGAGGTAGCATCTAGCCAATATCATTCATGGATGGTGCAATCAGCAATGTAAGAGTTGCATCCACTCCCTCTAACACAAGCCCACAGTGACTGCAGTGGACACTATCTACAACAGTATTGGAGTTAGTTGCCATGACAAAACTTCCCGATCTGTATTTCCCACCACGGTGGGGGAGAGGGGCAGCTTGGAAAGCTACCACCTCAAATTTACACATCTTCCTGACTTGGCATCATTTTGGGTCCTAACCTTGGAAGTCCTGGCACCAACAGCACCCACACAGACAGCTGGCTCCCCTTATTTGGATCAATGCCTGCTTCACTAGTGATGAACACATTCCCAAGCGATAATTAGAGCAATAATTTCCTGTGCATTACTCTGGTTGTTATATTTCAAGCAGATGTGCTTTCACCACGACATGATGCATAAGGCCGACTGAACAGGTTACCACACATTACTGGCATAGGACACTTGCACTGGGGACAGCTCTATGAGTTGGTTCTGCCGGGAGAGAGGTGCCTAGCTTGGAGAAATAAAGATCAGCAGTTACCCTTGGCACCTTAAGACAGGACCAGCCCCTGCAGGTTCAAAGGAAAGTATTCCTTCTCTGACAGGAAGAATTATGTAATGTGTACAACAAGCATTCTCCAACCTTTAAACCCATATATGTTTCAAAAGTTATACATGATTCACAGGTCCAAGTATCTCATGATAGGACACAATGGTTCTGCATAACGATTTTCAAGTCATTTCAGTAATGTTGGGTCACGGGACATGCATTGTAGACTTGGATACCATTTGCTTACTGCCCATTACTAATTGCTCTAGGATTGTAGTTTACAAGGGCAACATAGCAGCACAGACAGTAGGGCTTTTGCCTCACTGTGCCAGGGAACTACATTCAATCCTGACCTCAGCTGCTGCTGTGTGGCGTATGCGTGTTCTCCCTGTGACTATGTGGGTCTCTCCTGGCTTTGGTTCTCCAGTTGCCTGTCACATCCCAAAGTCATGAGGGCTGGTAGGTTAAATGGCCACTCAAAGTTGCCCTTAGTGTGTGAAATCTGGAAGGAACTGTTGAGAATGTGGGCAGAATAAAAAATGGGATTTATGTAGGATTAGTGATGGTCAGCATGAACTCGATGGAACAAAAGGCTTGTTTTCGTGCTGTATCTCTCAATGACTCCATGCTATAAGAGGCAACTGCATTACCTTAGGCATATATAGAGCAGGCAAGGCTGGCAGATTCCTATTTCCTGAATATCACTGAACTGCAGGTATATAACAACAATCTTGCAGTTTCAGTCACAATGCTGGAAACTGGCTTTTTCATCCAGGTTATTTAAGGAACAATTTAAATTCCCAAGCTACTGTGGTGGGATTTGAACTGGAGCATTGGACCAGGTCCTTGGATTGTTTTTTTAAAAAATAATTTAACCACTCTGTTTTCATTAAGTGACGGGCAAACCTGTTTATCTCCATGTCTTTTATACTGGAGGCAAGCTCCTCGGATGACTCCATCTCTTCTTGGCTGGCACGCCTGACAGGCAGCGTCCGTGTTTTTTCTGGAGTTCCACTCGATTGTTCTGGTTGAGGCACAAGGGAAGTTCCTGGAATGACTTTGGGCCTTGTCTTTCTGTTCTGCAATACAGAAACAGGATTATTTAAAACACAACGTATGCAGAACCAGCAGGCTAATATTGTATGTAATATATTCAGAGAATCATTGAAGCACAGGCCAAGGCTAATTAACCCATTATGATGGGTCTTAGTAGAACAATCTGATGTGACTGGGAATGAGGCCATTCATTCATCAAGTCCATGCCAGCTCAATGAGTAATGCAACCCCCCACGAAGTCTTCCCAACGTTCCTATCAACTCTCCCCAGTTTCCACCATTTACATAAACACAATGAGAAAACTTCAGTAATCTATCGATCTAGCATGGCTTTGGGAAGACAGATGTCGCAACCACAGATTCGGCAGCACAGTAGATACAGCAATAGCCCTTGTGAATTTGTACGTGTCATCTAATTATTATTTAATCATGATAGTAATTAACTCCATACTTGTCGAGACTTGGACACAGCACAGCAACGCTCCACTGCCTGTTTGCTTTCGGCCTTCCCTGAGAAATTGGACTTTCGAGTGAACTGACTCTGAAGATTAGTGGTATTCGTTTAATGTTTAGATTTTTTTTTCAGCCGCAGTGTAGGCTTAGTTTCCCATTTGAGAGTTTTAGTTAACGGCCCTATTTGGCCTAGTGTTTATTGTTTATTTTCCCTTTAACACCGTTTGCATTAAAGTTTGAGAACTATTGACCTGTTTCAGTGTCACTCACTCTGCACTCGGGCCATATCCGAACCAGGTAACAGCAGGTAACAAGCAAAGGTGCAAACTTCACACGTAAGATCTGGATCTCCTCATTGTCCCACTGTACCGGGTTTCATTCCCCTGCCCTTTTCAAATTGCAGCCTCAGATTGACTTTGTTTCCATTTTGTAGATGGTCCTTTCAGATCACACGCTCTTCATAAAAACGTTTGACCTCACATCATCCCTGTACCTTATGGCCATAACGTTAAATCTGTAGCTCTCTGTTCCTTGGTCCATCTGCTAATAGGAACAACTTCCTGCCATCCATTCACCTTCCTAAAGCATTTCTGATCTTCCACGTTTACCAATGTTCCACTCTCTTCCTTCCAGAGTTTTGGTGGTCATTGATTTTAATGAAACTTATTAAGAAATGTATCAGAAAATTCATTAGGAAATATATTTAAGTCACAATTAAGTTCTCTCTGTGCACTGCCAAGGGATGCTGTATGGCTGTTTACACTGTACATGTTCAAAGACATTTTATCTATGCAGGTATAACTGTGACACAACCAAGAAAATATGTTGCATCTATTTATAAACATTTCAATCCAGCTTTATGCATGCTTTCAAATGTATCATGGAGCAAGCCAACTAACTTTGAAATATACCATCTCCTTGAATCTGATGGACACCTCTCCAAACCTAAGTGATAATCTCACTCTTGAGTACTCTTAGCCTGCTACCTGGAAGATTTTCTCCTCAGGTCCCACCCTTACGTTCCTGCTCAAACATGGAAAAAGGAAAAAAAAAATGCAAGGCTAGAACTCCTGTACAAACAAAATACCGTGACCATAAGATGAGCAGAATTAGGCCATCTGGCGCATTGCATCTGCTCCTCCATTTCATCACGGCTGATCCAATTTTCCACTCAGCTCCAATCTCCTATCTTCTCCCTGTATCCCTTCATGCCCTGACTAATCAAGAATCTATCGATCTCTCCCTTAAAAATACGTACAAACTTGGCCTCTACAGCTCCGTGGCAAAGAAGTCCATGGATTCACCACCCTCTGGCTAACGAGATTCCTCCTCAACCATTCTAAAAGGACACCCCTCTATTCTGAGGCTGGAAACATCCTCTTCACATCCACTCTATCAAGGTCTTTTGCCATTTGATTGATTTCAATGAGATCACCTCTTCTTCTTCTGAATTGTAGTGAATACAGGCCCAGAACTATCAGATGCTCTTCATATGATAAGCCATTCACTCCTAGATTCATTTTTGTGAACCTCCTTTGAACCCCTCCAGTTTTAGTAGATCCTTTATAAGATGAGGAGCTCAAACCTGGTCACAAAACGCTATGTGAGACCTTACAAGTGCTTTATAAAGTTTCAACATTAGAGCCTTGCATTTATATTCTAGTCTCTTGAAATGAATGCTAACATTGCATTTGCTTGGCTCCGAAGCATTCGGGCCCTCATGACCATACTATGTAACAGTTTCTTCCCCCAAGCTATCAGACTCCTCAATACCCAAAGCCTGGACTGACACCTTGCCCTACTGTCCTGTTTATTATTTATTGTAATGCCTGCACTGTTTTTGTGCACTTTATGTAGTCCAGTATAGGTAGTGGAGTCTAGTGTAGCTTTCTCTGTGTTGTTTTTTTTTAATTACTTAGTTCAGTCTAGTTTTTTGTACTGTGTCATGTAACACCATGGTCCTGAAAAACGTTGTCTCATTTTTACTATGCACTGTACCAGCAGTTATGGTCAAAATGACAATAAAAGTTGATTTGACTTGACTTGAACCTGCACAAGGACTCTCAAGTCCCTTTGCACCTCAAATTTCTTTGTATTTTTTCTCCATTTAGAAAATAGTCAATACTTTCATTTCTTTTACCAAGGTGCACGACCATACACTTCTCGACACAATATTCCATCAGCCATTTCTTTGCTCATTCTCCTAATCTGTCTAAATCCTGCAGCCTCTCTATTTTCTCAAAACTACCTGTCCCTCCACCTATCTTCATATCATCTTTAGACTTTGCAACAAAGCTATCAATCCCATCTTCCAAATCACTGATATATAATGTAAAAAGAATCGATCCCAATACAGGCCCATGTGGAACACCAGAAATGTCTCCCTTTAGTCCCACACTTTGCCTCCTGCCAATCAGCCAGATTGAAAGATGACAGCAGATGAAAGAATATAAAATAAAAACAGAGAATAGCAAGTCAGAAAGAATTAAACGGAGGCACAAGAGATTGCAGATGCTGGAATCTGAAGCAAAGCAGTTTAATGCAGCTCAGAGGGCATTGTGTAGGAAATGGACAGTCGAGGTTTTGGTTCAATATCTTCACCTGGTCCAGAATGGTCTCACTCGGAAATATTGACCGTCCATTTTCCTCCATATATGTTACCTAACCTGCTGTGATCCTCCAGCTTTTTTGTGTTGCTCCAGAAAGGGTTAACATTTTAGGTCAATGTTGTGGTAACTTCTACTTTACGAAAAGACCACTCGACAACTTGATGGCCAAAAGAACATCTTTATCTGGGACGGCAAATAATATTTACAATACAGAGGCTTCCAGGTACCTCGTGCAGCATGGGTGGAGGAACTATATACAATGCATACTGGGAGTAAAAAGAGCGGAAGTAAAGACCCTGCCAACCCCGGATCCTGCCTCTTGCTACCAACAGCTTCCCGATTAGTATTAACTTACTTTTAATAATACTCACGTTACAACAAGTGTTATTTGAGAGATGAAAGGCTCCAATGAAAAACCATTGTCCTACAACTTTAATACTGCTTTTTGTCAAAGATAGTGGCTTTTCTGTTGAATATTCCCAGAACTTTCAAATTTTCTTTCTGATCTCTAGCATTTGCAGTATTTATTTTTGCCTGTGTGTATTAATTGTTATTATTTAATTCATTGGAGGTGTTTTAGCAACAAGCTAAATTTGGCAGCACTGACTTGGCCATCTGCAGAACACTTGAATTTATATTACATATGTGTTTATGTGTACCTACACACACACACATGCACACACATATAAACTTGCACACACGCACAATTACACCTTCACACATAGCCAAGCACACGTACTGCTTCTTTGAGCTTACACTTGGACATAGAGGTACACATGAGCAGTAAGCACATATCTAATAAGGCAAAATGCAATTTAATGGATCTAGAAAGAAATTGCTAAGCAATTTAGTGACAGAATGAAATTACTATGGTGCTTTTCCTGACCACAAAAACACTTCAAGTAGCTTTACAGCCAATGAAGAGGTGCAGTCACTGTTGCGTTGGAGCAATACAGCAAGAAATAGGCCTTTCGTGAGCTTCCACAGAAGCAATTTGAAAAGCAAGCAGGGCAACACAGTGACAAAGTGGCTAATACTGCTGTCTTATCCTCCAGGATATCTGGGTTCAGTCCTGACCTCGGTTAATGTCCTGTCTGGAGTTCGTACATTCTCTCTGTGACCTTATGGGTTTCCCCCAAATGCTCCAGTTTTCTCCCACATTAACAGCATGCTGGAAGGCTAATGGCCGACTGTAACTACACCATAGTGCAGGCTATCGCAAGAAGAATCAAAACAGGAATTGCAGCTGAGCGAGAATAACTGCAGGGGTATAGAGGAAAAGGATTGTAAAGATTGATAAGGTCAGGGTGTTGGGGCTGGAGGTGAGGGACAGTCTGGTATTCAGCTCACTGCTCTGTGAGACTTACTCATCTATGCACTGAATTGAGGCCGTGGCCTGCAACCAATGGGCTCCTAGATCGGCGGTGACTGGCTTCGTGACTGCGCACTACTTTCGTCAACTTCAATTCTGAATGTTATTTGCTGACTTTTATTGTTTGCACGATTTCTGTTGTTTTTCCTGCACATTAGGAGTTTGACGGGTCTTTTTTTTAAATGGGTTCTATTGGATTTCTTTGTTTTGTGGCTGCTTGTAAGGTGATGAATTTCATGGTTGTACATAATATACATACCTTGATAATAAATGTACTTTGAATAGGTGGGGAGAACGGAATGGGACACTTCCCAGGGGATGCCAAAAGACTTGATGGATCAAATATCCTCCTTGTTTAGTTGAAAGAGAACGTAATTTTAAGCTGAAATAAATGATGGCACAGACACTCAAAATAATTTGCAACTTTCTTCAAAATTGTGCCATTTTTCCAGTTCAATATGACCTAGAGAGAAATTCACTGAGGGCTTGCATTGAATCAGCACCAAACACTCCCTCGAATGTAAGAGATTGAGTGATTTGTGAGAAGGGGCTGGTGAGTCTTTAGGAGAGCATCTTACTCACTGCTGTCAACCCAATTAAACTTGTACTCAAAGTGCAAATTTACTTTCCGGTAGGCACCTCCATTGATTTGTTTTCCAAAGACGTTTTGTAAGTTGCTTTGGCAACGCTTGACTTGGCCACAATCCTGGAAGGTTAATCATGAGGCCCATCCCAGCCATTCCAATGGGCATTCCTCACCCACTTTCAATTCAAACAATCCCTGGCTTGTGCAGGAGTTCTGCTCCTGAGAACTGCCCCAAAGCTGATTATTCTGTAAATCTGTGTTTTTAATATCACTCCAAATACTTAGAACACAGAAGATAAAACAGTATAGCACAGGAATAGGACCGTTGACCCACACTTGTGCTGAATTAAACTAATGACACCTAATCTCTACTATCTGCACATAATCCATATTCCTCCAGTCTCTGCATATTCATATGCCTATCTAAGATCCTCTTAAACACCTCTATGGTATTTGCTTCCACCATCACTCCTGGCAGTGCATTCCAGGAACTCACCACTCTGTGTAAGAAACCTGTCTCACACATCTCCTTTGAATTTCCCCCTCTCACCTTAAATGCTTGCTGTTTTCTGTTTTTGCATTCCTTTCACCTTTTGATTAAAAAGTGAGCAATGAAGGTGGAGTGGAATCAGGAGCAACACTGTTGTGAGGCACCGAGTCATCCAGCTTGGATATAGGCCCTTCAGCCCATCAGTCTCTGCAGCCCATCAGCCAACCATTTATTCTAATTCTACACTGATCTCATTTCATTCTTCCCACATTTCCACTAACTTCCCCAGAATCCTACCGCTCACCAACATACACTAGTGGCAATCAACCCATCAATCTGCTCATCCTTGGAATGTGGGAGGAAACCAGATCTCCCAGAGGAAATCCACGTGGTCACCAGGAGAACATGCAAAATACACACCAACAGTGCCAGAGGTCAGGATCAAAACAGGGTCACTATCTGTTGCATTGCCAACCTCACAGCAAAAACCGGAGTGGGGCCCACGCTGGAAGAGTTCCAGAAGAATGTAAAGTTCTTTGACAAGGATCTTGTGCTTTCCAGACATATATGACGAATAAACTCTTCTTGGTCTTCCTGCCGGGTACAGGCATTGATAAGAACCGACGTTTTGATGACAAACTCTACCATCTTCATCAGGGATGAAGACCCGGCATGTCTAGTCCAGTAGTATTTATACCCACTATAGTCTGACTACCCTGATTGGTTAGTCCTCATCCAATTGCAAATGAGGTGGGAGAGCAGAAACCTGACTGGATGAGGATGAACTACTGGGGAATAGACATGCCCGGGTATCATCCCTGACGAAGATGGCAGAGTTTGTCATCAAAACATCAATTATTATTGATACCCATACCCAGTGGGAAGCCTGAGAAGAGTTTATTCATTCTTGCCAAGGCTTACAATTCAGCAATTCATTGCAAAGTTCCAGTTATCCTGGGTGTGACCCTTGATTGTCTTTCCCAAGACAAAGTATTCTAGGCTTTCCTACAGTGTTCCAAAAAGGCCTGGATAGAGTGGATACAGAAGGAATGTTTCCATTAGTAAAAGTGTCTAGGATCTGAGGGCACAGACTCACAATAATGGGACTTCCCTTAAAACTGAAATGAGGAGACAGAAGTCAGTGAACCTGTGGAATTCATTACCACAGAAGGCTGAGGAGGTCAAGTCATTGTGTTTATGTCAGGAAGAGATTGATATGCTCTTGACTGGTAAGGGGGTTAAAGGTTACTAGGAAGGAGGGAGAATGCAGTTGAAACAAAAACTCCAATGATTGAATGGTGATGCAGATGTGATGGGCCGAATAGCCTAATTCTACTTCTATGTCTTATGGGCACTGCATGGGCAAGGCGGTCAAATTTCTGGGCCATGTGAAAGAAATCAGAAATGTGATATTTATTTCTTCTTCTCCTGAAGAAAAAGACATCAGTTTTTCAACTGCATCACACTAAGAAATATCACCATGTGACTAAGCATGCAGGCAAATTTACTTTAATAATGTCACTTGTTTCCCTCCACAGATGTTGCCTGACTTTACTGAGTTCCTTCAGTATTTTGTTTGTTGCTCTGGAGGTGGGGAGGAAGCTTGAGTATACCACCAATTTTCGACAAATTTTTTGGACACTCGTGCAGTATAGACAACTTCAATGTGAGCTGTTCAATGATCTTTACAAGTGTCCTTATTAATATGAAGATTTATACCAATTTCATTTTTTATTCACAATCATTTAAAATTTTCATTAAAATTGTCATAGAAATTCACCCTCAGATGGTTGTTTAAAAGCATAATATGTATATGATAATAGATCACTTCCAAAACATGGTCCCTTTAAAAGTCACCATGACTGTTGGCAGCTATTTTCAAAACTAATTATCTATTTGATCAATTAAATTAAAGCTTCCCAGGTACCATGGTAAAATTGGAACGCACATTTGGTTCAATCATCTGCACTCCTGGATTATTTGCTTAGCAACCACACACATCATGTTTTTACAACACAGTAGGAGGTAATTCAGTCCTTTAAATCTGTACTGACTACCAGCAAATCAACCCAATCAATCCCACATTTGCTCTCATTTTTTTTACTCTTAGCAGTGCAACATTCCCCTCCTCTACGTCAACTCCCCTTTGATTGTCTTGCTACATACCTGCATGAAGGAGTAATTTACAGTGGCCAATTAATTCAGCAGCGCATCCTTGGGATGTGGGAGTAAATTGGAACACCCATTAAAAAGTCAATTCAGTCACAGGGAGAAAGTGCAAACACCACATAAACAGCACCCGAGATCAGGATCGAACAGTACAAACTGCTGCACTCTCATGCTACCCATTATCTCAATTCTTGCCCCTGATTTCCAATCTGCAATCTCTAGCTGTCCAGCTTCCTTCCATTTTCCTCCCTTTTTAAATTCCGGCCAGCCTTCAAGGAATTAAGAGCTGAGATGTTATCAAAAGACTACCTTTGCTTCCTTCAGTTGTCCAAATCCTAGGCTGAATACACCAATCCAGTTCCGTAACCTGTCAAAGCTCAGGGCAAGCTTCTTCATAGCTCAACACTACAAGTACACTGCATGTCCAGTTGAAGAGAGTGAAACCAAACCTTTTCCTGCTGGCTCGTCCACTGTATTTGTTCCACTAAAAGCCTATTGAATTTGAAAGGCAAAGCAGTCTTGTTTATGTCTAAACTGCAGTCAACCTACTCTGCATTTTTATTGTTTCAATCCGCCTTTCACTGAAGGGGAGGAAAATCAAACGGATTAGCAAGTTCTGTGACTGAAGGAAAACAAGAAACTTGAGGCATTCAATCAGAGTTTGTGAAGCATATCTCTTCCTTCAACAGGCCAGAACAATCATAGGTTTGGGAGGTAAAGGGGGGGGGGGGTGCTATTCTTCCTGTTGTGGCAGTATGCCCAGCACAAGTGTAGCTAGTTACTTATTACTCTAGAACAGCCGACACTCTCGGGATAGTAAAGCAGTGGGGCGAAAATCTGCCAGGGTGGGCAGCACAAGGCATGCAATAAATTTGTTTTCATGAGAAAACCAAAACACTGCAGAAATCTGCAACAAAAACAGAAAAAAACTGGATGCTCTGTAGGTCAGACAGCATCTCTGGAAGGAGACGCAGGAGAAGCAGATGCTGGAAATCCGGAGCAACACACAAAGCACTGGAGGAACTTAGTGGGCTGGGTAGCACCCATGGAGTGAAATGGACAGTTAAGGTTTTGGGCTGAGATCTCCTCATCTGCACTGGAAAGAAAGAGGGGAGATAGCCAGGATAAAATGGTGGAGGGAAGGAACAGAATAATAGCAGCTCAATCTGGGCAGTCTCCAACATGACAGCATGATCACTGAACTCTCAAACCTCAGGTAACTGCTCCTCTTCAGTCCCTTTTCACTTCCTTCTTTTATCTCTCCTCCTGATCTAACTGGTCTTCACTCTATTTCATTCCTCTCTTCAACTCTATTCATCTGCTCATCACTAACACACTCCCCTCACTGGTTTGCCTGCCCACAGTCCTCCCTTTATTCCATGCTCCACCATCCTCTCCTATCAGATTCCCCTCACCTTCACTGATGAAGTGTAGTTCCTCAGGTTTGCACTGAGTCTTGTTATTACAGACAGCATTATTTCACACTGCAATCTCACCCTTCCAAGGGATGCAATGGACAAAATTGGACCTCTGGAAGATCAGAATGGTAATCCACATGTGGAGCCAAAACAGATGAGGGAGATCTTAAATGCATCCGTATTTACTCGGGAGTCAAACACAGAGTCCACAGAAGTGAGGCAAAGCAGCATCAACTTCACAGACCCTAACCAGATTACAGAGAAGGAGAAGGTGTTTTGCTATCCTGAGGCAAGTCAGGGAGGATAAATCCCCAGGCCTGACAAGGTGTTCCCTCAGACCCCACAGGAGGCAAGTGCAGGAATTGCCAGGGCCCTAGCAGAGATATTTAAATCATCCTTAGGGACAGGTGATGAACCTGCGATTGGACGATAGCTAATGTTGTTCCATTGTTTAAGTAAGGCTCTAAGAATAAACTAGGAAGTTATAGACTGGTGTGCCTCACATCAGTAGTGGGAAAGTTAGTGGTAGGTATTTCAAGGGATTGGATATATGAATGCTTAGATAGACATGGAATATTTAAGGATAATCCGTATTGCTTCGTGCGCGGTAGATTGTCTCTAACCAATCCAATGGAGTTTTTTTTTTGAGGAAGTTACCAGGAAAGTTGACGCAGGCAAGGCAGTGGATGTTGTCTACGTGAACTTTAACAAGGCACTTGATAAGGTCCCGCATGGGAGGTTGGTCAAGAAGGTTCAGCTGCTCGGCATTCAAGATGAGAGAGTAATTTAGATTAGACATTGGCTTTGTGGGAGAAGCCCGAGGGCAGTAGTAGATGGTTGCCTCTCTGGCTGGAGGCCTGAGACTAGTGGTGTGCCACAGGGATCGGTGCTGAGTCCTATGTTGTTTGTCATCTGTATCAACAATCTGGATGATAATATAGTTAACTCAATCAGCAAATTGCAGATAACACCAAGATTGGGGGTGTAGTGGACAGTGAGGAAGGCCATCATGGCTTACAGTGGGATCTGGACCATTTGGAAAAAAGGCAGATGGGATTTAATGCAACAAGTGTGAGTCATTGCACTTTGGTAGGACCAACCAGGGTAGGTCTTACGCAGTGAGCAGTATGGCACTGAGGAGTGTGGTAGAACAGAGGGATACAGGAATACAGGTCCATCATCAAAAGGGGCGTCACAGGTTGATAGGGTCACTAAGAAAGCTTTTTGGTACATTGGCATTCAAAAAACAAAGTACTGAGTAAAGGAGATGGGATGTTGTGTTGAAGTTGTATAGGACACTGATGAAGCCTAATTCGGAGTATTGTGTGCAGTTTTGGTCACCTACCTACAGGAAAGATGTAAACATGGTTGAAAGAGTACAGAGAAAATTTACAAGGATGTTACTAGGACTGGAGAACCTGAGGAAAGATTGAATACTTTATTCCGTGGAACGCAGAATAGTGAGAGATTTGATATATACAAAATTATGAGGGATATACTGTAGATAGGGTAAATGTAAGTAGGCTTTTTTCCCCACTGAGGTGGGGTGGGACTGCAACCAGAGGTCATGGGTTAAGGGTGAAAGGTGAGAAGGTTAAGCTGAACAAGGGGGGAAACTTCTTCATTCAGAGTGTGCAACGAGCTGCCAGCGCAAGTGGTGCACGCCAGCTCGATTTCAATGTTTAAGAGAAGTTTAGCTAGGTACATGATGGTAGGGATATGGAGGGTTATGGTCCTGGTGCAGTTTGATGGGAGTAGGCAGTTTAAATGTTTCGGCACGGACTAGATGGGCCAAAGGGCCTGATGCAGTGCTGTATTTTTCTATGAATTTCAGAAGCAGTGTAGGAAGAATCAAGAAAGTCAGGGGTAATGAGGAATGGAAAAAAGGTGGGGCAGAGGCCAAAATCAGAATATCTATAATCTCCTTGATTAGAGCAACAAGCTCAGGAGGCTACTGGCCAACTCCAGCTCCGAACGTTATGCTCACTATGTTGACGTAGTATGTGTGGCAACACTTGTAGCCTGTCTCCACCACAATTCTTGGACTGTGTTGGCTGTCGCTGCAAAGTGATGCATTATCCTGTATGTTTTGATGTACATGTGACAAATAAAGCTAATCTTTAGTTCTCAGGGGCTACTGAGAATGGAGCAGAGATAAGTCCTGTCCAGGTGTGAAGATTGCTGCTCCCATGGAAACCCAAGAGACTTTTCTAGGTTTGTGCAAACAAAATAAAATCTGAATGAGACATTCAAAAGCTGTGAGGTAAGTATTAACTTTCAAGGAAGTTTGCAGTAATTATACCTTCCTATCAGGTGCAAAGACAGAAAAGATATAAGAGCCCAACTATATATTATAGGATAAATTAAGAGTAGTTTTAACTCCAAGGAAAGGGTATATAAAGTTATCAGAAATAACATTAAGCCTAAAATGTGGGAATATCTTAGACTTAAAGATTTGAAAACAAAGAAACTGATAAAAACATAAGGAAAGTAGGATATGATAGTGAGTAACAGAAAAGCAGACCGAGTTTCTGCGGCAATGTGAAAGGGAAAGGATTGGTGAGAGCAGATGAAACTATTTAGGAGAATTAATAATTAGAAGTAAGGAATAGCAGAAGAATTAAACTAATTATTTTTGTCTTTTCATAGAAGAAACAACAAACTCCCAGAAATATTGAGAACAAAGAGTCCAGTGTAAACAAGGAATTGAAAAAGAAATTAAGTCAATCTGTCTCTAGGCATAAAGTATATGGGAATATTAGCTATGGGTTACGTTAACCCTGTACATTCAGTTTCACTGACAACAGAACTCAGGACTAAGTAACGTAAGTATCACCAATAACTTGTCCTGGTCCACCCACGTAGAACCCATGGCAAAGAAAGCGCATCAATACCTCTACTCCCTCAGGAGGTTAAGGAACTTCAGGATATCCCCATTAACCCCACAGATGCACAATGGAAATCATAATATCCAGATGCATCACCGGTTTGTTAGGTAATTGCTCTGCTCAAGACTACAAGAAGTGCAGAGAGTTGTGAACATAGCTGAGTACATCACTAAAACCAGCTTCTCTCAACGGACTCTGTGTACACTTCTCACTGCCGTGGAAGGGCAACAACAATAATCAAAGACATTTGATGTTCCCTCTTCTTTCTCGTCCCATTGGGCAGAAGATATAAAAGTTTTGAAGTACATTTCACCAGACAGCCTCTATCTCATTGTTAAAGAGTACGTTTACCAACCTCCATGATACGATGGACTCTTAACCTAACAATCTACTGTCGGCCCTCCTTATCCGCGAGGGATTGGTTCCGGGACCCCTCGCGGATACCAAAATTCGCGGATGCTCAAGTCCCTTATTCAACTTGTTAATGCGGTGGATCTTAGGACCCAGCGGAACCCCAGACCTTATTTAACCTGTCCCAGTGCAGTGGACATTAGGACCCAGCGGCAGAGATCTGAACCCGCAGTGTTTCTGTTCACGAAAATAATCATGATCACAATTGAAAATAAAGTGGAAATAATAAAGCGATCGGAAAGAGGTGAAACACCATTGGTCATTGGAAAAGCGTTAGGCTACAGTTGGTCAATGATCGGAACAATTTTAATGGATAAAGTGAGAAAGGCTGAGCCCCAATGAAAGCTACAATCATTAATAAGCAACGCAGTGGTTTAATTATTGAGTTTTGGGTTTTTGATCCTCACATCAACCCGGCACGGTGGAGAGTGCACTCAATAGCGGTCTGTCACTGGATCGAACCCGGGAAGAAGTTCCCGAGCCCGGTGCTGAAACATACTTTCTTAAGTGTTTTATATACAGAGAAAGGTAAAATATATACTATACACTAAGACAAACATTTGACTAACTGACGCTAAATAATACCTGATGTACCTGTTCCGACTTACTGAGTAACAGAACTTCTGATTTTTTTCGATCCCGATCCATGATAACCCACGCACATCCTCACGTATACTTTAAATCACCTCTAGATGACTTATAATACCTAATACAATGCATATGCTATGTAAAATAGTTGTTATACTGCATTGTTTAGGGAATAATAACAAGAAAAGGAAGTCTGTACATGCTCGAACAAGTGCTGGAAGAGTACTTCTGGGTTTTTGCGATTCGCGGTTGATTGAATTCGCGGATAAGGAGGGCCGACTGTACTTCATCGTGGCTTTGCACCTTGTTGTCTGCCTGCACTGCGCTTTCTCTTTAACTGTAACACTAAATTCTGTATTTTGTTATTGCTTATCCCTGGTCCTATCTCGATGTACTGATCCTGTGAAATGATTTGCATGGATGCTATCCAAAACAAAGATTATCATTGTATCTTGGTAAATATGTTAATAATAAAACTAGAATAAATTATGACTATTTGCTAATATTTGCCAATGGTTTCAGCAATAGTGACCGGTGGGTAATTTGCTTTCCTCCTTTTCTTCCCAGGGTCAAGCTATAGCTGCTGTCCAACCTGATTTGAAGCCCCAGCATTTGACACTTCTTCCACGTGATTGCTTCCTACATTCTTCCCTCCTTTAACAGTCCTTTAGGATCAAGGACGACTTGGTTTTACTCCATTTCTCAGGAACAGAAGATGCTAATCCTTCAACTGACACGGTCCTCTAAGGGCTGAAAGGAGAAAAATCTTGGTCTAAAAGAATTAGATCCAAGACTAGCAAAGACCAGACTCTGTAGCACACACCTACAGGTGGACTCATACACCCTCTTATTCCAAGCATACAAAGGTACACTATGATCTCACAAACACAGGTGAAGACAGACACACAATCTCGTCTAAACCTTTTTCCTCAAGACTTCATTCCATATCCCCTCATTCTTCTACTCTCCCCTTCCTTATTCACTCTCCCTTTGCTCCTTTTCTTCCAAATACTTCCCTCAGTCTCTCCCCTCTATCAATCATTCTCCCTCCAAGCTCCATTAAGAAAGTGACTGTAATGCATTCAAATACACCTCTCTCTATAGAGAACTTTACAATGTCTTACGATCCTGAAAGACTGCAACTGAAACCCATAATCTTCTTTTATGATTTAGGCGCAGGTCTACTAACTGGCCAGACCTTCTCTTATTTGATTGACCAACAGCACAATACAGTTTCATATCTTGCATAGAAAGTTACCTAATTCACTGTAACTGGTGAGCCCTTCAAGGAATGTTTCTGCAGAGACGCAAAACACAGCATTTAAGACACCTTCACAGTCTCAGGAGGAATTAGCAGAGGAAAAACTACCAACATAGGTCCAATACTGAAGGATAAACAAGAAGTTGGGAATGCAGTGAATTTATTGAGGTTTTGGCATTGGCTACCATGGAACTGTTTGAACCACAGCAAAATGCAGCCTCCAAATGCAGAGCCATCTTTTGTACAGGCTGAGTAATTACATGGACACAATCCATTTTGAAGATTTGGAAACAGCGTCAGAATGCAGCAGTCTTTTACAAAAAAAAACAACTACAGATTTATATTAGCATTTACATGATGCTGGGACATTCCATGAGTCCTAATGGCCAGAGAAATGCTTTTTGAAGGATTGCCTCTGTTAAATTATAGGAAGCACAACAGGCAATTTCTACAGCGACCAGCAATGAACAGTTAATCAATATTAACAATGTCAATTAAAGGATAAACATGGCCTGCTTAGCAAATCCATGTTTATATTCACATGCCCACAGGGTTGTCTTTGATGATTCAGCAGAGGGTTAAACACAAATAATGTTCCTATGCTTAAGAGTCATGGTGCGGATATGCAAACCCTTTTCTAGCAAAGGAAGGATAGAGAATAAACAGGAAGAAATTAAGAGCAAAATAAAAGCTGCATGCTGGAAACACAAAGCTGCTAACTCAGTATGCCAGGGAGCAACTGATGAGGAAATATGAGTCCGTGATGTTTCAGGCATCAATCCTCCCTCAGAGGGAAAAATCTCCCAGACAACCTTGATCCATTGCAATTTGCCTACTGCTGAAACAGGTCTATGACAGATGCCAACTTCCTAACCTTAAACTTATTTCTGGAGTATCTGCACAGTAAAAATACTCTCGTTGAGTACTGTTTATTAACCACTGCTCTGCCTTCAGCTTTATATTTCTAAGCAAACTCATCTCCAAACTCCTAAACTCTGGGACTCAGCACTTCCCTTTGCCATTGACTTCCTGACTAACAGACCAATATCGGCAATGACAGGCAGCAACACCTCTGCCACGGTTATTCTCAACACAGGTACTCCACAAGTTTGCATCCTCAGCTCCCTACTCTACTCCGTATATAGTTACAACAGCATGGCTAGATTGTGCTCTAACTCCACCTGCAAGCCTGCAACAGATACTACTATAGTAGGATGTACCTGAACCAGGAAGGAGATGGCAAACTTAGTGACATGGTGTCATGACAACAACCTTTCTTCAATGTCAGCAAAACAGAGCCAGTCATTTGCTTCAGGAAGGGGAGGCGGTGCACATGCTCCTGGTGTGGCCTTCTATATATTGGTGAGACCCGACGCAGACTGAGAGACTGTTTCTCTGAACACCTACGATCTGTCCGCCAGAGAAAGCAGGATCTCCCAGTGGCCACACATTTTAATTCCACATCCCATTCCCATTCTGATATGTCAATCCATGGCCACCTCTACTGTCAAGATGAAGCCACACTCAGGTTGGAGGAACAACACCTTATATTCCATCTGGGTAGCCTCCAACCTGATGGCATGAACATTGATTTCTCTAACTTCCATTAATGCCCCTCCTTCCCTTCTTAGCGCATCCCTTATTTATTGATTGATTGATTATTCCTCCCTTTTCTCTCTCTCTCTTTTCTCTCTCTACCCCTCTCACAATCACTCCTTGCCTGCTCTCCATCTCCCTCTGGTGCTCCCCCCCCCCCCCTTTTATTCCTCCCTAGGCCTCCTGTCCCATGATCCTTTCCCTTCTCCAGCTGTGTATCCCTTTTGCCAATTAACTCTCCAGCTCTTGGCCTTCATCCCTCCCCCTCCTACTTTTAAATCTCTTACTATCTTTTCGTTCAGTTAGTCCTGACGAAGGGTCTCGGCCCGAAATGTCGACTGTGCTTCTTCCTATAGATGCTGCCTGGCCTGCTGTGTTCCACCAGCATTTTGTGTGTGTTGCTTGAATTTCCAGCATCTGCAGATTTCCTCAGGTTTAGATCTTCTAAAACTGGGTTTACAGAACAATATTCGTGGGCAAAATTGTTAACAAATCACATAAAGGTATTAGTTCTTTAGGTGAGACATAAATCAAAGGTGTCTTCTGCTCTCCAACGGTTGATGTGAAGAGTTCTTCCACAAATCTAGCCAATTATTATCTACCAACAAAAGCAGTACCTAATTTTTAAGACATACTTCTTTGTGGAGACTTGTTGTATATAAATTAATTATAGTAATTGCTACACTTCAATAATACATCTTTATCAGTAAAGTGCTTGGAAATACCCTAAAATCATGAAAGACAAAATATAAGTCAACTTTTAGTGACATTTACTTATAATAATTCATATAAACACACACACACACACTCCAGAGCAAAACTCCAGTTGCACACATAATCCCATTCCAGACCTTGGCTCCTGGTTGCAAACCCACTCATCTTCCTGACTCCAGTCACATATCAGGCTCACACTACCAGTAGTTCATGGACAGTCTTGTGAGTAATGCGAATTTTCAAATAGCAGTCTGTGAGTAATAATAAACAGATTTTGAAATACTGGTATTTCCAAACAATGGCATACCAGATTATCAGTTTGACTGTAATTACCAAACGAAAACAGACACTAAGCCACAGACTTTAGGGTCAATAATGAAAGGCATTATCTGAAAAACAGGGGAAACCCAAAGAAGAAGAGATAATAGAGGCAAGGAGGACTAGGGTTGGAACTCTGTAACCTAGGACTTTGAAAGATGAAGGCATGGCCACCAAAGGAAGAGTAATTAAAAACTGGGATCGCAAGAGACCAGAATTAGATGAATATGGAGACCGAAGTGGTCTGGTACTGAAGGAGGTTGTTGTGACAGATATGTAACACTTGCATCCTCTATTGCCACCTTGTCACTGCCACAGAAGGCCTTATGCTTGACTTTGTCTGATATAAACCTAAAAATTTGCAGTTACAGCTGTGTTAAACTTTGGTTGGGCCACACTTGGGAGTAATGCGTGCGCTTCTAGTGGTCCCTTTACAGGAAGGGTGTGGAAGCTTTGGAGAGAGAGCAGGTTTACTTGGATGTTGTCTTCCTTTGGCATAAAGAGAGATTGGACAAACTTGAGTTGTTTTCAGTGGAACATTAGAGAACGAGGTGAGACCAGAAACTAAAAACAGCAGAAGACGTGGGGAGAGAAGACTGTCAAGGTCTTTTTTTCAAGGATAGAAATGTTAGAGAAGAAAAGTTTAAAGGAGACATGTGGGGCAAGTTCTTTTTATACACAGATGGTCTGACTGAGTGCCTGGGATGCATTGCCATGGGAGGTGCTGGAAGCAGATACAATAGAGGCACATACAAAGCTTTTAGATAGGTATAGGAATACACAGGGATGGAAGGATATGATCATTGTGTAGGCAAAGGGATTAGTTTAATTTGACATTATGTTTGCCACTGGCATTGTGGCCTGAAGGATCTGTTATTGTGCAGCACAGTTTATGTTCTTATCAGAGTACATCTTACCCGACATAAATTTATGTTTCTCCAAAATTTTGCTGGCACTTGCTGCAACAAACTTCAAGTCAGAATCAACTACAGTGTCTGAAATAGGTGACTTTGAATGGTTCTCACTCCAAAAACATCTTAACTCACACCAATCCACAAAATATATGCTCAGGTATATATTCTCATGTTTTCACATCCACACACTCATGCTTACTTTTTAAAAATTCCTTTTATTTTATCACAGTACTTCGGCACTGTAAAATACTTCTCGTTACATATTGCCTTTCACATCCCCTTTATGACATTCCAAAATGCTTTACGGCCATGGTTCATGCATGTTCACTGTTATAATGTCAGAAGCAAGTGCACAGCAAGTTCCCATAAACAGAAATAGCTGAATGCTGTTACTCTGATTTGATCAGCGCACACCACAAATCAAGTTACAGCTAAACCTTCATCTTCCGACTACCCATCAGTTCCTTGGTGCTCCTTACCTGTGGCAAGTTCTTAATGGTGAACAGTGAGCCTTTCCCCCTCTAGCCCTACTGCTGTAAGTCGCTATAGCTGATGTGAGAAAGTGATCTC
This sequence comes from Hemitrygon akajei, assembly GCF_048418815.1. NCBI lineage: Eukaryota > Metazoa > Chordata > Chondrichthyes > Myliobatiformes > Dasyatidae > Hemitrygon > Hemitrygon akajei. The sequence goes on along the minus strand of NC_133127.1, from coordinate 45,448,198 downwards.
CTCAGCAGATCTCAGAATAGCCAAATGCTTGTGAATTTCCTTTTCGATATTACCACACTCCACAGCATATACACACCTTGAATTTCAAAGCAGAATTGGACTATAGATCCCAAGTATATTTAGTGCAAAAGTAAGGCACACAGAGTTACTCGCCTCTTATAAACAGTGACAATGATTTGCCTGTTGCTCAGTTTTATGGCATTCACTGTGTACATAAAACAGATAACTTCACATTATCCTGACCTTGACGGAATAAAGGCAAAACAATTTACCTGAGATTTCAGAATCAGCATTCCTGCAGTTTTACTTTAACTCTTCATGCACCAGAGGAGCAGCAACATCGATCAAAAGAAAATCAGGGTAAACTCAAGTAAGCTTGGATGAATGACAACTTATGGTGCTTCTTTTTAATCTTCTCGCCCGTGCATTAGTCAAGTGTGCTCTCTCACAAATGCTCCTAAGCCATTATTTTTGAAGTGTATATTACCGGTATGTACATTTCCCCACAGCTCAGCATGAGTCTTGGAGGAATGATCTGTTGTCATAACTTCACTGGTTCTGCAAGAACAGGCATTCCTCCATTGTGTTCTTAGAATGTAAACACCTCAGACCATAAGACCACAACACCTAGGAGCAGAATTAGACCATTTGGCACACTGACTCTGCTCCGCCATTCAATCAAGGCTGATAATTTTTTTCCCCTCCTCAGCCCTACTCACCGGCCTTCTCCCCGTAACCTTTGATGCCATGTCCAATCAAGAACCTATCAGCCTCTGCCTAAATACACCCAACAACCCGGCCTCCACAGTTGCCTGTGGTAATAAATTGCACAAATTCACCACCCTCTGGCTAAAGAAATTTCTCTGCACCTCTGTTTTACATGGACACCCGTCTATCCTCAGGCTGTGCCACTTGTCTTAGACTCCCCCAACCTGGGAAACATCCTTTCCACATCTACCCTGTCTAAGCCTTTCAATGTTTGAAAGGTTTCAATGAGAATCCCCCCCCCAATCCTTCTAAATTCCAACGAGTACAGACCCAGAGCTATCAAACGTTCCTCGTATGATAACCCGTTCATTCCCAGAATCATCCTTGTGAACTTCCTCTGAACCCTTTCCAGTGCCAGCACATCTTTTCTTAGATTTTTTTTGTGTGCCATACTCTGCCAGAGCCTTGGCAACCACTTATTTTTTTCAAGTGGTTGTCTTGGAGGAAAGATTCTGTGAGTGGCCTCCCACATCCTTCTCACAGCACAGTGTGTTTTTTTTTTACATGGTCAAGTTGCGAGCTTGACACTCAACCCGGCACGGATGGAAAGCATGTCCTGGAATGGCTCGACTAGATTCGAACTCGCTGATGTCACTGCGCCACCAGCCGGCCTTAGATGAGGAGCCGAAAACTGTTCACAATACTTAAAGTGAGGCACTCACCAGTGCCTTATAAAGCCTGAGCATCACATCCCTGCTCTTGTATTCAAGACCTCTTGAAATGAATGCTAACATTGCATTTGCCTTCCTCATCACTGACTCAACCTGCAAGTTAACCTTTAGGGTGTTCTGCACAAGACTCTCAAGCCCTTTGCATCTCAGCTTTTTGATTATCTCCCTGTTTAGAAAATAGCCTGCATATTTATTTCTATTACCAGGTGCATAACCATGCATTTTCCAGATTTGTATTTCATTTGCCTCTCTTCCGCATTCCGCTAATCTGTACAAGTCTTTCAGCAGCAGATGGTGGTGGACTTTAGGAGATCTAGGCCTCATATGGAGCCAGTGATCATTAATGGAGAATGTGTGGAGCAGGTTAAGACTTACAAGTATCTGGGAGTACAGTTAGACGAGAAGCTAGACTGGACTGCCAACACAGATGCCTTGTGCAGGAAGGCACAGAGTCGACTGTACTTCCTTAGAAGGTTGGCGTCATTCAGTGTCTGTAGTGAAATGCTGAAGATGTTCTATAGGTCAGTTGTGGAGAGCGCCCTCTTCTTTGTGGTGGCGTGTTGGGGAGGCAGCATTAAGAAGAGGGACGCCTCACGTCTTAATAAGCTGGTAAGGAAGGCGGGCTCTGTCGTGGGCAAAGTACTGGAGAGTATAACATCGGTAGCTGAGCGAAGGGCGCTGAGTAGGCTACGGTCAATTATGGAAAACCCTGAACATCCTCTACATAGCACCATCCAGAGACAGAGAAGCAGTTTCAGCGACAGGTTGCTATCAATGCAATGCTCCTCAGACAGGATGAAGAGGTCAATACTCCCCAATGCCATTAGGCTTTACAATTCAACCGCCAGGAGTAAGATATGTTAAAGTGCCGGGGTTGATTATATTTAATGTATTTAAGTAAACTACTTAAGAACTTTTTAAAAGCTATTATTAATGCTTTTTGAGAGAGTGATTTAGATGCATATCATATTTTTACTGAGTTAAGTGTGTATGTAATTAGTTTTGCTACAACAAGTGTATGGGACATTGGAAAAAATGTTGAATTTCCCCATGGGGATGAATAAAGTATCTATCTATCTATCTGTTTCCTCAACATTACCTGCCCCTCCAACAATCTTTGTATCATCTGTAAACTTGACAACAAAGCCATCTATTCCATCATCTAAATCATTGATATACAGCATAAAAAGAAGCGATCCCAACACCCACCCCGTGGAACATCACTAGTCACTGGCAGACAACAAGAAAAGGATTCTTCTACTCCCACTCGCTGCCTCCTATCAATCAGCCAATGCTCTAACCATGCCAGAAACTTTTCTGTAACACCATGGGTTCGTAACTTGTAAGTTGCTTCAGGTGTGGCACCTTGTCAAAGGCCTTCTGAAAGTCCAGATATACAACATCTACTTGTAATTTCCTCAAGGAATTCCAACAGGTTCATCAGGAAAGATTTTCCCTGAAGGAAACCATACGCTCTTTGTCCCATCTTATCCTGTGTCACCAAGTACTCCATAACATCATGCTTAACCATTGACTCTAACATCTTCCCAACCACTGAGCTAAGGCTAATCACAAGGCTAATAATGACCTTGAACTTGATCAAGTGTACTCCTGCCTCTATAGAGGTATGATTGCCTTGCTGACCAGAACCTTGAGTTATGGAGGTCCTTTTACCTTAATCCATAACCTGTTTACATTTGGGCTTCTCACCCTGAGACTTAACCATCATACTGGTCTGCAGAACCTTCTGCCAAGATGAGGACACTCACCTGAATCAACCCCAAGCCAATCATCTCCTCAGAAGGCTAAGGAAATTGGCATGTCCCAGGTGACCCTTAGCAATTTCTACAGATGCAACATATAAAGAGTCCTATCCAAATGTATCACAGTGTGATAAAAGCTATACCCAAGACTGTAAGAAATTGCAGAGAATTGTTGGGATAGCCCAGCCCATCGCGAAAATCATCCTCCTCTCCATAGACTTTGTCTACACTTCCTGTAACTTCAGGGAAGCAGCCAACATAATCGAAGACCTTCTCCCAACCTAGTCATTCTCTGGTCTTCCTCCTCCCCTTCTATCACGCAGAAGATGCGACAGCTTGAAAACAGCACCACCCTGCTGAAGTAAAGTGTCTATCCCACTGTTAAAAGACTACTGACAGACCTATCATATGATAAAGATGAAGTCTTAACCTCAGTCTACGTCACCTTAGCCTTGTACCTTATTGTCTGCCTCTACTATAATTTCTCTTTAACTGTAACACTTTATTCTACATACTGCTTTTGCTTTTCTCTTGTGCTACCTCAAAGTACTGAAATGATCTGTGTAGATGACATGCCAACAAAGTGATAATATAAACCAATTACCCTGATCATAAAACTCCCAGGCCCCAACACTTGACCCAGTTTCATCCTAGACTCTCATCCCTCAAGTCCCTGTAATAAGAGATTGACATGTTACTTGGCTACTCATTACGATTCAGACCCAGACTAGCCAAGATCAATCACCACATCTATTATCAACTCGTATCGTGGAAAAATTTTGCACAGAGCAACTCATTTCCTCCTGCTGTTTCTTTTGCATCATGTTTTGAATCTGAGGAAAGTCTTGTAACGAGTAGTGGCTACAGAGCACTGAAAGGCTCATTGTTCAACAGAAGCATGGAGAGTCACTGCCCACACAGGTGACAGAAACAATCAGCGTTGTCCCCTGGGCTCACATTTAAAGGCAAGGATGTGGGACTAAGCAGTGGTCAGCTTCAATGTAATTGCGTGGGAGAGAATTCAATTATTCCATCATTTCGAGGAACTAAACTGAACGGCTGACTTGTGACTTTGAAATGACTGGAGATATGGATGCCTTTGTAATAGGGCTGCTGTTTATCCATTCCAATAGATGACCCCAAACATGCGAACGCTTGCCACCTGACCATTGAGTTGTTCCAGCAGCTTGTTTGTGCTCCAGATGACAGCATCTGCAGCCTCGGTATCTCCACGATACTGGAGTCATAGAAAAGTACAGCACAGAAACAAGCCCTTCACTTCATCTAGTCAGTGCCAAACCATTTAAAATGCCTAGTTCCACTGACCTACAACCCAGACCACAGCCCTCCATGTACTGATCCAAACTTTTCTTATACGCTGAAATCAAGCTCACATGTACCACCTTCTGCAGGCAGCTCGCTCCACACTTCCATGACCCTCTGAGTGAAGAAGCTTCCCCTCATGTTCCCCTTAACCTTTTGACCTTTCACCCTTAACCCAATGACCTCCAGTTGTAGTTCCACCTATCCTAGGTGAATAAAGCCCGCTTGCATTTACTCTATCTATACCCTTCATAATTTTGTGCACCTAGATCAAATCTCCTCTCAATCTTCTACATCCATGGAATAAAGTGCTAACTTAGTCAATATTTCCTTATAACTCAGGTCCTTCAATTCCAGCAAAAACCTTGTAAATTTTCTCTGTACTCTTTTTTACATCTTTCCTGTAGGTAGTAGAACTTTGCCAGAAATAGCCTGTCCCAATCCACACTTGCCAGATCTTTTCTGATATCATCAAAATTGGCCTTTCTACAACTTAGAAACTCATCAAGCAGACCAGACCTACCTTTTTCCATATTTATTTTGAAACTAATGGCATTACGATCAAAAGTTGTTAAGTGTTCCCCCAATCAAACTTCTGTCACCTGTCCTGTCTCATTCTCTAATAGGAGATCAAGTAACGCACGTCTCATACTAGTTGTACTCTAGAAACTTTCAAGATCCCTTCAGAGCAAAAGAAGTTCCATCAAGATCAAATAAGTAACTGTATGAAATAGGAGTGAGAGTAGGGCACCTGGCCCTTTGAGCCTTTTGTGCCATTCATTAAGGTCATGGCTAATCTTCTACATGAAGAGCAATTCTTTCACTACCCCCATATCCCTTGATTTCTTGAACAGAAGTCAACGCAGGGAAGCACAGTACCGTAGCTGTTGGCATAGTTATTACAGCACCAGCAACCCAAGTTTAATTTTGCTTCTGACTGTAAGGATCCTGTATGTTCTCCCTGTGACTGCGCGTGTTGACCTCTGGGTGCTCACATGTTGATTTAACACAAAGGTAATTATCAATACTTGTGAATACCTCAATTGGATTCTACTGGCTTTGACCCAATTTGATTACTGGCACTGGCTTAGAAACACATCTGGTTTAGATGACATCTATCTTCTCTGGAACTTATCAGGCAGGAAAATTCCCACTGCCGCAGGAAACCAGCCAACATAATTAATGATCCCTCCCTTCACAATCATTTTATCGTCTTACCACTCCCGTCAGATAGAAGATATAAAAACTTGAAAGCACATACCACCAGGTTCAAGGACAGCTTCTATCCCACTTTTAATGGACTCTTGAACAGACCTCCCATAAGCTAAAAGACAAAGTCTTAATCTTCCTATTTAGCTCATTGTGGTATTTGAACTTTGCTTGTCTATCTGCATTACACATTTTCTATAATTGTAAGATATATTTTACATTGGTTTTTCCCTTTTATTTTCTTGATGTACTTATGTATTTGTCTGTATTGCACACAAACGTGAAGCTTTTCACTGTACCTTGGTGCATGTGCCAATTGTAAACTTTTACCAGTGCCAAGCTTGGGGTAGGGATAACTTTCAGTGGCCTGGGAGGACATCCAGCTTGAGGGTACACCTTATATTTGGTAGCATAGTTTGCCTGGATATCTTACAGCAATTTGAATGTGTGTATGCCAGTTATCTCTTCTCTGGGTGTGCAACAACAGCAAAGGAATAGGAAAGCTGAGTTAGAAACCAGGAATACATTTCTATGTTAGACACATGATGGGATATTAAAACCATAGGACCGGTGAGCAATTATAACTAGAGGCAAACCTTTTTTCTCCTTGGCAACGGTCTTGTTGCTTCAGTGGTTGAGGCAGCTGATGGCACAGAACAAACACTGGTTGGGAAGGATACGTCACTGCTGGCTTCCTGCAGGAAGTTTCAACAAAGAGAAAATGGAATGAATTCAAAGTATCCCAAAGCCACAGGATGAAACAAATGCACACTAGTGGTATTAATGGGTAATGAGATAAATTATATGGAGCTTGGAGTTTTCTCAGATCCAGGTGGGATAAATGAAAAATGTAAGTGCAATCTAAACCAGGTAATATCAAATCAATAAGGATTGTAAAGCTTGTGTTCACAGTATAAACAGGGAATGAATGCACGACCATATACTTATAGCACTTACAGAAAAGTTGGGGAGTCAGAATGGCTTGGTAAAGCAGAAAACATTCAAATCACAACTATTAGTCGTTTATAATCCGCTAATTTTTTTTTTACCTGGCCTCTAGGTAACAGGAAGATCAACTGAAGCTCCTGTCCATAAATCTCCACAAATTACAGCCTCCTCCAAAGTCAAATACGTAATACATATTTTATTGGAGATCAAAGTACGATGTTTTAAAGCACAGAATTGCTGGCTTCTCATTAAATTGTTTATCACACATACATAGCCACAGGAACCAAAGTGAAATGCTTTTCAATCTGAGTGTTATTGGCTACAAGCCAATTGGCCTGCTTCAGCACTTTTTTATGATTTTGTTATGGTGGCTTTTGTCAGACTGTATTTAACTCATGAGCATCATGAAACAGGTAAAAACATCCAGAGATGAATAAATATATGTGTGACAATCTACAAGGGAATACCACAAGAGTTAAATTATGTACCTGATGACGAGCTCAACAGTGAAAGCAGAGCCTCCATCATCACAAGAGCGGAGCACCCTGGGGTTCAGTGACAATTCAGCAACTCCTTCAGAACATTCACCAGATGCATAAAGCCAGCAGGCTGATGGGAAGACCGCCACTTTCTACCTTCTCTCCAGGTCACATACTGCCCGTACTCATCATTCCTTCATCTTAACACAGAACAGTGCAGCACAAGAATATGCCCTTCATCCTACCAAGACTGTGACCATGAGGCCAAATTAAGCTGATTTCAATTGCCTGAATATGGTTCACATCTTCTTCCACTACCTGCCTTGGCATCTACTGCTCGCTGTGTAAAAAACTTGTTTCTCAAATCTCCTTTGAAGACACAGCTTAGACCTGTGCAGATGACATTCCCACATTGAGCAAAAGACTATCTACTCTATCTATGCCTCTCGTAATTCAATATATTTCTGTCAAGCCGCCCCTCAACCTTTGACACACCCAAGAAAGCAATCTTACTTTTCCTTATAACTACACTCCAATCCTGGCGAACCTCTTCTACACTCACACCAAAGCCTATTTGTCCTTCGTTTAGTGTGCTGAACAGATCTGCACACAATAATCCAAATGTGGCCAAACAAAAAAACAGTTCTATATAGCTGCAATATTACTCCCCAACTTTTGAACTTGATACCCTAACCATGAAGGGAAGCATGACTTACACCTTTGCAGTGCCACTTTAGGGAGCAATGGAACTGCACTCCAAGCAGACCAAGTTATTGCATCTTTGACCCTCATGGGAATACTGGAATGAATCAGACCACGTTGGTATAATGAGGATTGATCGCCTCATCAGTTTCTCAAGAGTATCTGGGGATGAGAGGCAGCTGCCCATGCCTTGAATAGATCTATGGACCAGGCCGCAAGGTAATGGCATCACCATATTCTCCAACATTCTACATATCGAGTGGACTCAAGAGTAAGTTGTTGAAAAGATGATGCAGTATAAAGCTCCAAATTTCCATTATTTGCAATTGTTGCAATCCCCCCCACCTCTAACCGAATGCCAAAAAATTGCCCCTACCGCCTTGAAACAGGACTAGAACCAGCTGTTCCCTCTGGTGCATGTGACAAAGACAAGATGGGGGAAAAAACACATCATTATAATGTTACAAAGTCATTGAGCATGTTAACTGTTGATATGATTGTGTTGTGGAATGGTCACAAATAACTAAAAAGTCTGGAATGTGGACATCAGTATGAAGAAAAAGGGTAGTGCCTTTAAATTTATGAACAAGTGGGCAAACCTACCAACTGAATAAGTGTAAAGCAGCACTCAATTGCAGATTGACTCAGGTGAGCTTTACTATTCTGCAATAAGAAGGCTTTGACATGATCAAGCAGGTTCTTAAAATTACAAGGTATGAACTAGAGAGAAAATGCAAGTTTTGGGGAGATTTCTAAACCAACAGGGTTTTCTTTATTTCAATTGGAATGTGGAACTCATACCTGCAGAGGGAGGCTGAGGTTCATAGCGGCGTTTCTTTCAGAAGTGTTCTCAGTAAGACTGAAGTGAGTAGATGGGCGAGAGGAGATTCATGAAGAATACGAACAGCGGCACAGGTCATCGGGCCTATTTCTGGGCTCAGTGATCTGTGTAATTTTGTCAGCTTGCTGAGGCTGGCTAGCCATTGTTATGCCAAAGCTGGGATGGAACACTGTCAGAGAACACCTTTAGAGTGAAACAGCCTTCCTTGTGTAGACACTGGAGAACAGGCAGTTCCAATGCTACTGGCAAAAAGAGCACCGTTGGCATTTTCATGAATAAAGAGGCACAAACAAAGGAATGGCATTAACTGAATAGACCCATTGAGTAAAAGCTTCTCACTGTGATGCACATGACAATAATAGTTTAATACCCATACCAACCAGTGCTATGATTGAATGTCCTCACTTCCACAATCTAGAACTCAACTGTTACAGCAATCCTGGCACTCAGTGAGGTAATGATACTGCTCTGTTCAAATGTCCTACAGCATGTTATCAAGATAGGGAAACCCTGCTGGCTTGTCTCCTCACAGTGCTTGAGTTCCCTAGACATTGGTCTTCCACAAGACAGAGCTTGGCCTTGTAGGTAAAGTACTGTGGAAACAACATTTACCACAGGAAGTGGGGGTGGATGGGAGACAATGTGATAAAGATCAACCATTTTTGCCAGGATTCTTAATCTACTAGTATCATACCGACTGATAGGTATTATCCATCATGATAACAGGTATTGATGTCATGATAGCACTTTGGTAATAAAACCTGAAGCACAAAATGCTGACTGGCAAATCTAAACATGAAAATCTTTCTTTGCAATATCTTTGAATAACCCTAAACGAGCTGACAACTCTATGATCTGCCTGAGGAATTTAGCACTGCAGCACATTTCAGCAATATCAGGTTGGTAAAGGTGTTCCTTACAACAGTGACTACATCTTATAAATAATAAGGCACCATGAAACATCCCAAGGTTAGAAAGGCACCATTAATATACAAATCTTAATTATTTGTACCAAAGGAAACTTCCACATTAAAACTTCTCATTGTATGATTTTATCTATCTTTATTTTATCCTCCAGCCACTGCCAAACAACTAGTTATGTCTTTGTGTGTACTTGTTCCCTCTGTGAATTCTCATACCATCATCAAGAGACATTAAGTATTCTCTCTGACAAGGTTTTCAGCTTGAATCCATTTTAAATTTTAGACTGTACTTGATTCACATCCGATTAAGTAGAGGAACATGGTGATGCATTACAGATTTCAGTCTTCCTTTTCAGCAACAGTAGCAGCTGTTCAGAAAGTATTGAATAACTTTAAATATATTAGTATCACGTGCTTTGGATTTGGATTAATCCTGGGTCATATTTAGCACTCACAGAAAACAATCCAATTCATCGGAGGAGAGTAAGACCCCTTAAGATAAAAGAAGCCCATGAACTTAATGTTGATCGATTACTAGCAGAGTGTCATTTGAAATTGTTATGTTTTGTAACTTCAAAACATTAAACTAATTCAAAGGAAGTCACGGGAGTCCAAAATGTGAGGCTATCTTCGTGTTCACTAAGTGACGTGTGCACGTGTGATGACGTGTGCAATTTACATATTTTTACATATAACCATAATGAAATATATAAACAAAGAATGCTTCATCTATATATCTACAAGATTACTCAAATATTAATGAAACATTAAATGACCAACACTTGTCCCTGCTTAGCTATAAACTCCAACTCAATAGAGAATGCAGCTCAGATATATACACAGTGCTATATAATAAAACTACGATATTCAAACATCTTCCACAGCCTAGTAAATTTTAAATTATCCCATCCAGTCATTGTGGAGGCTTTCTTACTCTTGTACAATAAGGTCTTTCTTGACAAGGGGAATTATTCTGTTTGCAGGTGAGACTTGTGGTTGTGAAGTAGTCTCAGGTTCTAGGGTCTCCTCTATAGGGTGGTTGTAGGAGTTGACTCTGGAACTGCAGGAAGTGGTTCTGACAGCAGTATCCACCTTTCTTCTCCATCAATTGAACCTGCTCTCCTCAACTGATCAATGTGTCGCCACCAGGTGATTTTGTCGTGGTTTCTCATGCCCCACAAACGACCAGGAGATGCAGAAGATTCTTCAAGAAGGGTTAAACTTTAATTTGCAAATCAAAGCTGAGACAGTCATTGAGCTAGTCGCTGATTGCCCACCGATCCTTGTACATAGCATTTTTTATAGCAATCACGAGGAAATCTGCAGATGCTGGAAATTCAAAAAACAACACACACAAAATGCTGGTAGAACACAGCAGAAAACAGCAATCTCCTGGTTTAGTTGCATTAGCATATCCAATTGGTCTACAGTTGCGTATCACAAGTACATCCACCACTATTGTTTCTACCCATTGACTTAATCATGTTCTAATCTACATCTCTTAGCTACCTCTCATTAACACACCATTATCTTCTACATTCTTAAGATTTCATTCTCCTACTAAATTGGATACATGAATAGCAAATAGCAAACTCAAAGCTGACTACATAGTTTTGGTTACACAGCAAACAATGCAACTTTTATACTCCAATAATATTAGGCAATCTCCACTGTGAAGGAAATTGATCCAGTTCTGTCTTTGGTCTTTCTGAGAACCCACTTTCGATTATATCTGTAGTCCCTTGCCAGGGCTGCTTGTCCAGGAGTGAAGCCTCAAACTACCTTGCTGAGGAGCCTTCAATTTGTCTCAGCTATTTGTCCTGCATACTTCTCCTGAGACTGGGTTTGAGGAGATCCAAGTGTGAATACAGGGGACGAGCCAGGAACAGCATTGCTGGTGAGCTGTTGGTTGTGGAGTGTGCCGCACTGTGTTATGCAAGAAGAAAATTGGCAGGCTTCTGATTCAGTGTCATTGTAGCCTGTTCTGCTGATGTTGTTCACGGTGCGTTCTTTAGACTCTGGACAAACCAATCCACCAAACCATTTGTAACTGGGCGGTACAGTGCAGATATAATATGTTTTAATCCATTCATTTTTAGGAATGACTGAAACTTTTCTGCCACAAATTGTGGTCTACTGTCACAGACTAAGTGTTCCAGAATACCACGCCTTGAGAAGAGGCTATTGGGAACACTTCAGGCCGCTTTGTAGCTGCATCCACTACTATAAGATTTGCCCATGAATAACTTGGCAAAATCCACATTAATCCTCTGCCAAGGCAATGCAGGCCATTCCAGGGATGGAGACAAGCTGCACTTTGGCATCTTCTGGATGTGCTGGCATCCCCAGTGGGTGAATGGCTGATCTACCCAAGCTACAGACAAAGCTTCAAGCCAATGTTTTCATTCTAACCACACCTAGATGACTGGCATGTAGCTGTCAGTTTGAATGGTACAACAATTCTCAATCCCCACATATGGGAAATTCTGTCAAGGACAAGTTTATCTTGGCACTGGTAAAAATGGGGAACTAGAGTTTCTGTTGCATATTCCAGCCATATAGGGTGACCAAGTAGACCTGGGACAGTGTGGGGTCTTTTCTGGTTTTCCTTTGGATTATCTCCATCATAACAGGGAGACATTGAATTTGAGTTAGGGAGAATACGTCAAGGGGAGTGTCGTTCCTTTGTAATTTTTTTTGGTATTTTCTTTTCCAAGGGTAAACAGGATAATCCATCAGCAGTTCCATGACTAGTCATGGGAGTGGCTGCTAGTTCGAGTTGCTGCCATCAGAGCAGGCTCTGGTTCAAGTCGCTGTTGTTGGAGGGGACGCTGGTTCAAGTCACTGTCGTTGACTTCAAGTCTGGCTCGAGTTGCTGTTGTTGGAGGGGATGCTGGTTCGAGTTGCTGTTGTTGGAGGGGATGCTGGTTCGAGTTGCTGTTGTTGGAGGGGATGCTGGTTCGAGTCGCTGTTGTTGGAGGGGATGCTGGTTCGAGTCGCTGTTGTTGGAGGGGATGCTGGTTCGAGTCGCTGTTGTTGGAGGGGATGCTGGTTCGAGTCGCTGTTGTTGGAGGGGATGCTGGTTCGAGTCGCTGTTGTTGGAGGGGATGCTGGCTCGAGTTGCTGTTGTTGGAGGGGATGCTGGTTCGAGTCGCTGTTGTTGGAGGGGATGCTGGTTCGAGTCGCTGTTGTTGGAGGGGATGCTGGTTCGAGTCGCTGTTGTTGGAGGGGATGCTGGTTCGAGTCGCTGTTGTTGGAGGGGATGCTGGTTCGAGTCGCTGTTGTTGGAGGGGATGCTGGTTCGAGTCGCTGTTGTTGGAGGGGATGCTGGTTCGAGTCGCTGTTGTTGGAGGGGATGCTGGTTCGAGTTGCTGTTGTTGGAGGGGATGCTGGTTCGAGTTGCTGTTGTTGGAGGGGATGCTGGTTCGAGTCGCTGTTGTTGGAGGGGCATGACTGCACTTGTAAGGTGTGGTGTCACAGGCACCCTTTACTGGATAATGTCTGACATCACCATTTCTTATAACTTTTTGAAAGCCACCTTACACTGCTTTGCCCATTGCCATTTCCTCCAGAAAGGTTTGCAAAGATATCCTCCATCCTGGGCTGAGGTATTGATCTACTTGCAGTACCAGGTTGATGTTAACCTTAAAATCACCACAGATCCTATTGGAGTATAAAAGTTGCATTGTTTGCTGTGTAACCAAAACTATGTAGTCAGCTTTGAGTTTGCTATTTGCTATGCATGTATCCAATTTAGTAGGAGAATGAAATCTTAAGAATGTAGAAGATAATGGTATGTTAATGAGAGGCTAGCTAAGAGATGTCAATGTCAATGGGTAGAAACAATAGTGGCGGATGTACTTGTAATACGCAACTGTAGACCGACTGGCTATGCTAATGCAACTAAACCAGGAGATTGCTATAAAAAATGCTATGTACAAGGATCGGTGGGCAATCAGCGACTAGCTCAATGACTGTCTCAGCTTTGATTTGCAAATTAAAGTTTAATACTTCTTGAAGAATCTTCTGCGTCTCCTGGTCGTTTGTGGGGCACGAGAAACCACGACAAAATTAAGTAGGCCTTAGCTAAGTCTACTTTGCTCAAGTGTTTTCCTCCAGAAAGGTTTGCAAAGATATCCTCTATCCTGGGCTGAGGTATTGATCTACTTGCAGTACCAGGTTGATGTTAACCTTAAAATCACCACAGATCCTGACAGACCCATTGTTCTTGGCTAATGGAACCGCTGGCACTGCCCATGGCTTCCACTTAACCTTGGAAATAATCTCTTCAGCCTCCCTGCTATCTAGCTCAGCACCTACTTTATCATGGATGGTATAAGGAACCGGATGTGCTTTACAAAACTTAAGTACATAAATAAAACACTATTTTAGCTTTGTACCACACACAAAATGCTGGAGGAACTCAGCAGACCAAGCAGCATCTACAGAAAAGAGCACAGTCAACATTTTGAGACTAGACCCTTCAGCAGGACATTGAAATGGACTTCCCTTCCTTTTGATTTCACTTATGAAATTAAAGCATTCTGCAATCAACAGTGGTTTCAGTTCTAAGTGTTACTGCATTACTTTCACAATAGCAACAAAGCTCATTTCTGCTGGTTTGGTTGGAGCAGATAAACTTTGAAGCAAACTGTATGCCTTTAAATGCAATGCACTCAGCAAAATTGCTACTTGTTTCTTATTGGCTATTTCATTTGCTTCAGAACACTGTTCAATTAACTCAGTATACATGAGCCAGTTATCCCTTGTGGAATAAAGCTTGCTTTTTTTTAATGAGTATTATCACCTGGTACTCACTGTTATGAACCTGTGAGTTCTTCCATCTTCTAGCTTTTTAAAAATACTCAATCACATCTTCCCTTCCTAAGAACACATGCTGTGCTGTGCTTTTTACTTGTTATTCATCACTTCATTTTTTTTTAGTTTGAATGTCTTGCGACACTTCAGCAAATTAAAAGCCGACTTGAGTTCGCTTTAAAATTACTTTGTCGCCAGTGTTACGGTTTATAACTTCAAAACATTAAATTAATTCAAAAGAAAACATGAGAGTCCAAAATGTGTGTCTAACTTCATGTTTACTTTAAGGTACATGTACACTTATCAAGTGGTAGCGTGATGACGTATGCAATTCATGTATTTTTCATATAACCATAATCATTTTTATAAACAACAAAAAATGTATATTTACTATATACTATATGGAGTACGTTTACCATATACAAATATAAATATATAATATTTAACATATACAAGATTACTCAAATGTTACTGAAATATCAAATACACAACAGAAATGTTTTGACCTTTCTATTTAACAAACTATTACTTCAGTTTCTGATGAATAAAAGTCATTAATGGCATGTTGAACTTTCAGGGTACGAGGAAATTTAGCCCATTAAATATATGTTGGCTCTCCATGGAACTGGTGTTTAAAATTAGAGTGCGTATGTTATGATAAGGAATAAGAGATTGATCATTTTTATCTCCCAGAGAACGGTGGAAATCTAGAACACATTGTCTAAGATGCTGGTGCAGGCAGAGGCTCTTGCAATGTTTCTGAAGTATCCAGCAAAGCATTTGAATTATGGTGCACCTGGTATAAATGGATATAATGGGACTGAAAGGCTGACTCAGATCCATTCTCAGTAACCCATTGTGTCTCATATTGGTCAGATCACTCACCTACACACTATGAGTAATTTAAAGTGGCCAATTAACTTACCAACCAGCATATCTTTGAGATGTGGTCAGGGCACCAGGAACAAACCATGCAGCCAGAGTGAGAACATGCAAACTCTCCATAACCACTACCTGAGGTCACAACTGAACCCATGTCCCCAGAATTGTAAGGCAGCAACTCTGAACACTGTGCCATTATTTCAATTGTCATGACATCTCTGATCATGTGTATCAGTAAAAATGTAGACGATTTAATGGTAACATTTTCTGGAGAAATTGGAGAGGCAAGTATGCAAGGTTTTGGAGGAGATTCAAGAAAAGGGAAGTTTCCACTAGATTTCTAGGAACTCGGGTCATGTTCATCTGTATTTATCAAGATACATGATTCATGTTAATACTCCAAAATGTCACAAGGGGTTCTGCACACTCATCTGGTAAAGACAAAATGACACATAGCTTCAAGTCCTCAGGACATCCCAAAGCACTTCATAAACACTGAAGTATTTCTGTAAGTGACATCATAATCAGAATGTAGAAAGTGTAGTAATCAACTTGCTCCCAACAAAACAAAATAATAATGACTGTTATAAACACGAGACATTCTCCAAATGCTGGAAATCTAAAGCAACACAAAGTGCTGGAGGAATTCAGCAGGTCAGACAGCATCCATAGAAAGTAATAAACAGTCAACGTTTCAGACCAAGACCCTTCTTCAGGACTGAGAAGGAAGGGGAAAGGCGACAGAATATAAAGTGGGTGGGGGGGGGGGGAAGGATGCCTAGAAGACGATAGGTGAAGTCAGCTAGATAGGACAGGTATCGAACAGGCTGGAGAGGAAGGAATATAATAGGAAAGTGGACCAGAGAGATGAATAGAAGAAGGGAGAGGGAGGAATTTTCTTTACAGGAAGAAGAAAACATTATTTTTTCCATCAGGTTGGAAGGTCCTGAAATGGAATATAAGGTGATGCTCCTCCACCCTGAGTGTGGCCTCATCGTGGCACAAGAAGAACCCATGGAGACTTCTGTGTAAAGGTACATTCTATAATGCATTGCTAAAAATTGGTACGGGTTGATGGGGTCATGACAAATCTCTCTAGACTCTGTTAGAAGTAGATGGTGCTGGTCCATGATGTCTGCATGGTTGGATCATAAGACGTAGTATCAGAATTAGTCCATTCAGCTCATCACGTCTGCTCTGCCATTCCATCACGGCTGATCCTGGATCCCACTGAACTCCATGTACCCTGTCCTCTCGCCATATCCTTTGATGCCCTGACCGATTAGGAAACTATCAACTACTGCCTTAAATATACCCACAGACTTGAGTATTCCACAGATTCACCAATCTCTGGCTATAAGAATTCTTCCTTACCCCTGTTCTAAAAGGTCACCCCTCAACTTTGAAGCTGTGCCCTCTGGTTCTGGAAACCCCCACCATAGGAAATGTCTTCTCCATATCCACCCTATCTAGTCCTTTCAACATTCAGTAGGTTTCAATCAGATCCTCCCGCATTCTTCTAAATTCCAGTGAGTAAAGGCCCAAAGCTGCCAAGCGCTCCTCATATGTTAACCCCTTCATTCCTGGAATCATCCTTGTGAATCTCCTCAGGACTCTCTACAGCAACACATCCTTTTTGAGATATGGGGCCAAAAACTGCAGACAATACTCCAAGTGCAACCTGACTAGTGTATTATAATGGCTCAGCATTATTTCCTTGCTTTCGTAGTCTATTCCCTTGAAATAAATGCCAACATTGCATTTGACTTCTTTACCACACACCCAACCTGCAAATTAACCTTCTAGGAGTCTTGCACAAGGACTCCCAACTCCCAATGGTGCAGAGCCAACAACCTGTCTCTGAATGTGAACAAAACAAAAGAGATGGTTGTTGACTTCAGGAGGGCACGGAGCGACCACTCTCCGCTAAACATCGACGGCTCCTCAGTAGAGATCGTTAAGAGCACCAAATTTCTTGTTATTCACCTGGCAGAGAATCTCACCTGGTCCCTCAACACCAGCTCCATAGCAAAGAAAGCCCAACAGCATCTCTACTTTCTGTGAAGGCTGAGGAAAGTCCATCTCCCACCCGCCCCATCCTCATCACATTCTACAGAGGTTGTATTGAGAGCATCCTGAGCAGCTGCATCACTGCCTAGTTCAGAAATTGCACTATCTCGGATCGTAAGACCCTGCAGCGGATAGTGAGGTCAGCTGAGAAGATCATCGGGGTCTCTCTTCCCACCATTAGACATTTACACTATATGCTGCATTCGCAAAGCAAACAGCATTGTGAAGGACCCCACGCACCCTTCATACAAACTCTTCTCCCTCCTGCCATCTGGGAAAAGGCACCAAAGCATTCAGGCTCTCACGACCAGGCTATGTAACAGTTTCTCCCCCCAAGCTATCAGACTCCTCAATACCCAGAGCCTGGACTGACACCAACTTACTGTTCTCTATTGTGCCTATTGGCTTGTTTATTATTTATTGTAAAGCCTGCACTGTTTTGTGCACTTTTGTGCTGGGCAGGTCTGTAGTCTAGTGTAAGTTTTTTCTGTGTTGTTTTTACATATTTCAGTGTAGTTTTTGTACTGTTTCATGTAGCACCGTGGTCCTGAAAAACATTGTCTCATTTTTACTGTGTACTGTACGAACAGTTATGGTCGAAATGACAATAAAAAGTGACTTGACTTGACTTTTTTGCCCATTCTTCCAATTTCCCTAAGTCCTGCTGCAATTGCGTTGCTTCCTCAGCACTACCTACCCCTCCACCTATCTTCGTATCATCCATAAACTTTTCCACAAAGTCATCATTCCATTGTCTAATTCAACCCTCACCTCCCTTTATTCTTTAAGTGAAAAAAATTCAGTATCCTGCTTTATATTATTGACTAGTTTACCCTCACATTTCATCTTTTCCCTTCTAATAGCTTTTTTAGTTACCTTTTGTTGGATTTTAAAAGCTTCCCAATCATCCAACAGTCCACTCACTTCTGCTACCTTATATGCTCTTTCCCTGGCTTTTATGCAGCCCTTAACTTCCCTTGTCAGCCATGGTTGTCAACCTCTGCTATTTGAGAACAACTTCTTCTGTGGGACATATCTATCCTGCACGCTGGGACCTATTCCCTGAAACTTCAGCTATCCCTGTTCTGTCATTGTCATTGCCAATATCCTCCTCTAATCCATCTGGGCAAGCTCATCTCTCATATCACTGTAAATCCCTTTAATTCCATTGCGATACTGATGCATGTGACTTGTACTTTTCCCTGTCAAACTGCAGTATGAATTCAATCATATTATGATCACTGACTCTTAAGGGTTCCTTTACATTAAGTTCCCTAATAAGATATGCATTATTACACAACTCCCAGTCTAAAATAGCTTTCCCTCGAGGAGGTTCAAGCAAAGCTGCTCTAAAAAACCATCTCGTAAGCATTCAACAAATTCTCTCTCTTGCGATCTGACACTAACCTGATTTTCCCAGTCCCCTTGCATATTGAAGTCCTCCATTACAATGTGACATTACCCTTATGGCATGCCTTTGCCACCTCCCTTTGCAATTTCAACTCCACATCTTAGCTACTAGTTGGAAGCCAATATATGATTCTCATCAGTACAGGTTCTTGGTAATGTTCACTCTTAGGGACTTGAAACTCTCAAACTCAATACCATTAATGTGGATATGAGTATGTGCTCCACCCACCTTCATGTAATCAATGACCATCTCTTTTGTTTTGCTTACATTGAGGGAAAGTTCTCTTGTCCTTCCTGGACTCACACTCTGTTATTTCAGATTCGGCCAGCAACAGTGGTATAATTTGCAAGCTGATATATGGAGATGGAGATAAGCAGATAGAAATTTTCTTCCAGTACTTCTGAGCACTTAAGATGAGCCCTTCTATTTCAGGATATCTGAAATGCCCACTTTTCAGGAAACACAGCTTCCCTTCTACAGTGGTTGATGGAGCCCTTCCACATTTCCTCTGCTCTTACCCCAGCTCCCTCCAGACAGAATAATGTTAAGAGTTCCCCTGCTCCTTACTTTTCACCCTATCAGCCTCTGCAACCAGCATGTCATTCTTCAACACTTCTGACAGCTGTCACATCTTCTCCCATTACAGTCGGCTTTCCTTATCCGTGGGTTCTGCATGTGCGGATTCAACCAACAGCGGATCGGGAAAACCTGGAAGTTCTCTCCAACACTCATTATTTGAGCATGTACAGACTATTTTTTTCTTGTCATTATTCCCTAAACAATACAGTATGACAACTATTTACATACATTTACATTGTATTAGGTACTATAAATAATCTAGAGATGATTTGAAAGTACAGACAGTCCCTGGGCTATGAACGAGTTCCATTCCTGAGTCTGTCTATAAGTCAGATTTGAAGTCAGAACAGGTACATTCGGTAATATTTAGCTTCAATTCGTCAAACGTTTGTCTTAGTATATAGTATTATAGTATACATTTCTATGCATATAAAACACTGAAGAAACACATGTACTTCAATAATTAAACCACTGCGTTGCTTAGTAACAATTGTAGTTTTCATTGGGACAGGGCCTTTTACATGCTCCATTAAAATTGACCGACTGTAGCCTAACATTTTTCCAATGACCGATGGCATTTCACCTCTTTCCGATCGCTTTATTACTTCCACTTTATTTTCAATCATGATTATTTTCGTGAACGGAAACACTGCGGATTCAGAGCTACGCTGGGTCCTAAAGTCCGCCACACTGAGACAGGTTAAATAAGGTCCGGGGTTCCGCTGGGTCCTAAAGACCACCGCACTGGTCAGGCTAAATAAGGGACTTGAGCATCCACGTTTTTTGGTATCCACGGGGGGGGGGTCTCGGAACCAATCTCCAGCGGATAAGGAAGGCTGACTGTACTTCCCACTCTCATTTTTTATTTTTACTTTAGATATACAGCACAGTAACAGGGCCTTCTGGCCCAATGAGCCCATGCCACCAATTACACCCATGTGAACAATTAACCTACTAACCCAAATGTCTCTGGAAAGGGTCACTGGCACTATAATAGCTTTTTTTCCAAACCACTATGCTACCATGCCACTCATAAAGGATGAATCCCTCAAGGACCATTCCATCCATGACTAATTCTCTCATCACTCTCTTCCCAACCCTCTCTTACCTCTAGCACTCCCCTGAAACTAAAGGGGGTACAGCACTTGGCCCTACACCTCTAATTTACCATTATCTAAGAACCTAAATAAACTTTCCAGGTGAGACAAAAACTCAAAAGGCAAGTGCACCATCAGGTGATAAACACCAGCAGTATGCAAACACAAATTAAGAAACATAATCTGTCCTCAGCTTCCTACACTGCCAGGCTGAATGCAAAATAGAGGAACAGCAACTCTACCCCTGGGTAGTCTACAGCCCGATGGTGTGAACATTGAATTCCCCAATTTCAGGAGAATCTTTGCTCCTCCTGATCCACCCAATTCCTTTTACATACACGGCACACACCTGTCACTCTGCTTCTTTCTCCTTCCTCCTCCATCCACACCATCTGCCCATCACCCACAATCCCCTCTCCTTACTGTTCCCATCTGCCCACCCCAGCTCTTATTTGGTTCCATGCTCCACCTTCCTTTCCTATCAAATTCTGCCCAATGTCGCCTCTACCTATCACCTCCAAGCCTCCGTCTTTATTTCAATTCTTCCCTCCCTCATATGCTCATCACACTTACTCATCTGGATCCACTTACCAGCTCTTGTTCCCTATTTTCTCCACCTCTTTATACTTGCTATCTCCCCTCTATCTTTTAGTCAGGTCAGTCTTGACCTGAAACATTGATTCTCTATTTCCCTTCACAGTTGGTGTCTGACCTGCTGAGTGTCTCCATTGTCCTATTTGTTGATTCCTACAGTCTCTTGTATCTTTAAGAAACAGAAGCTGGACAGACTTCCTATGCCACTCCACTGACTGCATCACTGTCCAAAAACCTTTGATCTCAGCCTTGATTGGCCATATCCAGCTCTTTGGGCTGAAGAGCTTGAACAATCAGGGATAGTATTAGTGTCAACAATGCATCATGTGGAGTTAGAGAAATGTACAGCACAGAAGCAGGTGATATGCATCTCAGCATGTCACTTACTGCACTTAGCTACATTAAGCCCTTTTACACACATTAGATCCTTAACATTTCATGTCTTGCTGATTCAGTTCTTGTCTCAGTTCTTCGTAAAGGCAGTGAGATATATATTTAGAAATTTGAAAATAGGTAAGATCTTTCTTAACATGGGCATAATCACAAAAACAAGACTGGTCTTAAGCCAGATCGGGACCAACGTCCATATCCTCCTACACCTTTTCTACCGAAGTCCTATCTAAATACCTTATATCTGCCTTTGTCACTTCCTCTCATTCCAGACGAGTTGGTAGTGGCAGATAACACCACCCTGTGTGTGAAAAACTTACCCCTCAGGTCTTTATATTCCTCCCCACTCACCTTAAACCTGCCCTCCTGTTCTACTCCGTGCTGGGGAAAAAAATAATCCAACAATGTACTCTCTTTATGCCCTTATAATTTAATAAGCCTCTGAAAGGTCATCCCAGCCCCCTATGTTCCAGTGAGAATGTCACTGGGACTGAAGTGAGGGAGGTTGAAGGTTGATATTGTAGATGCTTATACAACCATGAGGGACATTGATAAGGTGAATGGCCAGTCTTTTCCCCAGCATAGGGGAGTCCAAAACTAGATGCCACAGGTTTAGTGTGAGATCAGCCCCTATCTTCTGCATTCTCCCTGTATTCCTTCATGCCGAAACCAATCAAGAATCTCTCAAACTCTGCCTTAAATATACATAAAGACTTGGCCACACAGTTGCCTGTGGCAAAGACTTCCACAGATTCACCACCCTCTCTGGCTAAAGAAATTCCTTGTCATCTCTGTTCTAAAAGGACACCCCTCTCCTCTAAGGCTGTGTCCTCTGGTCTTAAGTCCCTCGCACCACAGGAAACATCCTCTCCACATCCAATCTATTAAGGCCTTTCCCCATTCGATAGGTTTCAATGAGGTCAGCCCTCATTCTTCTGAATTCTCGGGAATACAGAACCGGAGCATCAGACTTTCTTCATATGACAAGCCATTCAATCCTGGAATCATCTTCGTGAACCTCCTCTGAACCCTCTCCAGTTTCAGCGCATCCTTTTGTAAGATGATGAGCCCAATCCTGCCCACAATACTCCAAGTGAGGCCTCATCAGTGCTTTATGAAGTCTCAACACTACATCGTTACTTTTATATTCCAGTCCTCTTGAAATGAATGCTAACATTGCATTTGCCTTCCTCACCCCAGACTCAACCCGCAAATTGATCTTTAGGAAATCCTGCATAAGACTCGTAAGTCCCCTCACATCTCAGTTATTTGTATTTTCTCTCCATTTAGAAAATAGTCTATCCTTTCATTTCTTCCACTAAAGTGCATGGCCATATACTTCCCAACACTGTATTCCATCTGCCATTTCTTTACCCATTCTCCTAATCTGTCTAAGTCCTTCTGTAGCCTTTCTACTTCCTTAAAACTACCTGCCCCTCCACCTATTTTCATATAGTCCGCAAACTTTGCACAAAGCCATCAATTCCATCATCCAAATCACTGACTAATAAAGTAAAAAGAACCGGTCCCAACACAGACCTCTGTGGAACACCACTAGTCACCAGCAGCCAATCAGAAAAAGCTCCCTTTATTCCCACTCTTTGCCTCCTACAAATCGGCCACTTCTTTATCCGTGCTAGAATCTTTCCTAAAATACTGTGGGCTCTTAGCTTGTTAAGCAGCCTGTAGTGTGGCACTTTGTCAAAGGCCTTCTGAAAATCCAAGTGCGTAACATCAACCGAATCTCCTTTGTCTATCTTTGTTACTTCTTCAAAGAATTCCAACAGAATTGTCAGGCAAGATTTTCCTTTGAGGTAACCATGCTGACTGCGGCCTGAGAACTCGGCCTTAATAATTGACTCCAAGATTTTCCCAACCACTGAGGTCAGACCATCTGGCCTATAGTTTCCTTTCTTCTGCCTCTCTCCCTTCTTGAACAGTGGAGTAACATTTGCAATTTCCCAGTCTTCCAGAACCATTCAAGAATCCAGTGATTCATGAAAAATCATTACTAACTTCCCACTAATTTTTGCACTATTATATGCCTTCTCTTTGGCTTTTATGTTCGCTTTGACTTCTCTTGTTAGCCACGGTCGTGTCATCTTTCTTTCAGAATGCTTGTTCCTCTTTGGGATGTATATATCCTGTGCCTTTCAAATTACTTCCAGAAATTCCAGCCATTGCTGCTCTGCCATCATCCCTGTCAGTGTTCTTTTCCAATCAATTCTGGCCAACTCC
Organism: Hemitrygon akajei; assembly: GCF_048418815.1. Classification (NCBI taxonomy): domain Eukaryota; kingdom Metazoa; phylum Chordata; class Chondrichthyes; order Myliobatiformes; family Dasyatidae; genus Hemitrygon; species Hemitrygon akajei. The sequence continues at coordinate 45,424,492 of NC_133127.1, read as the reverse complement.
TCTCTCATGCCTCTGTAATTCCCTTTACTCCCCTGTAATACTGATACATCTGACTTTAGCTTCTCCTTCTTAAATTTCAGGGTGAATTTGATCATATTATGCTCACTATCCCTAAGCCATATCCAGTGGGCAGCGTTGGGAGTGGGCAGCGGAGTGAAAGGGCTTTGGCAGTAACGGGACGACGTGAGGCAGTTGTTGATTGCAAAAGGAAGTAGTGTGTGTGAGGCCGGTTTTCTGTGGTGGGTGTCAGATGTGGGAGGTCCTGGAGTCTCCCGGCGTCCCGGATGGCCATATCTGCACCCGGTGCATCGAGATGCAACTCCTAAGGGGCTGTGTTAGGGAACTGGAGATGCAACTCGATGACTTTCGTCTGGTCAGGGAGAGTGAGGAGGTGATAGAGAGCACTTAAAGGCAGGTGGTCACTCCAAGGCTACGGGGGACAGAGAAATGGGTGACAGTCAGGAGAGGGAAGGGGAAGAGTCAGGTACTAGAGAATACCCCTGTGGCTGTACCCCTTGACAATAAGTACTCCTGTTTGAGTACTGTTGGGGGGGTGACAGCCTACCTGGGGGAAGCGACAGTGGCCCAGAATAGGAGGATGGCGAGAACGAAGGTGGGACCACTAAAGGATAAAGAGGGCAACATGTGCCTGGAAGCGGAGGAGGTTGGGGAGGTCCTAAATGAATACTTTGCTTCAGTATTCACAAGTGAAAAGGATCTTGATCAGGATGAGGTTGAAGTAGAGCAGGCCTGTGTGCTGGACAACATGGAGATTAAGAAAGAAGTGCTGGATCTTCTTAAAAACATTAAGATTGATAAATCCCCAGTGCCAGATATGTTACACCCCAGGTTGTTGTGGGAATTGAGAGAAGAGATCGCAGGAGCATTAGCTATGATCTTTGAATCCTCTTTGGCTGCGGGGGAAGTGCCAGAGGACTGGAGAATGGCAAATGTGGTTCCTTGTTTAAAAAAGGTAATAGGGAGAAACCTGGGAACTAAAGACCGGTGAGTCTTACGTCAGTGGTATGTAAACTACTGGAAAAGAATCTTAAGGATAGAATTCACGCGCATTTGGAGAAGTACAGTCTACTCACGGATAGTCAACATGGCTTTGTGAAGGGAAGATCGTACCTCACGAGCCTGATGAGTTTTTTGAAGAGTTAACAAAAGAAATTGATGAGGGTAGGCCAGTGGATGTGGTCTACATGGACTTTAGCAAAGCATTTGACAAGGTCCCTCATGAGAGACTCATCTAGAAAGTCATGAGGCATGGGATAAGTGGAACCTTGGCTGTTTGGATAAAAAATTGGCTTAAAGGAAGAAAGCAGAGGGTAGTTGTGGAAGGAAAGTATTCTGCCTGGAGGTCAGTTACTAGTGGAGTGCCTCAGGGATCTGTCCCGGGACCCCTGCTATTTGTGATTTTTATAAATGACCTGGATGTAGAGGCGGAAGGATGGGTGAGTAAGTTTACGGATGACATGAAGATTGGAGGAGTTGTGGATGGAGCTGTAGGTTGTCGAAGGTTACAAGAGGATATAGACAGGCTGCAGTTTTGGGCAGAAAAATGGCAGATGGAGTTCAATCCGGACAAGTGTGAGGTGATGCATTTTGGAAGGACAAACTAGAAGACTGAGTACAGGATTAATGGTCAGTTACTTATGAGTGTGGATGAACAAAGGGACCTTGGGGTTCAAATCCATGCATCCCTCAAGGTCGCTGCACAGGTTGATAGGGTAGTTAAGAAGGCCTAGGCTTCATTAACGGGGGATTGAGTTCAAGAGTAGAGAGGTCATGTTGCAACTCTACAAATCTCTGGTGAGACCACACTTAGAGTATTATGTTCAATTCTGGTAACCTCATTATAGGAAGGCTGTGGAAGCTATGGAGAGAGTGCAGAGGAGATTTACCAGGATGTTGCCTGGTTTGGAGAACAAGTCATATGAAGCAAAGTTAGCAGAGCTGGAACTTTTCTCTTTAGAGCGTAGAAGAATTAGAGGGGACTTAATAGAGGTCTATAAGATTATGAAAGGCATAGATAGGGTGGATAGAAAAGTGGAGGGTTACAGGGTAGTGTGGGTTTAGTACTTTTTTTAAAGGATTATATGGGTCAGCAGAACATGGAGGGCTGAAGGGCCTGTACTGTGCTGTAGTGTTCTATGGGTTTTTTACCTTATGCTCGCTAATCAATTCTGATTCATTGCTTAACTCCCAATCTAGAATAGGTGGTCCTTTAGTGGGCTCAACCACGAGCTGCTCTAAAAAGCCATCCTGTAGGCACTCTAGAAATACCCCCTCCTGTAATCCAGCACCAACCTGATTTTCCCAATCTACCTGCATATTGAAGTCCCCCCATGGCTATTGTAACATTGCCCTTTTGCATGCATTTTCTACCTCCTGTTCTAATTTATAGGCAACATCCTTACTATTCTTTGGGAGCATACAACTCCCAATAGGATCCTTTAACCCTTTCAGGCAACATGATGATGAACTTCTGGACAGGAAATTGTGTTTGACCATGTGGATTGTGATAAGTGATTTCAGCCTGGGTGCATGATCTTAAAGCTTCAAAGTCCCCACCTCATTCTTTCCAAACAAGTTCATCACCATCAACTGTCCTTGTAGGTTCAACACAATTTTTTTTAGTACTTTTAGTATTGTAAATAATCTTAAGATACTTCACAGAAGCATTATTAGATGACATTAAGACAGCTTGGATGAAGAGGTAAGTCTTTTAAAAAGAGTTTGAAAAAGGAACTGGAGACACAAAGGGAATCTCATCCTCACCGCAGAAATCCACACTAGGCTTACTTCCCTCACAGGAAAATAGCCACTCACAGGAGACCTTGCCCACGCCCAGGATTACTGCTGCACAGGTGGAAGGTCAACTGAGGAAGATCTGTACCAGCAAGGCGGCTGGACCGGATGGAGTTTCCCCACGATTACTGAGGGCCTGTGCGACTGAGCTGGGAGAACCACTACAGCGCATCTTCAACATGAGCCTGGAGCAGAGAAGAGTACCCAGACAGTGGAAAACATCCTGTATTGTCCCGGTACCAAAGAAACCACAACCAAAGGAGTTGAATGGCTTCAGACATGTTGCCTTGACGTCGCACGTGATGAAGACCATGGAGCGGCTGATAATACAGAATCTGAGGCCACAAACCAGGCACGCCCAGGATCCTCTTCGGTTTGCGTATAGGGAGAAGGTGGGAGTGGAGGATGCTATCACGTATTTGCTGCACAAATCACTCTCTCACCTAGAGGGGGTCAGTTGTGCTGTGAGGATTACATTCCTTGACTTCTCTAGTGCCTTTAACACCATCCAGCCCAAGATCTTAAGGCACAAACTAATGGAGATGGGAGTAGACTCTCACATGGTGGATTGGATAGTGGACTACTTGACAGATAGACCTCAGTATGTGCGGTTGGAAGACTGTAGGTCTGACACGGTGGTCAGCAGCACAGGGGCGCCGCAGGGAACCGTACTCTCTCCGGTCCTGTTCACCCTGTACACATCAGACTTCCAATATAACTCGGAGTCCTGCCATGTGCAGAAGTTCGCTGATGACACGGCCATAGTGGGGTGTGTCAGGAATGGACAGGAGGAGGAGTATAGGAAACTGATACAGGACTTTGTGATATGGTGCAACTCAAACTACCTGCGTCTCAATATCACCAAGACCAAGGAGATGGTGGTGGACTTTAGGAGATCTAGGCCTCATATGGAGCCAGTGATCATTAATGGAGAATGTGTGGAGCAGGTTAAGACCTACAAGTATCTGGGAGTACAGTTAGACGAGAAGCTAGACTGGACTGCCAACACAGATGCCTTGTGCAGGAAGGCACAGAGTCGACTGTACTTCCTAAGAAGGCTGGCGTCATTCAATGTCTGTAGTGAGATGCTGAAGATGTTCTATAGGTCAGTTGTGGAGAGCGCCCTCTTCTTTGTGGTGGCGTGTTGGGGAGGAAGCATTAAGAAGAGGGACGCCTCACGTCTTAATAAGCTGGTAAGGAAGGCGGGCTCTGTCGTGGGCAAAGTACTGGAGAGTTTAACATCGGTAGCTGAGCGAAGGGCGCTGAGTAGGCTATGGTCAATTACGGATAACTCTGAACATCCTCTACATAGCACCATCCAGAGACAGAGAAGCAGTTTCAGCGACAGGTTACTATCGATGCAATGCTCCTCAGACAGGATGAAGAGGTCAATACTCCCCAATGCCATTAGGCTTTACAATTCTACCGCCAGGACTTAAGAACTTTTTAAAAGCTATTATTAATGCTTTTTGAGATAGTGATTTAGATGCATATCATATTTTTTAATGAGTTAAGTATTGTATGTAATTAGTTTTGCTACAACAAGTGTATGGGACATTGGAAAAAAGTTGAATTTCCCCATGGGGATGAATAAAGTATCTATCTATCTATCTATCTATCTATCTAGAGAGGGAATTTGTCAGCCGAGTTCTGGGCAAGTGAAAGCATGACCTCCAATGGTGGGGAATCTGATGTTAAGACACACAAGAGCCCAGAATTATAGAAGCACATACATTCTTCCATATTAGATTTTATTGTATAGGAACTATCCCAGAATAAAAAGGCTATGGTGCTCATGTCTTGTAAATAACTGTGTAAGGTTGCTTCAGCTATGCTTATGTACATTAAACAGGTTATTTTAAGTAAAAGCAGGTGGCCCCACAGGGAACTTAAGCTATCTTAGAGAGTCTATTTTAGGACTGTCATTCCTTAAAGTACTGAGGCACTGCAATTCTGTCTGAAGAGAAAGTTGTTTATGTCGTTTTTCATGCTGCCCACATCAATCTGACATTCAACTTGGTTGTTTTATGCCAATAACTTGAATTAACATGCAAGGTGCAGAAGTAAACACTAACGAACTGTAACCTTCAAGATGCAAGTCCAACTGTGTAAAAAATGGGGTTTATTGCAATCACATAATATACTGGGTCTGCAGCCAATAACTGTGTAGAGCCCAGAGAAGCAGGAATTGTTTCCCTTAGAATTGAGAGAGGATTTACTCTAGGTGTTCAAAAATCTGAAGCTTTCCAATAGAGGAAATGTTTTCAATATCAAGAGCCTCAATAATTGGCACAAGGACCAAGTCAAGGGAGTGTGGGAGCAGATAAGGAGATTTTGAACAGAGTGAGTTGTTATGATTGGAATGAAATGCCTGAAAACTTGGTGGAAGTTGGTTCAGAGGCAGCTTACAAAAGGAACTTGAAAAGGAAATAAATTCATGGAGTTACAGGGAAATAGCAGGGGTGTGGTATTAAAGGGAGAGCTCTTTCAAAGAACTGGCACAGACACAAGGGGCTGAATGGCTCTCTGTACTGTTAGGACTTGATGGTCATGTTACTGATAAAATACCGTTCATCTTTAACATATTATACTGCCACTGCATTTTGATCACTTTAGAAATTTAATCACTTTGCAAACAGCAATGCATCAGGTCTGTGGGAATATACATCTTGTTTTGAACAAGTTCAGCTTTTGTCCCACCTTTGCAGCTCATAAGCGACTTTGCCAACAATGTGCCATTGAATCCACACACAAATCTGTCCTAGTAGTTCACTTCCTTGTAGCCTATGTTTTCCAGTGATAAACAAGTTCCATCCAGCTTTACTTCTTTCCACATCACGACCCATACACTTGGTCTCCAGCCAGCTGTTATATTTGTTCAAATCTCTGGGGCCACGCTGTTAATTGTACCTTGATGTGCAGTGTTCAAAAAACATCTGTGGCAGCTCACTTCTAAAAGCAGGTCAACATTTATGGCACGCAGATCAGAAGTGAACCTGCCCAGCTGAGCATTTTGTTGTGTGCCCATGCTGCATCAGTTCAACAAGAGCTGTGCAATAGTTGTGTGAGGTGTGCAGTACCAGCTGGCAATTGGTTTATTGGTATCACATGTACTGAGATGCAGATAAAAGCTTTGTTTTGCAATCCATTCCAGACAGATCATTCTATATATAAAGTACATTGAGGTAGTACAAAGATAAATGTAGAATTATAGTGTAAAGGCAGACAAGGAGCACTGCAAGCAGATGGATAAGGTGCAAGGACCATGATAAGGTAGATTGAGAGATCAAGAGTTCACCTTTATCGTACATGAGGTCCATCTTACAACAGCTGGAAACAAGCTGACCCTTAGCTGATGGAACATTTTTAACCTTTTATATACTCTGCACAATGGAAGAAGAGAGTAACACCATGGTGGGAAACATCTTTGATTATTCTGGCTACCTTCCTGAGGAAGTGTAGACAAAGGCAATGGAGCGTAGGCTATTTTCTGTAATAGACCAGCTCACAAGTCTCCGAGATGTCTTTGCTCTGCCCAAGATGCATTGCCCATAATAAACTGTGATGCTTTCACATAGAAGACAAAAGTGATTCCATGCATGCTTGAAATCTAGAGCAACACACAGAAAATTTTCAGAAGGCCTCTGACAAGGTGTCACTTATAAGGTTGCTAAATCAGATAAAAGCCCATGGTATTATAAGAAAGATACCAACATGGATAGAAGTTTGGCCGATTGGCTGGAGGCAAAGAGTGGGAATAATATTCTCTAGTTGGCTGCCAGTGACTAGTGGTGTTCTTCAGGGGTCAATATTGGGACCGCTTCTTATCTTGTTATATGTCAGTGATTTGAATGATGGAATTGATGGCTTTGTGGCCATGTTTGCAGGTGATACAAAGATAGTTGGAGGGGCTGATAGTGTGAGGAAGCAGGGAGTATGCGGAAAGACTTAGATTTGCAGAATGAGTAGATAGAATATGGTGTTGGAAAGTGAAATGTCATACACTTTGGTAAAATGAATAAAGGTGTTAGAATATTTTCTAAATGGGGAGAAAATTCAGAAATCAGATGTGCAAAGGAACTTGGAATTTGCCATGCAGGATTCCCTAAAAGCTAACTTGCAGGTGCAAGGAAGGCAAATGCAATGTAAGCATTCATTTTAAGGGTACTAAAATATAAAAGCAAAGGATGTAATGCTGAAGTTTAATAAGGCATTGGGCAGATAGCATGGAGTACTGCGAGACCTTTATGTGAGAAAAGATGCGCTGGCACTACAGATGGTCCAGAAGAGGTTCACGACAATGATTCTGAAACTGAAAGAGTTAACGTGTGAGGCGCGTTTGATAGCTCTGGGCCTGTACTCACTGGAGTTAGAAAAATAAGGGGGGAGGGAATCTCACTGAATATGAGAATATGAAAACCTATTGAATATTGAAAGGCCTAGACAGAGTGGATGTGGAGGGGATGTTTCCTACATCGAAGAATCTAGAACCTGAGGGCACAGCTTCAGAATAGAGGGACGTCCCTTTAGAACAGAGATGAGGAGGAATTTTGTTAGCCAGATGGTAATGAATCTGTGCAATTCACTGCCATAGATGATTGTGGAGGCCAAGTCATTGAGTAAGGTGAGGTTGATAGGTTCTTGATTAGTCAGGGCATGAAAGGTTACGGGGAGAAGGCAGGAGAATGTGATTGAGAGGGATAATAAATCAGCCATCATGGAATGGCGTAGCAGAATTAGGGGATTGGTAGAATGGCTGGATTCCCTAAAAGCTAACTTGCAGAATGGCCTAATTCTGCTCTTGTCTCTTATAGTCGTAAAATGCTGGAGGAACTCAGCAGGTTAGGTAGCATATATGGAGGAAAACGAACAGTTGCCATTTTGTGCCCAGACCCTTCATCAGTCCTGCCAAGTTTCCTTCATCTTCTGAGGAGGCAGAGGCACTAGTGGAGCATGCTTTCTTGGTCATAGTGTTTATGTGGGTGGTCCAGGGGAAATTGCTGGTCATATATAAACCCAAGAAACTGAAGCTCTAGGCCACCTCCACCTCAGCACCCTTAATACAAACACGGACATATGACCAGCTCTTCTGCTTTGCTGATGCTGAGGGAATTATTGTTAACTTGACACCATGCCACCAGGGTCTCTATCTCCTTCTGTACTCCATCTGGTTAAGCTCCAGCAGTTTTGAATTTCGTGTTTTCTTTAGGAAGTGTGAATTTTACTGTAAATTACACCTTTCAATACTAATGGGGGTTTTAGTGCTTCCAATGAGCCTTCTCCTGCTCTAACCCTATAAGAACCTTACCACCTCACATCCTCAGTCAACTTCCTCTGATTTTAGATTAAGACCCTTCATCTGGATTTATATCATATCTTTAACATATTATGCTGACATTCCCTCCAAGCTGATGTGCAGGACTGATCATTTTTCTCAATAAATAAATGACCAAGTATAATGTTCTTTGTGGTATTCATTTAATTGGGTTCTCTTGATCTAATTTTAAGACCTACATGAAGATCTGTTCACATTTTAGGTCATATTTCTGCAGAAATAGAGAAAATTCCACAGGATTCATAAACTTTCAAGCACAACTATAAAATGGTGAATTAAAGTGGCAGGAAAACAGATTAAGTTCATTCTTTTGTTCTGAGTGTAGCGACTTAGCTAAGTGATCACGTAATCTTTGTGTGTTTTCTCCAGCGTAGAGACCACCACATTGTGAATACTGACTGCAGTATCAATAGCTAACTACTTACCTGGAAAGACTACAGTATTTTGGGTTCCTGGAAGGTGGGAAAGGAGGAGATGAAATGACAGATATTGCCATAGTATTGCAGGAAATGCAATGTACCATACAAAGAATGAGGAGTAGTTGGCAGATCACGTATCATAGTGGGTGCCAAGGTTAGCATCCTGGTGTTACAGCTTGGGGTGTACAGAGTTTCGAGTTCAATTCCCATGCCATTCTATAAGGAGTTTTTTATATGTGCTCCCTGGGGAATTAGATTAGATTAGATTCAACTTTATTGTCATTGTGCTGAGTACAGATACAAAGCCAATGAAATGCAATTAGCATCTAACCAGAAGTGCAAAAGAATAGTGTTATTTACGAAATAACTGCGAATAAAAAGTGCTACAGCATCCAAATATAGAAGTACTGAGACAGTACAATATGGGTGCAATACAGTTTAGCGCTGTGATGTGAGGTTCAGCAGGGTCACAGCCTCAGGGAAGAAGCTCTTCCTGAGCCTGCTGGTGCGGGAGCGGAGGCTCCTGTAGCGCCTACCGGATGGGAGGAGAGTCAAAAATACATGGTTAGGGTGAGATGCATACTTGATAACGCTTTTCACCCTGCCCAGGCAGCATATATGGTAGATGTTCTCAATGGTGGGAAATTGGGTGCCAATAAATCTACAGGGCAGTGATAAGTGGTCATTGTGAATTGTCCCATGATTAGGGATGTGGGTTGTTGGGGTGGCATGGCTCGAGGGCTGGAAGGGCCTATACCACACTGTATCATTAAATCAATAGTTGCAAAGAGAATGGTCCATTTAAAATACTGAAAGGGGAGAGGAGGGGAATATATGGCTGCTGCTGGAGTTCTAGTTTTGCCCTTGTGGAAACATCAAACCCCTCCCAATTCCCTGTTCCGTGTGAGCAGAGAGTCCATCTGTAGAAGGTTTACATTGGGAGCTGCCTCTCATCAGCCTAGCTGTATACTAGCCTTAGCATTACACTGGAAAGTTATCATCAGTATCTGGGTTACGGTAACTGTGTTCTAAAACTTCCTGTATCGCAACTTTAAGAATCAATTTATGGTATGATCTGCTACTCAAAAAAAAACTTTTATTCTTGTTACTTTGTCAGAGTTCGTTTCATCCTTCAGTATTGGTGTTTGATGAAATCCAGATGAAGGGTCTCACAAGCAACTTTCCCTCGTATTTTTTTACAGCTGCACGGACCAACCATTGCTCTGAGCAGGAAATTCTTACACAGCCTGACAATTACACAGCACTTCAAATGCTTTTAGATTATGATTTTATTTGAAATATTACGTATCAAAAATTCAGAATATAGAAGTTTTCACATTTATTTACTCAGGACATGGACATAGAGTCTGTAGAAGTGAGGCAAAGCAGCTGCATGGTCATGGACCCTATATACATTAAAGAGGAGGAGGTGTTTTTCTGTCTGAGGCAAATCAAGGTGGACAATTCCCCAGGGGCTGACAAGGAGTTCCTTCAGACCTTCTGGGAGGCATGCAGAAACTACAGGAGCCCTTAGCAGAGAAATTTAAATCATCCTTATTCTACGTCCACCCTACACCGGATAAATCCGTAACCAAAGCCTTTTCTCTTCATTTTTACCCTTCATCCACACTAAAACGGCATTTTCGTCCCTGAAACCAGAGATTTTCAGAAATGCTCTCCAGGGTGTGTAATTTTGAAAACACCACTTGGCTGGAGCAGTATGGACGGGGTAACCGGAGAAATCTGAAAACACTGTCATGACGTGCCGGAATAGATGGTGATGGCAGCGCGCCATTTCATTGTTTTCTTGAATGCAACCCAACTACTTCAGAACAGATGGTAACGAGACTGAAGCCAGAAGAGTTAGAAATGTACTCGAAAAATACTTTGACCCATAACTTACTGAATAAATAAGTATACTCACTTTGCACTGTTTTCTGTCCTTGCTGGTATGAAGGTGGTTTCCCTACTTATATAAGTACTTCTCTGACAATAGATGTGTAACAGCCTAATGTAACATTGTATGGAAATACAAGATAATACAGATGCAGACATGTTTTATACATTTAACAAGGGGCTTTATTAATGCAACAGAGTTCATCAGATTTTCAATGTTCGTCATCAGCCATAGAACCATAGAACACTACAGCACAGTACAGGCCCTTCAGCTGTCCATGTTGTGCCGACCCATATAATATTTTAAAAAAAGTACTAAACCCACATTACTCCATAACCCTCCATTTTTCTTTCATCCATGTGCCTGTCCAAGAGGCTCTTAAATACCCCTAATGTTTTAGCCTCCACCACCATCCCTGGCAAGTCATTCCAGGCACTCACAACCCTCTGTGTAAAAAACTTACCCCTGATGTCTCCCTTAAACTTTCCTCCCTTAATTTTGTACATATACCCTCTGGTGTTTGCTACTGGTGCCCTGGGAAACAGGTAATGACTATCCACCCTATCTATGCCTCTCATAATCTTGTAGACCTCTCCATAGCTTCCACATCCTTCCTATAATGAGGTGACCAGAACTGAACACAATACTCTTAAGTGAGGTCTCACCAGAGATTTGTAGAGTTGCAACATGACCTCTCTACTCTTGAACTCAATCCCCCATTAACTACCCTATCAACCTGTGCAGCGACCTTGAGGGATGTATGGATTTGAACCCCAAGGTCCCTTTGTTCATCCATCCTCTTAAGTAACTGACCGTTAATCCTGTACCCAATCTTCTGGTTTCTCCTTCCAAAATGCATCAACTCACACTTGTCCGGATTGAACTCCATCTGCCATTTTTTCTGCCCAACTCTGCAGCCTGTCTATATCCTCTTGTAACCTTCGACAACCTACAGCTCCATCCACAACTCCTCCAATCTTCATGTCATCCGCAAACTTACTCATCCATCCTTCCGCCTCTACATCCAGGTCATTTATAAAAATCACAAATAGCAGGGGTCCCAGGGCAGATCCCTGCGGCACTCCACTAATCACTGACTTCCAAGCAGAATACTTTCCTTCCACAACTACCCTCTGCTTTCTTCCTTTAAGAAAATTTTTTATCCAAACAGCCAAGGTTCCACTTATCTCATGCCTCATGACTTTCTGGATGAGTCTCTCATGAGGGACCTTGTCAAATGCTTTGCTAAAGTCCATGTAGACCACATCCACTGCCCTACCCTCATCAATTTCTTTTGTTACCTCTTCAAAAAACTCAATCAGGTTCGTGAGGCACGATCTTCCCTTCACAAAGCCATGTTGACTATCCATGAGTAGACTGTACTTCTCCAAATGCTCGTAGATCCTATCCTTAAGAATCCTTTCCAGTAGTTTGCATACCACCAACGTAAGACTCCCCGGTCTATAGTTCCCAGGTTTCTCCCTATTACCTTTTTTAAACAAGGGAACTACATTTGCTATTCTCCAGTCCTCCGGCACTTCCCCCGCAGCCAAAGAGGATTCAAAGATCATAGCTAATGCTCCTGCGATCTCTTCTCTCAATTCCCACAACAACCTGGGGTGTATCCCCAGATCATCCTGTCTGTGAACTCCCTGTCGGTTGCCTCCATACACTCCAATATTTGTTTTTTTTTAACTTCTAAGTCCTCCTGTGCGAAAGCCAACAGCTGTCCGTCTTTTAAGTTTTCTAGTCTGTAACTGAACAAACACACACCGTCTTTCACAGTGAGATTCGAAACCAAACATGTCGCTTGTTTTCGGTAGATGTGTCCTGCGCATGTGCAGTAGGAGGAGATTCGCCGAAATATCCGTTTCAATGTGGACAGAGATATTTTTAAAAACACATAGTGTGGACGCCTGTCGTTTTGTACGCGAAACCGGCGTTTTCAAAATTATCCGGTCTAGTGTAGACGTAGCCTTAGTGACAGGTGAGGTCCCAGAGCATTGGAGGTTAGCTAATGCTTTACTGTTTCTAAAGGGCTCTAAGAATAAACCAGGAAACTGTAGGCTGGTGAGCCTGACATCAGTAGTGGGAAGTTATTGGAACATATTCTAAGGGACTGATTAGGGATAGTCAGCATGGCTTTGTGCATGGTAAGTCATGTCAAACCAATCTTAGAGTTTATCGAGGATTTACTAGGAAAGTTGATGAAGGCAAGGAAGTAGATGTTACCTACATGGACTTCAGCAAGGCACTTGGCAAGGGAGACTGCCACATGGGAGGTCGGTCAAGAAGGTTCTGTTACTTGAAGATGAGGTAGTAAATTGGATTAGACATTGTGGGTGAAGCCAGAGAGTGGTAATAGCCTCTCAGACTGGAGCCTGTGGCTAGAGGAATGCTGCAGGAATTGGTGCTGAGTCCATTGTTGTCTGTCACTAATGTTAATGATCTGGATTATAATATGGATAATTGGTTCAGCAAATTTGCGGATGACACTGAGATTGAGAGTGTAGTGAACAGTGGAAGACTATCAAAGTTTGCAGCGAGATCTGGACCAGCTGGAAAAATGGGCTGAAAAATGGCAGATGGAACTTAAAAGCAGACAAGGTGTTGCACTTTCGGAGGACCAACCAATATAGGTCTTACACAGTGAGTGATAGGGCACTGAGGAGTGTGGTAGAACAAAATGATCTGAGAATACAGGTCCATAATTCATTGAAAGCAGTGTCACAGTTAGATAGGGCCATAAAGAAAGCTTTTGAAACATTGGACTTCATAGATCAAAATACTGAGTGCTGGAGTTGGATTGTTATTTTGATGCTGTATAAGACGTTGGTGAGGCCTAATTTGGAGTATTGCATGCAGTTTTGGTCATCTACTTACAGGAATGATGTAAATAAGACTGAAAGAGTACAGAGAAAATTTATAAGGGTGTTGTCAAGACTGGAGGACCTACTGAAAGACTGAATAGGTTAAGACTTTACTCCTTGGAATATAGAAGATTGAGAGGAGATGTGATAGAGATATACAAAATTATAAGGGGTATAGATAAGGTAAATGCCAGCAGGTTTTGTCCACTGAGGTTGGGTGAGACGAGAACTAGAGGTCATGGGTTAAGGGTGAAAGGTGAAATGTTTAAGGGGAACATGAGAGAAAACTTCTTCACTGGTGAGAATGTGGATCAAGCTGCTGGAGCAAGTGGTTGTTGCAATTTTGATTTCAATGTTTAAGAGAAGTAAGGATTGGTACATGGATGGGAAGGGTATGGAGGGCAATGGTCCAGGTGCAGGTCACCGGCACTGGGCAGTTTAAATGGTTCAGCATGGACTAGATGGACTGAAGGACCTGTTTCTGTGCCGTAGTTTTCTATGACTCTATGATATCAAACAAGCACAACCCACAACTCACAAAACAAGTACAGTTGGCCCTCCTTATCTGCGAAGGATTGGTTCCGGGACCCCTCGCGGATACCCAAAAACGTGGATGCTCAAGTCCCTTATTCAACCTGTCTCAATCCGGTGGACCTTAGGACCCAGCGGAACCCCAGACCTTATTTAACCTGTCTCAGTGCAGTGGACATTAGGACCCAGCGACCTAGCTCTGAATCTGCAGTGTTTCTGTTCAGGAAAATAATCACGATCGCGATTGAAAATAAAGTGGAAATAATAAAGCGATTGGAAAGAGATGAAACACCATCAGTCATTGGAAAAGCATTAGGCGACAGTCAGTCAACGATCAGAAAAATTTTAAAGGATAAAGTGAGAAAGGCTCTGCCGTGATGAAAGCTACAATTATTACTAAGCAATGCAGTGGTTTAATTATTGGGCTTTGGGGTTTTGGGTTTTGGGTTTTTGATCCTCCACATCAACCAGGCATGGAAGGACAGCGCGCTCGGAAGTGGTCTGTCACTGGATCGAACTCGGGAACTTCCTGAGCCCGGCGCTGAAATAAACGTTCTTAAATGTTTTATATGCATAGTAAGGTAAAATATATACTATATACTAAGACAAACATTTGACTAACTGACGCTAAATAATACTGGATGTACCTGTTCCGACTTACATGGTAAGAGAACTTACGATTATTTTTTGATCCTGATCCACAGTAACCTACGCACATCCCTCCGTATACTTTAAATCATCTAGATTACTTATAATACCTAATACAATGTAAATGCTATGTAAACTAGCTGTTATACTGCATTGTTGAGGGAATAATGACAAGAAAAAAAAGTCTGTACACGCTCGAACAACAAGTGCTGGAAGAGCACTTCCAGGTTTTCTCGACTCGCAGTTGGTTGAATTCACGCATGTGGAACTCACAGATAAGGAGGGCCTACTGTAAATGATGTCACTCAGTTAAAACAACTGGCAGGCACAATGGCAAATGTAAAATGTTTTGACTAGACAGCATCAGCGTTCAGAAAATCTGGCAGGTTATTAACAAGCTACTGACATCCATTCTGTGTTTATTGTTACAATTTTTAACAGTGTTTTAACTTGAAACTCTGATGATGTAAATATGTTGAAGTTCTAAAACGTTTCACAGTAAAGGTTGTGGTATGTTTATTATTTAGAAAAATAATGGATTATATTCATTAACACATTAATAATTACAGGGTCGTTCACTATTATATTAACATAGATTTCAAAACTATATTAACATTATGTAGAAGAAAACTCCAGCTGTGCAGCAACAAAGGCAATGTGTGTTGGAGCATTTCAGTTACTGCACAGCTTAGAGGGAACAGCGCTCAGTGGAAATATTGACTGCCCATTTCCCTCAACAGCTTTTTTTTCCTGTTCTCAGCATCTGCAGTCTAGTGTTGCTCTTTAATGCTTGTCTCTACTTTGTACCCATCACTCTCGGCTCATCCAGTACTACCTTCCTCATATTCCAGCTACCTCATGTCCTGTTCATTTACTACTCCGATCACTTATGCACACACCAGGATACTGGACAGACAATTAATTAAAATGTTTTCTTGATCAAATCCTTCCATGGCTTCATCCTTATCCTCTTTTTGACTTCCAGCTAACCACTGAGGAAATACTGAGCCTACATCTGTACTATCAAAACTCCAGTGAATGAGATCCCCCATTTCTGGTCAACTACCACCTCTCCATTACACCCCAATTTCTAATATCAATCTCAAGCTTAGGAATTCTCAGCTTTAGCCTCTTGACCTCTCCATCTTTAGTAACTTCAATGTAATTGTGTTCTCAATTTAATTATGTCCTTGATATAATTATGTATGGCATGATCTGCCTGGATGACACGCAAAACAAAAGCTTGACGCTGTACTTTGGTACATGTCAAAATAATAAACCAATTAAACCTAACTAACTCTCAGAACTCAGCCACTTTGCAGGAGACAGGTTGGGTCTCAAATGTTGCACAGAACAGGCAGTTTTGAAAGGAATTAAAATTAAAAATGAGAATAAGTATTCATTTGCAAATTGTGGAAATGTCAGAACAAATGACTCATTATGGTGTTGTGAATACATATTTGCAAAAATATGCAAAATATACATTCAAGTGTGGAGTAGAATTATAGATCTTATTATGCTTCCTCGAGTCTGTGAACGTATCCTCTTTGAGGTGATATTATTCTATTTATTCCTAGTTGGGATATAATGGATCAGAAAATTTCTGGCCCCAACAGATTTCGTCATTATCCCATTGCACATGTAGGGAGACTGAAAAAATCTTTTGGATAATCTAACATATTCAGGATCTGATGGTGTTGGACTCACAGATTTTCCAAACTACTGAATGTTGCACATTTTTAATTCACTTTTTTGAGATGTTGTTTTATTGTAATAAATTTCCCTGTATAACTAAAATCATTTTGGCAAGATTAAGCACTGTAATAACCTTCAATTAGACAGCTGTTGAATGAACCAATCTTCCATAGCTTTAAAAATTTTACCTGAATTTCCCCATGACTGGTGAACCTGACCGTGGCTGACTGCTGAGCATGATCTATTCCAGCTCGTGCTCCTCCTCCTCCCTCTAAACTTTAATTCTGGCTTCTAGTCTCTTAATTTTCAGTCCTGATGAAAGGTCTCACCCTGAAACATTGACCTTTTGACCCAGTGATTTTGACCCAGCCTTTTTTTCCAGTATCCTGCTCCAAAATTTCCAGATCTGTGGTGCCTCTAGTATCTGCAAGGCTTGGAAGAATATGTTGTTGTTTTACTGGGTTTTGCATACCCAAGAACCTCAGTTGAAAATCAATTTTGACCATGCAGGTGACTTCGTGCTTTCTCTCTGATCAGGGTCTGGAATCAAGCTTCATGTAGATGAAAAGTTTCCTCAGCAAATGTCAAGTTATTCGAAGTGATAACATAATTATGAACCTATAGCATAACTTTGGACAACGTCATAGCAAAGGGTCATAGGACAATTGATAGAAATGTGTTCTCCTGACCTCAGAGTTATGACACAATGTTGGAATGGAAATAAACAAGCTTTTCCCAGTGCGTCAAAGTATTGTTCAGTTTCTACACCAAGCTAATTTTTGGATGAGTATTTGTTTCTATAGTTGGAATTATCTATCCCCTCAAGAAAAGTTGCTCAGGTTACTTCAGTGTCTGTGCCTCTTATAATCTTCAAAGCTTCTATCAGATCTCCCCACAACCTCCGATGCTTCAGAAAAACCAACCCAAGTTTATCCAACTTCTCCTCATAGCACATGCCTTGCAATTCAGGCAGCATCCTGGCAAACCTCTAAGCACCGTCCCAAAGCTTCCATACCTTTCCTCTAATGGAGTGACCAGACATGATTGAAGTTCTCCAGATGCAGCCTAACCAGAAATTTTTAAAGCTGCTGCATAGCTTCTCAACTCTTGAACTCAATGCCTTGACTATCAAAGGTAATTAGCAATTTGCATTCTTTACACCCATGCAGCCACTTTCAGGGAGACATTTGCTTCCTTAGTAGTGGACTGGAAAACCCACATAGCTTTTTATGCTCATGGAGGAGGAATAAATTCAAAACCTTCTGATGGACACACAGGAGGTACAAAGGACAGCATCTATCAGCTTTCTTCTGATGACTAATACAGTTCTAGAAGTATAGCTTATGAAATGACAATTTAGCTCCATTGATCAATGCTGGCGTTCATGTTCCTATCATCATACTGCACCTCACCTAGTGAGAATAACCATTTATCAACCTGGATGATACGCGGGCACTTACCTGCACAGTTATTATTCTCGTTTGCTTGCCAGTGCCAGGTGGGACGTCCACCTTGTCTGTGTTTTCAAAGAAGATGTCGTAGTTCTCGAGCAGTGAAGCCATCAGCTTGTTGGAGATGTTTTGCTCCTGTATTCCTTCAAAACCAGGGGAAACACTGCCAGGTTGGAAACGCAAATGTTACAATGCAGAACACAACTGTGGTAAGTCAACCATTTCTGCTCCAATCTTACTTGAGACTCCCTCAGGAAATTATTAGCTCAGTCACATTATGAACTGCTGGTCAAGCTGATACTGTTTATTGCAATACTTGAAGTGATGCATAGATATTTAGTTACTAGGTTGGCTGTGGATTTTTTTGGTACTCTCAGGAACGTCAAATCCCTGTACCTTAAGATATCCCATGGGAAGTTAGTGGCTATTTCACTACTGTTCAATCACAGTACAATAACACTTCAGTTTAAAGCATGTGGTGTGATCACAAGACCCTGCTGTCTCCATGACAACAGTTGTCATTAGGAGTTTACCAAAAAAATCAGAATAAACTGTCCCCACAGACTCATTAGTTAGCGATTTCTGCTGAAACAAAAGTACTAGATCTTGTACGACTCCTTTGATATAATGGAATATTATCAAAAGGATAAAACGATGACCATTTTTGCAGTGTCTTGAGTGTGCCAAAATATGTACCTCAAAGAACATGACAGGAGTATAATCAGAAATAATTAAGATGTATCCTAAGAACGAGGCATTAGTCGTGGAAAATTTAATAGAGAATGGGTTACCATGGAGGAATGAGGTGGAGAGTTAGGGGTATTTTCACAGGGAACTTGAGAGGTGGCAGAGGGCTTGTCCACCAGTGCTGTGGCAAAGGAAGAGGTGGAATGATCAAGAGTACAAGCAAGGAGCACAGAACTTGGTGGGGTTTGCAGATGTGGAGAGGGATGAATCCATGGTGATGCTCAAGCAGAGGGATGTGAATGTTAAAATACACTTTTGTGCAAAAATGGTGATTAATGTAGGTCATGGTTATATACATGTATGCACAGGTGAAAATCTTAGTCCCAGCAGCATCAGAGACACAACATTTGTAAGAAAAACAAATTAAACATAAATGATGTGAAATTATACAAGAAAGAACACATTTGGAATAAACAAACAAGGCCATTGTAGTGCAAAGTGGTCAAGGTGTTGCTGCATTGAGCTGGTGATTGGGTTGTGCAGGTTGGGTCAAGAACTGAATTGGTTGGGTCGGAAAGAAGAAGCTTGCCGGTGTGGGATTTCAGGCTATTGTACCTTCTTCCTGACTGATAGCAGCTGGAGAGCAGAGTGATTCAGCAGGCTGATGAGCAAACATCAGTTGGACACAGATAACTGGCCCCTGCTTGATCCCAAGTGCAGGTGGACAGTGAGAAGCTGGTGAGGAAAACTCTTGAAGTGGACAAGAATGAAGATATCAGGAATAAAAAATGAAAATACCAGAAACACTTGGCAGGTCAGACAGTGTAGGCAGAAAGAGAAACAGAGTTGGAGATTCAGTTCAAAGACACTTCTTCAGAACTGGTAAGTTCTAATGAAGGGTCTTTGACCTAAAATATTATTTCCACCGTTCCTGACCTGCCGAGAAATTCCAGCAATTACTCTTTTTATTTCATTTTTCCAGCACCTGCAATTTTTTGATTTTTATTTATTCATGACTAGACAGGATTAGAATTGCAGCAGTCCTATTTTAAATACAGTACAAGATGGAATACAAGGCCATAGGAGCAGGAAGATTATATTTAACTCCTCATACCTGTGCTACCATTCATTCATCATGATCCTGGGTGACCTTCCACTTCAACAACATTTTGTCCATACTCTTTATCAATTAGTTCCTCTTATATCTTGAATCTACAGACCTCGGTTTTCAAACAATCAATTACCAAGTCCACTCAGTCTTCCAGGATAGAGTTATACAGTAATATGTCGTGGGAAAGGGACCTTCAATGCAACTTATCCATGCCAACAAGCTAGTCTCATTTGCCCACATTTTATCCGTATCCTTCTAAACCCCGCTTATCTATATATCAGTCCAAATGTCTTTTAAATATTGCTATTATACTGTAACCGTCTCAAACACATTCCCTGGCAACTCGTTCTATATATGCACCACACTTTTCAGGTCCCTTTTAAATCTTTCACCTCTTACCTTAAACGTAGGCCCTCTATTTTTCAGTTCACTTTCCTTCGGATAAAGACTTTGTGCATTCACCCTATCTATATCCAACATGATTTTCTCCACGTCTACATCACCCACCCCCCAAGATTTTATGCATGTTTGCAGCATCACCCCTTCATCTCCTACATTCCAAGGAATAAAGACCAAGCCTGCTGAACCTCTCCCTATAACTTGAGCCCTGGCAGCATCCTCGTAAATCTTCTCTACTCTTTCCAATTTACTGATGCCTTTTTTATAAAATGGGGTCCAAAATTGAACACAATACTACAGGTGCAGCCTCACCAACATCTTGTAAGATTGCAATATAACATCCCAACTCCAAAACTCAATGCCCTGACTGATTAATATGGATAAAGAAATTTAAGGATTGTAGGCCCTAGGTTCTAGACTCCATGTCGAAACCTTCCTCCATCTACTCTGTCAAACCCTTGAACAGTTTTGTAATTTTCAAAGAAATTGAACTCTGACGAGTTCAATTCACCTACCGAACCACTCATATGATAGTCCTGTTATCTGGAAACCAGCACAGCAGATCATCACTCAACCCTTTCAATGGCAGGTATATATTTTTATGCAAGAAACACTTAATATATGTTCTCTCCAAGATCTTACATATTTGAAGATTAGTGCAGTCATTATCAGTTAACTACCATTTAGAACAACATTTACTACTATATTGCACACTCAATATCTCCTGAGGTCAATAAAATAATTAATCTTTCATCATGTGCTGTGTACTGTTACCCTGGTCAATTACCACTTGACTTAATTGTGGGTCACTTGAGCATCAAATTGGCAACCTTGTGGCGACCCACTTACTAGCACACTCGAACCGGCTCACAATTAGCCAGCGTGCAGGCACAAAGGCGAGGTCCACAACAAAGGGAGAAAGCCTGAGGGGGTGTCAGTACGTGCCTCTCGAAGCATCCGCGCGGGGGAGGGCCGATGGAGGGAGGCTTTAAAGCAAGGCTGTGAAGTTCGAATAAACTTTAACTTTGACTGCAGTTTACCGACTCCGTGTCGTTATTTTAGCACTGCATGTAGCACACCGCTACAATTGGTGACCCCGACGGTCCGGAGACCGGACCGGAAATGAACCGGAGATGAACGACGCCACATCTGTTCATGTGGTTTCGCTGAAACTGCCAAGCTTCTGGACGCTACAACCTCACCTATGGTTCCAGCAAGCAGAAGCCCAATTCCACGTTCGGCAGATAACCTCAGAGGACACCCGTTACTACTACGTGGTGAGCTCCCTCGACCAGGACAGAGCGGCCCAGGTCGCGGAGTTCCTACAGTCTCCCCCGGCGGACGGCAAGTACACGGAATTCAAAGCCCTGCTCCTAAGGACTTTCGGGCTCTCACACCGCGAGCGAGCTGCCCATTTACTGCACCTGGATGGCTTGGGAGACAGGCCTCCATCAGCTTTAATGAATAAGATGTTGTCTCTGGCCGACGGACACACACCCTGCCTCATGTTTGAGCAGGCATTCCTAGAGCAGCTGCCCGAGGACATACGCTTGTTGCTGTCCGACGCGGATTTCAGCGACCCCCGGACGGTGGCAGCCCGGGCGGACTTGCTGTGGAACGCCAAGAAGGTGAGTGGGGCGTCCATCTCACTGATCACCCGGCCACGCTCCCAGCAGCGAACCAGTCCAGGCCCGGCCGCACAGCCCGCTAACCCCAGAGGCAAGGGTGTGAAGCCCAACGAGCAATGGTGTTTCTACCACCAGCGGTGGGGCGCAGAAGCCCGCCGTTGTCGCCCGCCCTGCCAGTTCCCGGGAAACGCCAGAGCCAGCTGCCGCTGATGGCTACGGCGGCTGGCCATCGGGATAGCCTCCTGTATGTGTGGGACAGGAGGTTGGGACGCCGGTTTTTGGTCGACACCGGTGCCGAGATCAGCATCTTACCTCCGACGAGTTACGACACCCGCAGCAGGGCGCCGGGTCCCCCCCTGAGGGCCACGAACGGCAGCACAGTAAGGACCTATGGCACCCGTCCGGTGCAGCTACAGTTCGGCTCCAGCCAGTTCACGTGGGACTTCACACTGGCCGCCGTAGCCCAACCGCTTCTGGGTGCGGAGTTCTTGCGGGCTCACAGCCTACTGGTCGACCTGCCCAGGAAGAGACTGGTCCACGCCGAGACCTTTCAGAAGTTTTCCCTGGGAGAAGCCCAGTTGCCAGCCCCACACCTCGACTCTATCACGCTGTCCGACAACGACTTCACCAGGGTCCTGGCCGATTTCCCATCGGTTCTGGCACTGCAGTTCGCGGCAGCCATGCCCCGACACGGCGTACAGCACCACATCCCGACCCAGGGACCACCCCTCCACGCCCGTGCTCGGCGGCTTCCCCCGGACAAGCTCCGACTGGCGAAGGAGGAGTTCAAGAGGATGGAGGAATTGGGGATCATCCGGCGGTCCGACAGCCCATGGGCCTCCCCCCGCACATGGTGCCCAAAGCGACAGGGGGCTGGAGACCGTGCGGCGACTACCGCAGGCTGAACGAGGCTACAACACCGGACCGCTACCCTGTGCCGCACATTCAGGACTTTGCAGCAAACCTGCACGGCGCACGGATTTTCTCCAAGGTAGACCTCGTCCGAGGATACCATCAAATCCCGATGCATCCGGACGATATCCCCAAACGGCTCTCATCACCCCATTCGGCCTTTTCGAGTTCCTCCACATGTCGTTCGGCCTGAAGAATGCCGCACAGACGTTCCAGCGGTTGATGGACGCGGTGGGACACGACCTGGACTTCGCATTCATCTATTTGGACGACATCCTCATAGCCAGCAGCAGTCGTCAGGAGCATCTGTCCCACCTCCGACAACTCTATGCTCGGCTGAGTGACTATGGTCTAACAATCAACCTGGCCAAATGCCAGTTCGGGCTCGACACCATTGACTTCCTGGGCCACAGGATTACCACAGACGGGGCAACCCCTCTGCCCGCTAAGGTAGATGCGGTCCGCCATTTCCCCCGACCCACCACGATCAAAGGCCTTCAGGAATTCGTAGGTATGGTCAATTTCTACCACCGCTTCCTCCCTTCAGCTGCCCGGATCATGCGCCCCCTGTTCGCCCTGCTGTCCGGTCCGGGCAAGGACATTACCTGGGACGAGGAGTCCGCCGCCACTTTCATTCAAACGAAGGAAGCCTTGGTGAACGCCGCGATGCTAGTGCACCCCAGAATGGACGTCCCTACCGCCCTCACAGTGGACACATCTAACACGGCAGTCAGTGGGGTACTGGAGCAATTCATCGCGGGACGCTTGCAACCGCTGGCGTTTTTCAGCAAACACCTGCGGCCACCCGAGCTCAAATACAGTGCTTTCGACCGGGAACTGTTGGCGCTATAACTGGCAATCTGGCATTTCAGGTACTTCTTAGAAGGTAGGCCCTTCACCATGTTCACGGACCACAAACTGCTTACCTTTACATTCACGAAGGTGTCCGATCCCTGGTCGTCCCGCCAGCAGCGCCATCTGTCCTACATCTCTGAATACAGGACAGATGTCCGGCACGTCTCAGGTAAGGACAATGTCGTGGCGGACGCGCTCTTTCGCCCTAACATTCATGCCCTTTCCCAAGGGGTGGACTTTGAGGCGCTGGCAGAGGCACAGCAGGCAGATGAGGAGATCCCGAGTTACAGGACCGCAGTCTCTGGTTTGCAGCTCCAGGACCTCCCCGTAGGTCCAGGTGAGAGGACCCTACTCTGTGACGTCGCCACCGGCCAACCCCGTCCCGTCGTCCCGGCACCTTGGCGGCGACGTGTTTTCGACTCCATTCATAACTTGGCGCACCCCTCCATCCGCACTACCGTCAGGATGGTCTCCAGCAGGTTTGTTTGGCACGGACTCCGCAAGCAGGTCCGTGAATGGGCCAGAACGTGCATGCACTGCCAGACGGCCAAGGTGCAGCGACACACCAAGGCCCCACCGCAGCAGTTCCACCCCACCCACCGGCGTTTTGACCACATTCATGTGGATATCGTGGGCCCCTGCCAGTGTCGCGCGGAGCGCGGCACCTCCTGACTATCATGGACCGGTTCACAAGATGGCCAGAGGTGGTCCCGCTCACCGACACCACCTCCGAATCTTGCGCCTGGGCACTGATTACCACCTGGGTATCTCGCTTTGGTGTACCGGCCCACATTACCTCCGACAGAGGCGCCCAGTTCACCTCCAGCCTGTGGTCCGCGATGGCCAGCCTGTTGGGGACTTAGCTGCACCACACCACTGCCTACCACCCACAGTCGAACGGACTAGTGGAGCGTTTCCACCGTCACCTGAAGTCGGCTCTCATGGCCCGCCTGCGAGGAGCTAACTGGGTGGACGAGCTTCCCTGGGTCCTACTCGGCATCCGCACGGCGCCCAAAGACGATCTGCACGCTTCGTCGGCCGAGTTGGTGTACGGCGCACCCCTGGTCGTCCCCAGGGAGTTCATACCAGCCCCAAGGGGGCGAGAGGAAGAACCCGCAGCAGTCCCGGGCAGACTATGCGAGAGGCTCGGTGACCTGGCCCCCATACCCACGTCGCAGCATGGGCAGAACCCGACCTGCGTACCCAAAGACCTGCAGAACTGTAAGTTTGTGTTTGTACGAAAGGGCGGGCATCGGCCACCGCTGCATCGGCCCTACGAGGGGCCGTTCATGGTGCTCAGGAACAACGGGTCCACGTTCGTGCTGGATGTTGGGGGGAGAGAGGAGGTTTTCACGGTGGACCGACTCAAACGGGCTCATGTGGACCTGGCGCAACCGGTCGAGTTTCCAGCACCGTGGCGCAGAGGCAGACCTCCCAAACAGGGTCCAGCCCAGACTGTGGACATTGGGGGTTGTATCGCCGGTTCTGGGGGGGTGTTATGTGGCGACCCACTTACTAGCACACTCGAATCGGCTCACAATTAGCCAGCGTGCAGGCACAAAGGCCAGGTCCGCAACAAAGGGAGAAAGCCTGAGGGGGTGTCAGTACGTGCCTCTCGAAGCATCCGCGCGGGGGAGGGCGGATTGAGAGAGGCTTTAAAGCAAGGCTGTGAAGTTCGAATAAACTTTAACTTTGACTGCAGTTTACCGACTCCGTGTCGTTATTTTAGCGCTGCGTGTAGCACACCGCTACAACCTTATAATAGATTAGAATTGTAATGAAGTAAGCATTGTGGTGGTGACTTCTGTTACGAAAGGTGCCTTATTAACCAACACAGTGCCAAAATGATCTAATGATCTAACTCCAGCAGGACTTGTTGAGTTTCTTAAGGCAATTCTTCATTTTTATTAAATACTGTTCTAACCTCTCTCATAAATATACATTTCCCAAGAAACTTCAAAGTGAAAATGTACTCCATTCCTAGGAGATGCAGTAAGACTGAACAGTCAGTTGAATGAGACATGACATTTCCAAAGAGAACCCAGTTACACTAAAAATAATGTGATTTTTGCTGGTTATAGTGGAAAGGAAATGCACTTGTCCAGTAGCTTTAATTAACAATTGTTGCAGAAAAGGGAATATCTCCCAAATAGTACAGCACAGTACAGGCCCTTCAGCCCACAGTTGGCAATTGGTAATTGGCTTATTATTATTACACAGATCAAGATACAGTAAAGAGCTTTTGTTTGCATGAGATCCAAATCGATCATGCACATAAGTAGACAGAGCTAATACAAAGGGAACCTAATAACAGGATACAGAATATAGTATTACAGAGAACGTTCAGTGCAGTTTGACAAATAAAGTGAAGGACCATGATGAGCTAGACTGACAAAACAAAGAGTTCCTTTTTATCAGGTATGTGGTCAACTCAACAGTGGGTTAGAAAATGCCTGTATGAGCTTGTATCTTCTGCCCACCCAACTGGACAGGGGTGGGGAGAAATGAGAATGACGAGGGTGGAAGAGGTCCTTGATTATATTATAAGCCAAAACCGTAGGAAGTGTAGACAGAGACAATGGGGGGGGGGGGGTGGAGCTGGTAACTTTAAAACAGTTGGCAGTCATGGCCCAATGAATATTCCTTCCACCAAGCCTGAAAGCTGTGCTTAAAACACTCTACGTACACAAACACCCCAGTCCATATTAGTAGAGTATTGCAGTGGAGTTACCAGTGGAAGGAAGAAGTGAAGTTAAATGAGTTTGGTACATGAGGACTTACCACCTTGGACACACAACCTGGACTAAAGGCACCAGGGATCTGATATGGAACATACTAGATGATTCCAAAGAAAGTACTTACCCATCCATGACTAATGGAGTCAAAGAAAGTATCTCCACAAAAAATAATTACTAATACAAATGCAATCTTCCATCTGTCTGAAATGATAACACAAGGTTGTATTTTACTTGTAAACTAGGTTGTTTACACACTGTTGTGTATGTGGCCTGGATACACAACAATGCTATTAATAAAAACGCTGGAGATGGGAGCTAAGTTTCATGGTTCTTCACTGGCAGAGTCCAAACTTTAACACACACGTACAGATTAAAACACACCTAATAGCGCATGCTCAGTATGCACCTAATAGTGCATTCAACGTGTTACTAAAACATAAAGTAGTCCCTTATTATACTGTAGGCTATAGGGGGCACTCCTCTCTTTTTATTTTAATAGTGTATCAACTTTTTTTTTACTGGGGCACTATGCTGAACAAATACTCTTAACATAGAAACACCTACAATTTGTTTACTTAGTAACTTAATAATATCAAATTGTAACGTAATAATATCAAAATACAGGCAGTCTCCGGGTTACGAACGAGTTCCGTTCCTGAGTCCGTCTTTAAGTCGGATTTGTACGTAAGTCAGAACAGGTACATCTGGTATTATTTAGCATCAGTTAGTCAAACTTTTGTCTTAGTATATAGTATCTATTTTACCTTTCTATGCATAAAACACTTAAGAAACATATGTATTTCAATAATTAAACCACTGTGTCGCTTAGTAATAATTGTAGCTTTCATCAGGGCAGGGCCTTTCACATGCTCCATTATTCTCACTTTATCCTTTACCTGTATCCTTTTAAATTGTTCTGATCGTTGACTGACTGTAGCCTAACGATTTTCCAATGACCGATGGTGTTTCAATTCTTTCCGATTGCTTTATTATTTCCACTTCATTTTCAATCGTGATCGTTTTCCGTCAAGGGAACAGAAAACTGCAGATTCAGCTACAGCCGCAGGCAGCAGTTCCTCTGCTCCCCCAGGAGCTGAATTCCACCCTCACTGAACCAGGTTAAATGGGACAGGTAAGGGGCGGTGCTAACTGGAAAAGGTGGGGGGGGGGGGTCAGGGTGAATCTTGCTAAGAAATATTTAAGCCAAATACAAAGTTACACACTCAACACAGTGTTAATGCAACTTAAAATGGCGGACGACATTCTCCTCCCTCCGTTTGTAAGTACGAGTTTTTTCGTAAGTCGGACGTTCGTAACTCAGGGACTGTTTGTATAACAATCTTTTTTTTTTACTTTTAGTCTAAGACCCATTTAGAACCCAAGTCTCTGGGGAGGTCTCCTCTTCCTCTCCGGGCAACTCCTGACTTGAAATATTTGCTTCGGGGAATGAGTCTCCACAGGTACCTCAACACTGATGACAGGCTCATCTGTAGATGAGGCTGATGTGGTCACAGCAGGAGTGTTTGCTTCTGTGTCATGAGAGCCTGGGCAAGGTGTTATTGTGTTTTTCACCTGAGCATCCATGATTTGGTCCACATGCCGTCTCCATATGTTTTCTCCCACCTGTATTCTATACATTAGTGGTCCGTCTATGGCTGAAATTATACCCAGCTGCCACTTTTCAGTCCAGTAATCACACGAAAGAACTGATTGTCCCACACTGAAGCTCCATGTAGACTTAGCATTCAAGTGTTTGAACTGTCTGTTCTCTACATCATGCCGTACATTTGGTTTGAGAAGATCCATGCGGGACCTCAGGTTCCTGTTCAGAAACATCATCGCTGGAGTCTGGTTAGCGGTTGCATGTATTGCATTACGATAGGCAAGGAGGAAGTTGTCTATCTTGTGTTGCAGTGGTCGATTTTCGCTGTCCATTGCCTTGAGGGCTTTAGAACATAGAATAGTACAGCACAGTACAGTACAGGCCATTCGGCCCACAATGTTGTGCCAACCCTTAAACCCTGCCTCGCATACAATCCCCCACCTTAAATTCCTCCATATACCTGTCTAGTAGTCTCTTAGACTTCACTAGTGTATCTGCCTCCACCACTGACTCAGGCAGTGCATTCCACACACCAACCACTCTCTGAATAAAAAATCTTCCTCTAATATCCCTCTTGAACTTCCCACCCCTTCCTTAACTTAAAGCCATGTCCTCTTGTATTGAGCAGTGGTGCCCTGGGGAAGAGGCACTGGCTGTCCACTCTATCTATTCCTCTAAATATCTTGTATACCTCTATCATGTCTCCTCTCATCCTCCTTCTCTCCAAAGAGTAAAGCCCTAGCTCCCTTAATCTCTGATCATAATGCATACTCTCCAAACCAGACAGCATCCTGGTAAATCTCCTCTGTACCCTTTCCAATGCTTCCACATCCTTCCTATAATGAGGCGACCAGAACTGGACACTGTACTCCAAGTGTGGCCTAACCAGAGTTTTATAGAGCTGCATCATTACCTCACGACTCTTAAACTCTATCCCTCGACTTATGAAAGCTAACACCCCATAAGCTTTCTTAACTACCCTATCTACCTGTGGGGCAACTTTCAGGGATCTGTGGACATGTACCCCCAGATCCCTCTGCTCCTCCACACTACCAAGTATCCTCCCACTTTCTTGAATGTTTGTACAAATCTTTCTGCCAAGCCATTTGTGGATGGATGTTAAGGGGCAGATGTAAAGTGCTTGACTCCATTGTTCTTCACAAAACTTTGGAATTCTTCAGAAACAAATTGTCGTCCATTGTCTGTGCAGATTTGTTCTGGTATGCCATTCCTGGCGAACATGGTCCTCAGCACTGTAGTGGTCTTTTCCAATATGATTGTCTTCATTTTGATGACCTCTGGCCATTTGAAATGTGCATCAATGGCGATTAAAAAGATAGGGTCCATAAATGGTCCAGCAAAGTTGATGTGCACTCGTTGCCATGGTGATAAGGGCCAGTCCCATGGATGGAGAGGGGCTTGTGGTGGTGTGTTCTGGATCTTTTGACATCCAGAGTAGTTCTTGGTCACGTCCTCAATCTGTTTATCGATTCCCGGCCACCACACATAGGCACGGGCAAGACCTTTCATCTTCATGGTACTCAGTGCCCCTGGTGCAGTTCCTCCAAACTCTGGTGCATAGCTTGGGAGGAATCACAACTCCTGAGCCATACATTAATGTTCCCCGACACACTGACAACGGTTCCCTCCTCGCTGAGAAGGCTGGAAACGGTGTGTTACCACACGCTGGCCATCCCTTTACCGTGATGTCATACACCTTTGACAACGTTGGGTCATTGCGTGTT
The DNA here is from genome assembly GCF_048418815.1 of Hemitrygon akajei. NCBI lineage: Eukaryota > Metazoa > Chordata > Chondrichthyes > Myliobatiformes > Dasyatidae > Hemitrygon > Hemitrygon akajei. The sequence continues at coordinate 45,395,154 of NC_133127.1, read as the reverse complement.
TCCCTTTCAATGAGGTTGTTTGTCACTGGTAATTGTTCAACTACTGTTGTGTGAAATTCCTCTGCTGAATCCATTTGTGTAGTTATCTTGGAAGTCGGCAATGGTAAACGTGCCAACCCATCTGCATTGCCATGTTGCTTGGTCCCTTGTGTTCAAAGTCATACCTGTGACTTCCTCAGAACAGAGACCATCGCTGCAGCCTTTGTGCTGTCATCACTGGAATGCCTTTTCTTGGATTGAAGATAGGCACGAGAGGCTGATGATCAGTCAACAGGGTAAAGTTTTGGCCATACAGGTAGTGACTGAATTTCTTGACTCCCCACCCGAGGTTTAGGGCCTCTCTGTCAATCTGTGCGTAGTTGCATTCAGCTGAAGTTAGCGTTCTTCAGGCAAAGGCTATTGGTCTTTCTGAGCCACCTGGAAACTTGTGCGATAACACAGCTCCTATCCCATGGGGCGAGGCATCAACAGCTAGTCAGGTTGGTAAGGAGGGGTCAAAGTGCGTGAGTACCCCATCTGAAGTTATGAGTCTCTTGGTTTCTTGAAGTGCTTTCTCACAGCTCTCAGTCCATTTCCACTGTATTCCTGTCTGTAATAGTGCATTGAGTGGGTATAGGACTGTGGTTAGGTTAGGCAAGAACTTGTGGTAATAGTTCACTAGTCCAAGATATGCTCTCAGCTGAGACACATTTTTGGGTGGAGGTGCCTTAAGCACTGCTTCTATCTTGTCTTGAGACATGTGTAAGCCATCCTTGTGACCACATGCCCATAGTATGAGTTTTCCTTTACGAAAAACTCATATTTCTGTCGATTAGCTCTGAGCCAATATTCTCATAACCTGGTGAGCACTTGTTTTAGGTTAGAAAGATGTTTGTCATCATCCTTGCTGGTGACAATGATGTCATCCAGGTAACACTGAGTCCCTGGAATCTCCTGCAGGACCTGGTTCATAGCCCTTTGCCAGATTGCAGGAGCTGATGCTATCCCAAACATCAACCTGCTGTACTGGTAAAGTCCTTTGTGTGTATTTATTGTCAGGTATTTCTTAGATGCTTCCTCGATTTCCATTTGGAGATAAGCCTGGGTCAAATCGATTTTTGTGAAAGGTTTCCCTCCTGACAGGGAAGCAAAAATGTCCTCAATACGAGGTAGAGGATACTGTACTGGGCGGAGAACTGGGGTAACAGTCACTTGAAAATCACCACATGTGCCACCTTGCTTGGTTTTTCTGATTTTATGCTGGAGGTTTTCTTCATCACTGGAACAATGGGCGTGGCCCATTCACTCCAATCCACCTTTGACAGGACCCCAGTCTGCTCCAGATTTTTCACTTCTGCCTCTACTGTAGGACAGATTACATATGGCACTGGCCTGGCTTTGTGAAATTTTGGACATGCATTTTCCTCAATCTTTGCTTTCATGCCCTGAAGTGTTCCTATTCCTTTCATGAACACTTCCTCAGAGTCAGCAAGTGTTTGTGACATTCTTTCAGATGTAGCCTTGCTGCCCTCCTTCACTGACGCATTCCGGAGCCATTCACATCCCAGCAACAGTGGTCCTCCATTTTTCAGTACAGAGGTTCAGTTGCTGTGTTTTACCTCCATAGGTCACTGTCATTTTAATTTTGCCTTTGGGATGCACTTTCTGTCCTATGTAAGTCTTCAGCAGTAGTTTAGTTCCTTTCAGAGGTACGTGTGAAAATAGTTGTTTGTAGTCGTGTACAGAGACCACTGTTAAAGCTGAGCCTGTGTCCAATTCCATTTTCGATCTCACGCCTGCCACTTGTGGAGTGATCCATATTACTCTTCAATCACCTGTCTCTTTCATGCTGTGAAGTTGCCGACAAGACAATTCACTTTCGTCAGAGTCATTTTCATCAGAACTGCTTTCAACAGAACTGTCTTCTTTCATTTTGTGTACCTTGTTGGATTTTCCTTTCTGGGGTTTCTTGTTTCTGTGTATTTTGCCCTTTTTCTGCTGTTGATTAGCTTTGCATACTCTGCCAATGTGGCCCTGTTTGCCACAGTTTCTGCATTCTTTGTCTTTAAACCAACAGTCATCCGGATCATGTGACCTGTTCCCACAACAGTAACATTCCTTTCCTTCATTTCTGTTCAGTGACATTTTATTTGTGGCATATTCCAGAGATCTTTGTTGTATCTCAGAAGCACCCTGTGCCGCTGTTTCTGTTAATATTGCAATGTTTAGCACTTTCTTGAATGTAAGGTCTCTTTCACACAGAAGCTTCTTCTGTGTGGTTTCACAGTGCATGCTACACACTAACCTATTTTTGAAAACGCCGGATTCGCTGAATCAGTGTGGACGGGGTAACCAGAGACTTCTGAAAACGCTGTCTAATGGCAGCGCGCCATTTCATTGTTTTCTTGAACACAACCTAACAATTTCAGAACAGCGCGCAACGAGGTTGAAGCCAGAAGAGTTAGAAATGTACTCACCAAATACTTTGACCCATAACTAACTGAATAAATAAGTATACTCACTTTGCCCTGTTTTCTGTCCTTGCTCGTATGAAGGTGGTTTACCTATTTATGCAAGTAATTCTCTGACAATAGATGTGTAACAGCCTAATGTAACATTGTATGGAAATACAAGATAATACTGATGCAGACATGTTTTATACATTTAACAAAGTGCTTTATTAATGCAACAGAGTTTGTCAGTTTTTCCAATGTTCGTCGTCAGCCGGGTCAATCTGTCTGTGAACTCCCTGTCGGTTGTCTCTGTACACTCCAGTCCACTCTGTACTGTTTTAAAAAAACTTTTAAGTTCTCCTGCGCGAAAGCCAACAGCTGTCCATTGTTTTAAGTTTTTCTAGTCTGTACCTACACAAACGTGCACTTTTACGGCGGGATTCAACACCAAGCATGCCACTTGTTTTCAGTAGATGTGACCTGCGCATGCGCAGCAGGAGGAGATTCACCAAAATCCCCATTTCAATGTGGACAGAGATATTTTTAAAAACGCATAGTGTGGATGCCTATCGTTTTTACACGAAACCAGTGTTTTCAAAATTATCCGGTCTAGTGTGGATGTAGCCTGAGAAAGACATTGGCTTTCTTTTTATCCTTAACTCCGTTAGCACCACAATATAACTCCACTCTTTCAATGTAAGTTACCCAGTTTTCAATGCTACTGTTGTAATGGTTCCAATTATCGGCATCTTTGTTATGTTGATTTAGCCCCGTTTTTCTCTCTGTCTGCTTTTTCGCTAGCTCCTTGCAGTCACAGCACGTTTCACTTTGCCTCACATGCCCTTTTTGCTAGCACAATGAGCACACTCTGTCTAGATGTATGTGTCGCTACTTATCTCCCTTCTAGAGTAGGCAGACCCTTAGCCCCTGGGGGGGGGGGGGGGGCAGCACAGGCTGTGGTCTCGCCTGGACGTGCTGCGGCTCCGACTGTGTCTCTCGGTCTCCCGACGTTCCCGACCCTGGCTGTGCTCCCGCTTCCTTTTGGACTCGCAGCCTTGCTCTGCCTCCTTCTCCCACTCCTTGTGCTCTTCCTCCAACTGTTGTTATCAACTAAAACACAGTGTTCCGATAAGATGTAGGCTCATTAACCTCTTCACCAATTTGTTGTGCATGTGGCCTGGATACACAACAATGCTATTAATAAAAACGCTGGAGATAGAGCTAAGTTTCATGCTTCTTTACTGGCAGAATCCGAATTTTTAACACACACGTACAGATCAACAAGCGCCTAATAGCACATGCTCAATATGCGCCTAATAGCGCATACTGTAGGCTATACATACACCATGGAGGACTTGTATTTTTACAATATCCTGATATCTGGGTGGCATGCAGGGGCACCCTTCAGCCTTGCCTGGGTGTCTAGATTACCTGATTGTCATTCTCTATTAATGGCTGCTTCTCTTGTGTTGGTAGTTCTCCCTGTGTTAGGGAGGATGCTCAGAAGATTGACCCTGCGACAAAAGGATAACAGCTTTATCTCTGAAATGTAGAATGAAGGAAGCAAGGTAACAAGCTGCTGATGCTGTAAATAAAGGCTGCCGTGAATACTCAGGAGGTCAGGCAACATCTGTGTAAAGAGATACAGATGTAATGATTCAAGCGGATGACTTCGTTGGCTTAAAGTCTTATTTCTCT